>NC_070596.1:9258391-9578391 GCF_027409825.1 Scomber japonicus | reverse complement strand
ATACGTCTTTTTATATATATTTAGAAATGCTATATGTTAATGTCAGTGTGTATTATATTGCCCGGATGGTGGGTTAACTAATGGGAAATGGCGTGTGTGGGCCCCGCAGTGCCGTGTGACAGGGGACAATCTGCACACCTGTGCTCTCATCTGCTCCGCCGTGGGAGGACTGATATTAAGTCATTACCGCAGGCGCTGCCAGCACACTCGGATTGCGCAAGCGGCTGCCAGGGTGAGTGTGCTGCCACTGGATCATGCAAGCAGTCTTTTTCATCAGACCTGCCTCCGCCACAATAAAGCAAACAAAACTGCTGTCGTGAGCACTTACCAAAACACGCAAGCCCTTTTTGGTAGCAGGATAGTCAAAGAAAAGCATAGGATGTCATATTGTTGTTGTTTAATTTTTTAACGGTAGGGAACCAGGAAATGCAAAGCGAAAGCAGAAAGTGAGATAGACAAAAAAAATTCCGAAAAATACATACAAGCAATGTCTCGCAAAAAACAGGTCAAAGAAGCAGCTTGTTACAATCACTTGATTTCGACTGACTCACTTTACAAGCGGACACAATCAGGACATAACAGGATTTTAAGGCTGCATGGGGTACTCACAAAAGTGGCTATGAGAGAACAGTACATGCCATCCAACATGGCAGTAAATGCAGTACCACACACTTGGTGCCAAAATAGACAAAAAATATAAATAAATAAATCAAGCTCTAAAGCAATGTGTGGTTGTGTTAACTGCACCAAACACTACACTGCAGGGCACAATCCCTCTCTGCAAAAAAAAAAACAAAAAACAGTGTACTGCCTTGAGGCTAAAGATTTCAAGGAACGTAATGAAACCACGATGCCATACCTTTTTTCTTGCAGATAAAACATACCACCACGAGCCACGGAAAAAAAAAAAAGGCAAACATTTGTCACTAAAGCACGATTGAAAGCGGTAACTCAAACACTTCGGGGATTTGGTTGTAAATGCTTCACACTAGAAAATATAATGGAATATTTAAATGTTTTGAAAGGAGCAAGTGAGCCAGAGGAAGCCCCACAATGTGCGTTCACAGACATATGATCTTTATAATGTCGGTTTAAAAGCAACCGAACAAACACACGATCGTGCACACCCACATTGTGATGAAATGCATCTGCTATTGCAACCCCCGCACCCCCTTTGGAGAGATGTACCTGGAGTTTACAATAATTGTGTTTCCTGTTTCCAAGAATCAACCTCCAGCCATTTTGTTGCTTTATTCATGAAATGGATAAGGGTGGGGGGGGGTGGGGGGTGAAATAGAGAACATGAGACATGAGATGTAGGAAGAATTCGTAACTAGATAGGATGAAAAAGTAAACACAATATCCTGCAATTTGACTATCAATCAGGCCAGCATGTCTCTAGGAGAGGGGGCCTAATTACGGCCCAAATGAACATTGACTGTTTTCTAATGGAATTATTCAGACAGCCTGTGTTTGTGTATGCCAGTCCCTCATTTACTATTCCCATTCATTAGAGCTGCACATTACACTTTGGTGGTCTTTGGCAAATGATTTTTTTTTTGCCAAGTTCAGAAGGCAGATCATCCTCAAAGTGAATTTGCTTCCCTCAACCACCATCATCATCATCTCCTCCTACCCAGGCTGAACCACCATTGTTTTTGCCCCTCTAGGTGCTCCATCAAGAGTGACTACAATTATTAGAAGCCTGATGAGCTGGGCAGAGGATTATGTCTCTGTGTTTGGTCAGTAACCATGCGTAAAAAAAAAAAAAAAAAAAAAGAAACATTTGTAGATGAGTGGGGTTTGTTGTTTTTCTTTTTTTGTGATGCTGCACATAATGGGCCGGGGCTAACTGAGGGCAATGTGAAACAGTGGGACATGTCGGACCTACAGAGAAGGATTTGGGTGTGGTAAATGGAGTTGAAAATTGCCGCTGAGTGAGAGTCAGGCACATGTTGGTTTAGGGGAAGAGAGAAGCTGCACCAGGAAGCGTGCTGTCTCAACGTTAACGAGCTGAGGGATGAGAGTAGGAGTTGCAATCTGTGGACTTCTTCCACCATCACTGCAAATTGTTCAGGGAGCCAAACTAGGAAAAGAAAAAGAGACAAGGAGAGAGAGAGAGAGAGAGAGAGACAAAAAAATAGAGAGAGAGAGAGAGAGAGAGAGACAGAGAGCATGTTGTGCATGTGTGCAAAAATGACAAAGAGAGGAGGAAGAGGGAGAGATTGAAATATAATATCCCAGGCCTCATTTATGCTCCCAGACTCCTCGGGCCATTGCTGCAGACTGAGTACATCCATTGTGCTTACAGTAACTTCACTCTCCAGAATGACCTCCATTTGAGTTATTTGAGGAGCAGTGGCATAGTTCAAGGTGGCTCTAGGCCATGCTCCAGTAAGCCTTTTTGGTAGCGATGCTCTTCTAGTTGCAGCTTACAGTCTTGGATTGTGTGTTTTGGCAGAAGAGACATCGCAAGCACGGCACGGCACCCTCGTACGGAGTCGACGGGGGCTTTGTGAAGCTTGATGAAAGTCATCATTAAAGTTGCATAATGCCTCTTGACTGCCAACGACAATAACTTATGACATCTGTCTCAGTATTTCATGTTGGCTGTCACAAGCAGTTAACAGCCAGTTCTTGTGGTAATCACTGAGAAGATGGATTACTGAGGATTTTGGAAACCACTCCTACATTGTTTGCTGTCATGTGGCAGGAAGATTTAAACGGTATGAATAGATAGGTAATACTGTCAGCTTAGTAAGGTGTTAATTATGGCAGGGTGTGCTAATGCTTGTCTGAACAGGCTACTTTCATACATTTGAATTTGACACCAAGACTATTTTTAACATTCAAGCATATTTTTAGTTGGTTTCTGTGGCTTTCTAATGAAATTGAGGGGAATGCACAATTGACTAAACATATAAAAAATATAGTAGGCTTCACCACTTAATATATATGGATACCAGACCAAATGGCAACACCAATGCGCTAGAAGGGGAACTGTTATTAACGTGACACCTTAAATCAATCTGTCCCCTCGGTTTAGTCTCAAGTTAGGAAGAAAGAGTTACATGGTGAGGGATGAAAGGCTTGATCAGGGTAGGGGAAAACATATGCAGAAAAGGACTTTGCTATGGGGAAAGGTAGATCTATTTACAGCTGCAGTGTCTTGGGAAATAGGAGGGGAAGAGAGTAGGAAAAAAAGGGCTTCGGGAAAGATTTCACCAATGTACAAGGCAAACAAACAAAGCAAAGAACGCAAAATGGAGCGAGAAGGGGAGCATCAAAGCCTGCAGGTTGATTTTCAAAAAGAACTCCATTAGCATATTGTCTTCTGAAGGACATCTCTTGAAACGGTAAAGCCATTGGACCATATGATAAAGCCAATTTTAGCAACATCAACGGTAGTGATACAATTACCTTATACTCTAATAACAATCGTAATTAAAGAGAGAATCATATACTGTAGCTATCAGTGAGAATATGCTGGGCTTAGAAATATGGTTAACAGAATTCATATTCAGATAAAGCACATGAGAGGCACTTAGTTAAATCATTAACACTAGATGAAGAAAAGGCCCGTAGCTCATCGACTGAAATACAAATCATTCAGCCTCTCCTGGAAATAATTAAGGAATGTCACATCCACGAAGACAAATGGTATATGGTAATGCTGTTAGGGTTATGGCCTAAGACAAGCGACGTCTCTGTCTGTGTTTTCTCTCTCTCTGAATCTGCAGCTTCTCAGCTCCCTTGCTCTCCATGTCTAGGTTTTTACAGGCCCTTATGTCTCATTTTAGCACCTGTCAGATGTGTCGGTGCAAGTGTTGTGGATATAGTGGAGTTGTCCTCTTCTGTTGGTTCCACATCCTCTTAACCCACATGGCTTGGTAAATTAGGGAGGGGTTGGGGTGACTATGGCTGTATGCAATTCCACTATGTTGCACTGATAAGAACCGGAACAATTGCAACTTCTAGCATTTTCAATCTCTGAATCAAATAGTGTCTGCTCTCCTGTGAAGTACCTATGCGAGAAGTGACTCTCCAGGCATTTTGGCAGATGTCTTATTCAGAATCTATCAGCGAGTAATATCCCAGAGCAACTACTGTATATCTGATAACTGACGGTGCACAACCCCTCACATCCTCCTCCATTTCCTGAGAGGAAGCCTTCAGAGGGAGCATTGCGGTGCTGATAAAACTCACACAGCCCTTTATTTGCCAGGTAAAAGATTGCCAGGGCAAAGAAGCATTGCATAAGCTGATGGCTTTGCCTGTACTGTGGCGGATGTGAGATTTCTTTGTGTACCTGAGAGCAGACCGGACACTGTTTTTACAAGCGGGGGGTGAAAATAATGGGATCGGATACCGCATTTTCATGGAGGACGACTTGCTCTTTACACACCTGAGAGCACCACAGACGAGTGTAAAATGTGGAGATGCATGAAAAAAACACACACAGTCAACTGGATATGGGAACATTTTCTTTCTTTTTTTTTTTGGTGTACCATGCTTTTTAGGTTCACAAGGCGGTGTTAACATTAACAGATTTAATATGCATCCACTTGAATTGTCATTGCTGCCTGCTGCTGTTAACCATTCTTTGTGAGAGAGAGAGAGAGAGTTTAAGGTCTCTTGCTGAATGGATGGCAGCTGTCCGAGTGCACAGAGCACAGTGCACAGGAACCAATTTTAGCTGAAAACCCACACAGGGCAAGGAGTTTTCTTTTTCTATGTGCTACATTTCCCTTTGACATCTTAAAAGCCATTAGTTCAGCAATGCACACCAATGCCTCACACAATAGGACTTGGAATGCTGCCTTTTAGACATTATATTAGGACAAACGACAGCGAACTTGCATAGAGAAATGTGCCGACAGACTATAAAACAGAAATACTGTAATTCAGAGTGGAGTGATTCATGTAGGGTGGTGGTAGAGAGAAAAGAGCACAGAAAGTTGAAAGACTCTTAAGAATCACAAAAGCTTCAGAGATTTGTCCTGGCCAGTCAAATCCATTGCGTTTTAAATGAAAAGACCATTGCAAGGCCAACAAACTTCAAGGAGTCTGTTAAACCCTGACATGGCTTCCTTTGTACATATCCTTTTACCATGTGTCACATTGTATAAACAAAGAGATTGGGTATCTACTAAATTACATTTATTATAAAGATCAGCATGTATGCCAGTGAAGTTTGACCATCAGCTGCATTATCTCACCACATCCACCATTAAGGTCAATCAGATGTCATGGGTTCCTTGTCTGACCTAATTATGAACCACATTATCTCCCCGGAGTATCCTGCACTACACTTAAAATTCACTTCCCTTTTGAGGTTCTTTTCTTCCTGCTCTCGGGCTTTCAAATGAATAATTGTCAGCCTTTTCCATTCTTTCTACCTCTCCCTGACTCCTTTTTGTCTGTATGTAAATGGATGCCCCAGATAGGAAAGTATTTGTTTTTCTATTTAACTGATATACATGATACAGGTAAGTCAACACAACACAGTGAAAACAAAGCAAGAAGCTTCCATTTCAGGGTTTAATTTGTATACTTAATTTAAGTATTCACATCCAGAACAAAAACAACACGAGAACCAATATTGTGGATCATTTTCAGCACTAATTTGCCTTTTTGGTTGTTTTGCTAGGTTAGGGTTTTTTTTGGGCAGGTACCCTGGCCATTGTTCAACAGAAGAACAGTAAATGAGCATTGCTAGTCCAGATGGTAATTCCTCTCCTGATGTTAACAGACACCTTGAAAATAAGCTTGAATGGGTACAAAGCATAGACTGTATAAAAGGAATGGACGTAACATCCGTGACGTCACCCATTGGTTTGTGGACCGCAGCTTGGAAGCCAATAGTTGTGAATCTAAGCAGCGCCATCTTGAAAATTTCAGGTGCATGCTGGGAAAAATAAAAACACAGATTCTACTTATATGGGCATGAGACGGGGCCATGGGCGGAGCAGGGAGGTTGCGATTGGTTGCGAGGGCTGGATCTCGAGGACATTGGTCAATCAACCTGTCAATCAGGACGTAGCCACGCCCTAATGCATACCCTGCTTTATCGTCACATATAAAATCAGGGAGGCCAACATTTCACAAATGAACATCATACTGCATTGAAGAAGGCTTTAAACTAGCGATTGAGACCATAAACACATTTTGAAAACGTTTACTGAGGTTAGAAATCAAGTGTGAAGTTGGTGAATTCTCCATTGACTTGTATGTAGACGGAAAAAATGGTTGCCCCCTGGTGGCCTTTTGCTAGAATGCAGTTCTAAGTTACTTCCACGTTGGCCTTATTTCAAAGTACCGGAACACCCCGTCTGGTACAAAGTGAACATATTTAAAGAACTAGTGTGTAGGATTTAGTGGCATCTAGCAGTGAGATTGTAGATTGCTGGTCTACTGTAGAAATATGGCAGTGCAACATTGTGGTCTACAAAGAAGGGGCCCCTGTCTCTATGTGGATATATAGCGCTCATTCTAAGGTAATGACACAACTATTCTTATTTTTATTGGTGATTTCTACACTAATTAAAATGTATTCATGATTATTATATTCCATTTCTGCCAAGGCAGTTCTACTAGATGTCGCTAAATTCTATACACTGCATCAAAACACACAGATAAGGAATAAAAACAAATAAAAGAGGAAGAACACACAATGTGATTGTTGGGTATGTAACATTATCTGAATTCAGGGCATGAACAACTCAGCATTCAGCAACATTTACCACCATTGACCGGGCAGCATCGTTTGATCAGCACTTAATGACACTTAGCGCAATCGCTTCAAGACAGCCGTGCTTATTAAGAGCGGAACAGATGTTTTACCAAAGCGATCTTGCCTGTTTTAATTAGCCACTGATACGAAATGCATTAGCACCACAGCAAACAGTGCCGTTTGAAATATAGCCACGTGCCACAGGAGCCGGACCCGGTAGAAAATGCGAGGACGAGGCGAGGGATCGAGGGGTGGCGGGGGGGATGAGTAAAGGAAAACCATCAACGGTGGTTGTTAGCGGAACAAAAATTGTGGGGCGCTGTCACAAACAGTGATTTGACCATAGACCCGTTCTGTCATTCAGGAGGTTGAGCTGCAGTTAAGAAGATTCATAGCCGAATACACAGCGCTGAAACATCTGGTGGTTTATCTATGGAGTGGGCCCCATGCTGTGGCTGAGGAGAACATCTCTAGGAAGGAAACAATCACCATTTCTTTCCCCATATGACGCTCCTTAACAGCACAATATTGCGCCACGCCATTATTCATTCAAACAGGTGGACTCGTGAGCCCAGTTTCGAAACTCAAGAGTACAGATGGCTGCAGGTTGGAAGAATGAAATACAAGTATCATTAACTGCAGGATTGGAAACCTATAGCTCAACGAAAAACAATTTCAGAAGCCCATGACACCATGAGGTGCAGTACACTCAAAACTATCAATTTACAGAAGAGAATTATTGAACGGTCTTATGCTCGACACCGAGACTTTATTCTAACCACAACGAATTCTGAAGGGATTTTCCAATAGATGTCTGCTGAGGCTATAATACTAGTCCATCTACAGCAGAACACTCCAGCTCCCCTGAAAGCAATTCTCAATGCCATACACAATTCCATTCTCTGACTGATCCCCCTTTTCACTTGTACAGGAGTGTGTGCATCATACACACACACATACACACACACAAACAAAGAGGGCACAAGGCTGATTGCCTTTTGTCCACCCCTGAAAGGCTGGCCACCTGGCTCCTGCTCACCTTTAGTAGGGTTCATTATGGTGGCTGTGCACCCGTCCAGCTGCTGCTTAACACCGAAGACATGGAGCTGTCTTTAATGCCTCCACCACTGCCTCTCTCGTGCTCTTACAGAACCTAAACCCTTCACCCTGTATTGGCCTGTCACACCACAAAAGGCCACGAAAGGTGTTTTTTTTTCTTTTTTTTCTCCAGAGCACAAAACGGCCTTCCTCTTGTCTGTATTTTCGCCCCCAAGGGCACATTTTCAAGTAACATCGCACCAATAGCCATTCCTCCTCCTCTAAAGATCTCAAGCTTGGTGTCTGTAAATTATATACGGCTGATGTAAACCGTTTTCTCCTTTCACGGTGACAGAAATGAATCCCCTGTTAGAGATTACTGTGGCATGTAACAGCCCTTGAGCGGCCTAGTTTAGAGGGTTTAACAAGGTTAAATGAGTGTGCTGGGATGGTTAGGAAACAGGGGGAGGTGGGGGGGGGGGGGGGTTGACGGTGGGGAGCAAGAAAGAAGGGCGTGTGGGCTGAGTTTTCTTGTCTGAATTTATAAAAGCACGATGATGCGTCATGAGCCTTTATAAACTCATAAACACCCCCGCTCTCACCACAGGCAGTAAAGGCAGAGCGACAGGGGGACGACAGTAAATGCAGCACAAACAGACTCGGGGCCGGTGGCTGCCTCTATGTAAAAGCAGACATAATAGAAAGCTTTTAATAGAAAATGTCCCCACTTACACTTTAATCTACTCAAGCATCATATTAACCAGACCTGGTAATGACTCAGAGGGGGTAATGCACATGCTGAAATCACAGTATAAACTGGACAAAGGTTGCAAAGCTCTTCTGGGTTGATTCTCTGGTCATCGCCACTTAGTATCTTTCTCTTTTTTTTTTTTTTTTTCCTAAGGATTATGTGACTTAGACTTGACTGACAGCAGAGAGATCTACGGATTTGAATCTGTATATTCTCATGTGGTGCATATAGACAACGTACCTCAGCTCTCCTGCACAGTGTCTCATTTGTATGCATGCACAGACACATACGCACACATACACACACATATACACACACACACACAAATAGAGACTTTTCTATTTTTTTTTTTTTTTTGCCACTTTAAACACATTCCTGGAACACCCTAAAATATTTAGGCTGTTTTCACAGTCCGTTAAAACAAACCACACTTGTTCACACACTTACCCCAACTTCCCCGCTGGAGGACAAGGATGAAATAAATTAGCAGCGCCTTGTGCACTCATTGTCACTTGTCCTAAAAATAAAACTTACCAAGACTTTTTTTTTTAAATCTGAGGTCCCAGTGGCGTAAAATATGACATAAATGTGTACAAAATTCAGGAAAATATTTGGTCCAGTGTCGCCATTGTTAGGAATAGCTTATGAGAACAAAACAAAACTATTATTAATGCACAAATATGTGTTTTTTTAAACTAATTTTCTATTGCTGGGGTGAATGCAATTTTAAGCTCAAACAAAATAGCAGGAAAATACATTACTGGAGTCTATGTACTGTATGTGTATGTATGTGTGTGTTTTTTCCCCACTAGAGTGACGCTAAATAGAGACTGTGATTGTGTATCTCTATGTGTGTATCTGTGTGTGTATGTGTGTGTGTGTGTGTTTGATAGGGACTGTGATTGTATTTTCCTTTCTGCTGTCCCCTGAGGAGGTGACATGGTTGGTATTGTAATCCCACTCTCATTTCCTACGTTGCAGTGGAGACTGCAGACTTGTCACTCAGGAGGAGCAGAGAATAGGCCTGTCAATCAGTCAAGGACCCATTACTGGAACGTCGCCTGAAAAAGGCTGCGTTTGCCCTGCTCCTTGTTAGCATAACTAAATTTTAACACTTTGGCCAGCCACACACACACACACACACACACACACACACACACACACACACTATGATTAGCAGGATGGGATACTGCAAGGAAATAATTGGGAGCAAAACGATAGTAGAACAGAGAGCCTAATGGGGAAAAAAATGTGTAAAAAGGGTTACATCAGATTGTGTTTGATGTAAAAATCATGTGTCTAAATACCACATACGCTAACACGTTTATTGGAGGAGACAGTGTTATTACAGTATATTACCTGATGAAAAAATAATGGGAAAATGAAACTGCATCAAGAATCAAAATGCAAAGTATAAAACAATGATGGACTGTCTGCAGCACATAGATACACAGCAGCAAAGACAAATAGTGCCAGACGAGAGTGAAATGCCAACAAATGGGTGGAAAGCCGGAGCAAGGTTGCTTTGAGAAGGAGAAGCGGCAGGAATGAAAATCTAAGTAATGCAGGGTGACGTGAGCTGGGTGCGGTGCGTGACAGGTAGAGTGGGAGGTGGCAAGGTGTCTCTGCCCCGCTGTGTGCCTTAAACAGAGCAGAGCTCTAACCAGAATTCCATCCATCACGCAGTCAGTCACAAGTGTGACATGACAGGCGAAACCGTTCCCTGTCAAGGCAAAAAAAAAGAGAAAAAAAAAATACAAAAAAGAGAGCACTGGGTGGGGGTAAGCTAAGACAAAAATAATAGAATATGAGAGAAGAGAAACAGTGATTGAAAGCAGAGGAGATGCTAAGAACAGGCAGGATAGAGGAAATTATTTCAGACTGGAGGGAAATGTGTTCATGCTGATATATTGTGTGGAAGATTGGCATAGTGGGTGAGATAAATTCATATTCTCAACTCGAAATGTGGAAAAATTACTTAATGACTTCAATGTCCAATGCAGCTTCTGTCTAGAATCTGAATATTCCAACAAGTCAGCAGACATAAGAAAATACACTACTATCTTATATCTAATTTTCTAGCATTTTCAAATAGCTAAAGCTCCACTAAAATTTGGTTTCATGGCATATTTGCAGTAAAGGAAAGCAGATGTTTTCAGGAATAAGCTGTAATATATTCATTGTCTAAAACCTGCCCAAAACCAGGCAGTAGAGCTTATTATCTCCCTAACAAATATAATTTGAGGAGCATTACTTATTTACTGTTGAAAATCCACAGTATATGAACACAATTTAGCATCAGTTGTAAAATTTGCTCTGGGTTCTACAGTTCTGCCTGAAAACCCTTTGAGAGCATCACACTTTGTCTTAGACTTGTGGAGTTCAACCAAAGCATATTTGACCAACCTTTTCATGTCTTCCAACAAAGGGCAGACTCTGTAGCATCTATTCTCACATGCACCACTTAAAATAGCCAAAATCCATTTAATGGTGGGTGTTTGAAATCCCTGACATAAGCCAGTGTGAGATTGTGGACTCTGGAGAGAGAGATCACTCAGCCTTGTACTGTAAGATGGTTATATTTTACACTTTATCTTGTGTAATTATTTTCAAGGATAATGTTTTTCTTTAATCTATTTATTATGCAAAAGAAAACAAAACTCTTTCTTTTTTCACACTGCCACACCGCATGTTGGAACAAAGCATGCTAGTGAAAAGGTTTATTGCTCAAAAAAAGCCACAACAATTATGATTTCAGCACTAAGATGAAGAGCAAGACTTTTTTTTTTTTCTTATTCTTCTTTTTGATTTTTTTTTCCATGAGCACTGAACTGAATTAGGCCACATGTGTTATAAAGTCCCAGTTTGTTTGTGCTATAAAGTACAAACAAGCTGCTGTTGGGGCTGGGAAAAAGAAGAAAAAAAAGGGAATGAAGTGTATCTCCCATGATCTTGTGGGAGTGTGTGTGTGTGTGTGTGGAGGGGGGGGGGGGGTATAGTAAAAACTAGCCCTCGTGAGGAGAAGCCTCAGGAGCCATTAGGGTGAGGAACTGCAAAACACTTAACCCTTTCATCAGCCGGACCTCATTCATTGCCTCTGTCCATTTTTGTATTCAGCTCCATCCGCTTCTCTCTCTCTTTCTCTCTTTCTCTCTTTCTCTCTCTCTCTCTCTCTCTCTCTCTCTCTCTCTCTCTCTCTCTCTCTCTCTCTCTCTCTCTCCACATCATCTCTCTCTTGAGGGTTAGTCCCTCCTCTTTTTCTCCTTTGTGTGCTCTTTTATTTTTTTTGCTCCCCTCTCTTTCATTTCTCCCCCTTGTTCTCTGTGTCACTCTATCTCTGTCTTTCTATCTCCCCTTCTCTGCTGATTCTGGCGCACAGAGCAAAGGGCTCCACAGGGGACCAGTTATCGATTGAACTGAGTCAGCTATGTCCACTTTAATTCATTAAACCCCCGCTGTCAATGCCCATTGGGCAATTCCAATAATGTAAAGGTACGAGCCTGAGCCTCTACACAGTGGGTTTCTGCATAGGTGTGTGTGTCAGAGAGCAATAATTCCATGCACGTAACAAAAAAAGAAGAAAAAATAAATAAAATAAATAAATAGGCATGTGTATTACTATCCTGCAATCCCTCCTTGACTATTGGTGGGAAAATAAAAATGAATAAATCAAGTGGTTGAAGAGAAATCCAATAATATTTTCTTCTAACTGGAGGGGATACCGATAATTGAATTGAAGTAATGCATATGGTAATTCACATAGTTTCATGCATGTCCCTGCTTGCATGCATGCATGCATGACAATTCACACACCTAGATGCGCACTATAAACAGAAACAAATTATTCTTCGGTGTGGTTAGATAAGTACTGCAAAACATGGGTGAAAAGAAATCCGAACACTCACACAGTCATGCAGATATCAGTAAAATATGACGGATTTTACATTTCAGGTGGAATGGAAACTAACAAAAACTAAGAAGAAGGAAATAAGGAGTAGAAACGACAACATAAGGGGTGCGGCGAAGCTAATCAGGGTGGATTTATCTTCAATCAGGAAGTTGCTCTGTTTCATCCCTTCCTTGCTTAAAAGGGCGAGTGGTATCACAACCGCTCTGATCCCTCTCACAAGCTGCTCTCCCTGCTGCGTGAAAAGAAATCTCAAGAAAATAGAAAAGAAACTGCGCGCATGCAATCACATTACACACTTGTCAGCTTAAAAGGTCAACATATTAGTTTGCTCCCAACTGCATTCGCAAGTCGCCCCAGTCAAGTCATCATACGAACTCAACGCTCACGGTTTCACTCTTGATAAAATATTAAAAAAAAAAAGAAAAATACAGAAATGTTCAGCTTTTTCTATATGTAGCTGATGACATTTAATATACTTCCTGTTTTTGATCAACATCTCAGAGGAAACAAGTAGAGACCCCTGCTAGAACCGGGCCGGGCCTTGCTGTAAAAAGATGCATCACATAACATTTGGACAATCCTCAACACAGGATGCTGCTAGGAATAAGAGCTTAGAGTGTGACAGCAGCAATCCAATGAGTGCATCACAGCAAGCCAGCATCACCGCTGCTTCCACGCTTCAGATCGATAGCAGAAGTCAGCGCAGTATGTGTGAATATTATGTATGACTATCCACCTTCATCTGCATTGGTCAATATGAGGCAGCGTTCATCCATCTGCATTTACTCTGCTGCGTCTTCTTTCGCCTGTTGTACCACCTCTGGATGTGACACATCATGCTACAGTTGGCTGCGGATAGGCAACCGACACCCGCTATAAGCCCTGTGTGCGTGAGTGTGTTTCAGTGCTGCTGCAATCTCGCCGTTTCCCCTCCCACTCCTCATTGTCTGCGGGCTCTGTGCTTGACATGTGAGAATGTGAAAGCTCCCTTGTATTCGCACGGCCCACCCTCGTTGCTCTTGTATTTTACAGTAATGGCATTACAATTTGGGCAAGGTTTCCCCGGTGGCTATCTCTGCCAGCTACTTAATTTACCATTTATAGATTTACTTTTGAAGTAATTCAATATCTAGAACACATCCGCCAGTGTGCCTTTATATCTTTATAATATGTAGACATGGAGGTGCTTTATATACCCGGCGTTACTCTGTGTACACTAGCTGCATACACGCCTACACATGATTTGTGCCTCTACCTCCCTCTGTATACTTTGTGCGCATGTGAACGAAGATGTGTGAATGTGTGTGTTCGGCTTCCCCTGGGGGATGAAGCAGTGGTATTCACCAGCCCTTATTAAAATGCCAGTCTGGCCTAACAGAGTTAGGGAAGGCACAGGCGGCTGTCCTTGATTTTTCTCATCACCTTCCAACCCCAAGTCTCACACACACACACACACACACACATTTACATGCACCCAACCTTCACACTTACACACACACTCTGCAAACCCCCCCTCACGCTTGCTTCACAGTGGGCCAAGACCTGATGAACTCTGTTGTTTTCTCTGTCCATCCCTCTCTATCTCTCTCTTGCTGCCTTTGTCATTGTCTCCCCTTCAGCACACAACAAGAAGGTGAAAAGCTTGCAGGAGGGAATTAATGGCTCTGCTTAGATACATTATACATGTGATAGTCTAGTGGAACTCCTACATATTTAATTCATATTTAAGCTATTACATTTAATATAAATCCATCAGGGTGAGTGCTTACACTTATCTATCAAAAGGGTGGCTTATTTTGCAGTTGATTTAAATTATTTCAAGTGTTCCTTGCACTAAAATGTACAATTTTGAAATTCAATTTTAATTTGACATAATATATGTGGAGCTTTAGCAACAGTGATGCATCATGAAAATATATACCAATTATAGTAGAGTAGAGTAATGACATACTTAAACATTGCCTGTTTACTCTCCGTAGATTTTAATCCCGATGGGGAAGGTAAAACATGGATTTATTGCCTGCTGCAAACAATAAATATGGATTATTGTTCTTATCTAGTTATAGTGTGGCTATCTTGGCAATATAGATTGATCTAACAGTCTGAACTTGCAGTAGATCGTGATATAAAAACATATCTGGCTTTGGTATTTAAACAATTCATTCTTATAGTTTACACTAATGAATGTTGTAATTTCTGTACAAAGAAAAGTATCAGAGGGATTTCTAAGACTTTTTAAACACAGACATGTCAGCAATTAATTAAACCTGGGGGTGCAGGACATTTGTCTCCCCCCTCTGGCAGCGGGAGTAATTACAAAAACACTATCAGCATGTGCTTGAGCCATAAGCTCGTTATAGCCTATTATAGCATTACTGTTGCAGCTGTAAAGCAGTAGATACATTGATGTGAGCATCACAAAACAGCCAAAAAATTATTTGTTTCATTATCAGAATTTTATCCATTTGGTGTGATAAGTTTTGAAATGTCTAGAAAAGCCACATGATTAAATATTTTTCGCCATTCAAGTTAGCACAGAGCTAGCTGGAAGTTAGCCAGCTCAGTGCACATTCCAACAGCCAGAGTTTGAATGTGCTGCCCAACATGAGCTTTAAAAACTCTATAGTGTAAAATACAGACATTTATCTGCGGGTAATAGGCTTAATCAGCACTGTGTGAACACATTTGGCAAGGTCTTGAATGTAAGTCACGTTGATTTATATGTAAATGTTCTACACTGCAGGTGTAAACTCAGAGACAATATAATGGGTATATCCAATGAGGATTCATTACTATTGTCCTGCACTGCCCTCATTACAAGGAAGAACTAAAAGTACTAAGACTAAGATTTCTGTTTTAAGAAAAAAATGAATCACCCAACCAAAAGTGGGAATTCTGCTTGGTGTGAGATCATAAAGCACCTGAAAGGACACATTCATCATTAAATGTATGGACAGGCATCACCCAGGATCACTTCCTATACATAGAGTAACCTCTTCACATGACTGAATTAGTTGTAGCATTATTTTTTACCAATCATTTTTGAGCAGACATCAGTGAGTTTAACTATACAGACTGCTATCAACATCTCAGACATCCCCAGTCTATTTGATGATTCATGATTTATGGGAAAAAGGTTTTCACAGTCTGGTATTTCGTTTTCCCTGTGGACTCTGACTATTTGCTTGCAGACTATCTCTGTGAGGAGGTCAGGGTTACTGACCCGTTGTTTGTTCTGCACATGAATCCTCAACAGCAGCTGACCATTTTTCTTTATCATCATGTCCGCAAATAAAACTTGCTACTGAATTGTCCCTTGTAATCTAACATACATAAATAACCTGTCTCAGAAGTCATGTTTTGTGCTTGCCACTAGTAAGATAAATAGATTCATTCATTCATTGTTTCTGCAATGAATATTTATAGCTGCATACATGTACAAAATAGTACAGTATGCTGTAGATTGAATGAAAATCCTTCAGCAGAGGGGAAGCCTCCACAAGCTCTTTCACTCTTGTTCTGCATTCACTTCTGACACTCTATCTCTATTTGTCATTCACTTATACAGAGGAAGACAAGTACCTCTAAAGCACCACATCCTCTCACAGAGAGCTCACCTTCAGAGCCTAATG
This sequence comes from Scomber japonicus, assembly GCF_027409825.1. Lineage (NCBI taxonomy): Eukaryota > Metazoa > Chordata > Actinopteri > Scombriformes > Scombridae > Scomber > Scomber japonicus. The sequence goes on along the minus strand of NC_070596.1, from coordinate 9,562,327 downwards.
AACACGTTGAAATTCAATGAATTTTAATTTGCCGTTATATTAGGACAAGGGATAAAAGCCGGGGAATTTATTAGGAGGGAAATTGAAAAGAAAGGGCCACACTTCATGATTTCCTGCACATTTTCCATGAAAAGAATAGGAAATATAGAAAAAAACGGGGGGAAAAAAAACAATTAGCTTTGAAGCTATAATCTCTATCTTAATGGATGGAGAGGTACTTAAAGGAGAGTCTTAGCTTATCTTCTTACTCAGTTCTTCTTGTTCACTCTAATAAGTCTCAGTTTGCCAGAGAGTTGGGTTCACACAAAACAAAGAAAAAAACATCAGTAAAACAACAGAAGAGGTAGACAACAAGGTGTTGGCATTTTGTTTTCTCCCTCCAAGGTTTTTATTCTTGAAAGGATGTTTTCAGGGGGAAAATAAGGTCATGGAATGAATCTATAAGACAAGGTTTGACAGGTAAGCATTTGCCTCCTTTCTTATATGTCCTACAAGAATATACCTTCAATATGATTTGTGTGTGTCTGTGACTTGTTCTGTACCTGTCCTCTGTGTCCTTTTTCTCTCATTCTGCTGTGTAAAGCTAATAAGGCTAATGCTAGTTCCCCTGAAACACTGGTGAATAGTCATATTTTATGTGTGCCAAGCTGCTGTTTACATGCAGACATGTAGCGCACACGCATGTACACACAAAACATGTCTAGAACACACAGATGCACCCCACCCTAGGCTTGTCACACACACACGCCGACAGCACAGAGGTGATAGAATGTGTGCTTGTGCATAGTTATAATTAACAACTGGCCTAGTAATTCTTCCCTGAAACTCTGCCCACCAGGCACACTACTCCACCAACATAGATGGCTGTTTTAAGGTATAAAGCAGTTTTACATTACACCCCACTTTACCTCTACACGGTAGCGCTTCTCTTTGGTATCACTCCACAGAATCGCTGGCATGTGGCACGAGTGATTTTTACACTGCAGCTGACACCGGGCCTCATCTGCGGAGAGGCCGAGCTGCAGGTAGTAGTCTGTCGGCCGCTATAAAGCACGGCTTTGTCATTGGAGGTGTCAGCATGAATTGTCACCTGTGAGCCACATCCATCATGTGGAACTATCACCCAGAGTCAGTGTCTCATCTCCCTCTGCCGCTAACTTCTTGCGCTGCCTTACTGCTTCTCTGAGGATGAAGAGGAAAACTAGTGTGGGTGAAATGTACACATCTCAGGCATGATGCATTCAAAGGTTAAGCTCCATTAGTCATGTTTTTTGTGAAATGAAATGTAATGTGCAAAGAGCCGCTTACAGTGAGACGCTAACACAGCGCTCTACTTGTTTTGGTTATACGGCACATTTGTATGTATGGTTCAGCCTCAGCACTCTCATCAGCCCTGTTTTCAAAAAACAAGCTCTGATAAATCCACTGCATACTACCTGCCCCGCGCCGGAAACTAGTTGGTGAATAAAGTACAACATTTAGCAGCTAAAGTGCCTTTTTTTCCTCAGGAGTTGGTGGGAGACCAAAATATAGCTGACATGTGTGCAAATATTGGACATGCTGGTGAAAATGAGCATGACATATACATGCTAATATTAATTCATGTCTGAAGGGTGTTTAAATAGGCATGTTTGCAAACATTTTAGCTCTCATGGCAGCTTTACAAGGTAATTACATGTCACAGTTGTCTGTCCCCTAGTGGCCAATCATCATATTATGAATCCTGCAGCCAAAATATCACTGTTAAAGAGCAGTAGAAATTTGTTTTCACACCTTTACCTAAACGAATGGAAGCAGAGCGAAGTCATCACAGTTAAAACTTTTGGAACGACTAAAGGCACAGATACTCTGGGACTTGCAGGTGCACTTATTTTACTGCAAGAGCAATAAATTAAAACATGAGTGGAACGTGTTCAGACAGCTACACCTGCACGGCTTCTGTGCATTCTTCATACTCTGTTCTTTTACAAGGTGAATGGGTTGTGTTTTACCAAAAGTGTGCAGTAAACATGGAGACTGGGACAACATTTTCTACTCAAAAACTAAGATAAGTTTTTTTTTCTTTCTTCTTTTCTTTCTTTCTTATCCTGCACTTGTTGGAAACTAGCAGAGTTATGTATGTTTACAACAGCAACTGGTACCTAAAATAGCTCTTAGGTTGTGTGGGCTGTTTTATAATATTCTTAGAGCTGCCATTTTATTGCAGCAGATACTGTACCTTGTGATACTGGAGCATGCACACCAGGGAATTGCAGTGGTGCAACAATGCATCAAATTGAACTATAAAATTGACTACGGGAAGCCAAAATACATAATGCACTTGGAGCTCCTGTACAAGTTAATCCTCTTCTTCTTTTTTTTTTGTTGTACTTTTCAAAATGTCAAAAAGAGGATATTGTTGATAACACTGGTGATGGAGGAAATAATTGGAAAATGGGGTAATAACATTTACTGGAAGAGGCAGGCCTCATTATTATTATTATGATTTTATATAAGCTGAAAGCAGAAGAGTATAAATTACATGACACTGTTTTATCACATGCATATTCAAGGATGACATGTCACATCCCACTGAAGAAATTAATTGCAAATAACTGATAACAACTTATAATAGGCTACTGAGGAATTAATCATAATACTAGAACAATTAGGGCTAATGGCCCCTTGTGCCTTTAAAAACAATTATTTCTCAAAGCTGTCACTTTTTTTTCTGCAGTAGCAAAAAAAAAAAAAAAAAAAAAAATCCTGCACTGTTTCTGTGGCAACTCGATTTCAAAGCATCAGCGCCGAATGCCAGACATCACTGGATAAATGAAGGTTATGTAAGTCTGATGCCCGGAAATGATTGCAAATTGGAGACTGGTGGGCAGCAAACAGTAAAACAGTAACGTTTAAAGCAGGAGATATAGCAAAACAGACAGTGACACAAAAATGAAGAGGACGCATACCACTGTATAAATGCTGAAACACACACACACACACACACACACACACACACACACACACACACACACACAAACACACAAAGGAAAAAATACACTATTCTAACTAACTTTGTAGCCGTATTTGATTTATCTCAGTGGGGGCTGTGCCTAGATGACATCAAACTCCACCTATATCTCATCCTCCTCCACCCTTCCCATCCCTCCTGTGGTAGGAGTGAGCGAGTCCTCCCACACATCACATAACTCCCTCCCCTCCCTCCACCTCAGCCTGTTTGCTCCTCACCCACTGGTAAACATTTCATCACTCCTCAAGGAGAGCCATAAAACACAGTCACTGCTCAGTGGATGATGCACCAGGAAATCCACCAGCACTATACTTTTTGTGTGTGTGTGTGTGTGTGTGTGTGTGTGTGTTTAAAGTGAGAGTCTGAATAGAATCGGCACACATTTAAGGACAAAAAAATATTCTATGTGAGCCTTTAATTTAAAAAAAAAAGTAAGACAGGGTGTTCCCTGGAGCGCAAAAGAAAAAGAGTTTGAGACAAAGCAGGAAAAGCGAGTAAGGGAACTGTTATGTGGTTTCCTTGTTGCCTAGATACAGGGAAAGTGGCAGTCTACTCATCTTATTGTTTGGTATCTAATGCTTAAATTTAAATGCACATGCATTTCACGGCACAATCTTTTCACACAAACACGATTCTTATCCGCTTCAGCTGTGTGATTTTTTTCCCATGTGTGTTTCAGGCTGGAAAGACAGCATGACACTGCATTTATCATACATACGAGACAGAGTGCATAAAATATAGAACATCTCAACTTTTGCAGAGACGCTATATTTCTGTACCATTTTCTCGAGATGCTCATTGTTCATCAAAATGGAGTGTAAGATGTTCATGCAGATTAACATAACTTTCCCCAAACAAACAATCCAATCTTCCCCCAAGTCTCTCAATGAGTGAGAGTCTGCTTTCACGCCGCTCTCACTCGTGTGTGAAGTGCTGATTTCTTGCCGCTGAGCCCAGAGGAGAAAGGAGCTCATTACAAACTCTGAAAGATTTACGAGCTATTACAGAACGACTCCAACTGTTCATTTACTTAGATGTGCTTTTATTTGTTTACTTCTGTATTAAAGCACGGATTAAGTGATTAAAACTAAACATAATGAAGGTTGTTGTTCTCTCTGCGGGGGAAGAGGACTGCTGTGTACCTCTGTACCTCGGCTTGTAAGGAAGCGGGATGTGAAGCCAGTGCGACAGCTTTATGGCGGGAGTAAAGCTTTACTGAGAAAGGGAAATCATGTGCTAAGCCGTTAAATTAGCATCTAAAGTGGCCGGTCTTAATTTCTCGCCGTCAGATGGAAATGTCAACAACGACGAGGCACGTGGAACCTCTTCAAAATTAACTTCCTACCTAGCCTACTTTGAACACTGTAGCGTTTTATTTGAAATTCTGGTTAAGCTGATCACAGGCATCTGGTTTGTGAGCAGAGATGGAATTACATTGTGATCTGCAGGTACAACAAATTTGAGTTTTTCATGAACTGCTTTTTGAACGCCCATGGGGGGGATGTCCATTTTCATTTACAGTAATTGTTTTTCAGTCATGTGTAAAGAAACCAACTTCTAACCGGTCTTATGGGACACCTGATGAAGGACCTGGGCTTATTGGATACATGCTTTTATAAAGAAGGTTCAGACCACTGAGGATAGATTTAGTTAAGAGGAAAATGGGAAAAAGCTTATATAATTACTAACCTCTGCAGTATCCCTTGCAACAGAGGGAATAGAGAACTTTCCATTCCACTCAACTTGTCAAATTTAGATACAATTCCATCACTCTATTATAGTCACGTAAACAGAAAACCATTAAGAGAAAATTCAATCAAAATGGCATTAAACCTGAGGGAAAAAATACACTGTTTTAAAACCAAATTACACTTCTTTACATCAACATAAAACAGTGTATTTTTCTCATAAATTTAGTTTTGTTGTGTTTTGGAGCACGCCATTCATCCAACTGCCAATGGGGACAGAGAGAGAGAGTGGGTGCAACTAAAGAAAGTAATAATAAAGGTCAGGGGTGCCTTGTAAACAGTCCAAATGTGATAGAGGGACTGAGCTGTGTATTCGGAAAAAAGGGTTAGGAGGTGCTAAAGCGAGGAACACATTTATAGTGGAAGATTAAAAAATGGCCTCTAAGTGAAAAGAACATTAGAGAAAAGAGGGAGGTGAAGTGAAAGAATTAAAGGATAATTATTTTTTATGAGAAGTTGGTTCATATAATGTGTAATGACTTCAGACTTCATTGGCCATCAGTTCTATCACTTATCATAACACTGTGCTCACCCCAAGATATTGCTGAGCTTCAAGGTAGTTTTATTAGACAAGAAACGAGCGCCTGGATGATCAGACAAGTTAGAAACAAGAAGATATTTCCGCAAGATTATCCAAACCACTTTATATGTTAGCAGTAATTCTTCATTTCACAGAAAGACTATGTGGACTAAGGTAGATAAGTCTAACCGATAAGTCTAACCGAGTCAATTATCAACATCCATGTCAGCGTATGATTTGTTTCTTACCCAGCCTCATTTCAGTTAGCAATTAACTCGCTAAGTAAAAAGCTATTATTACCAGTAGGAGTCATGAGCATAACTATGACCTAATTTGTAACAAACCAACATCGCCTTTAACAAATTGTGTGACGAGGGAGTAAACAAAATCAGATTGGAGAAAAAAAAAAAAGGAAAGATGGAGAGCACTTGGAGAGATGTGTGGAGGGAGATGGAGGGAAGAGGAAGGAGCAGGAGGGAGAAGGAGAGGAAGGGTTGAGAGAAATGTTATAACTCAGAGCTGCTCTCTGGGGTAAGGTCTCTAAATTACAGTGAGATGTGGACAGCTTGTCAATGCCGAGGCCTGAGCCAGAGCTGTGGAGAAACACCACACACACACACTCTTCTTTTTGTAAGCCCATTGCTTCCATATTGTATGTCACATATCTATCTATCAATCTATCTATCTATCAATCTAGGTATCTATTTACTTTCTTTGCAGACTTTCCAAACTGTAGCCTACATGTGTTACCACCGCAGCATGGCTCTCCATACATTGGCGTACACACTCACACACTTCTACTGAAGCAGAAAATTGAATGGCCCATCCAAATTCCATGCTGGCCACTTTCCCTCTTTGCAAAGAAGCATTCCCTGTGCATAGGCGTAGCACCTCCCGCTTCTCAGCTCAGTAGGTGGTTACAATGATGCATGGCTTGCATAAGAGTTGACTAGGACGTTTTTATGGTTCATCAAGCCTTCACCTTAACGATTCATCTCCCGCAGCCGTAGTTAAATCAAATGTATTAATTTGTCTTAAGAAGATTCCATAGCGTGGGTGAAATAGACAGAAACGTTACAATGACTGTCTTTTTTTTTCTAAATCAATTTCAAATGCAACGCTTGGTGTATGGGGTTCAATGAATGCCATTTTCCCCATTGAGGCAGCTTACATTAAATCAATAGGATGACCTCAGTGCAGACATTGTGTATCTACTGCAAATTAAAATGGATATTAGCTTTGGATCAGATATTGTTTATCAGCATTACTCAAGAAGATGTTCAAAATGTGTGGTGGCCATCATCTCACGGCTCAGAAAGTTTGCTTTGGAGTTGCTGCTTAAAGAATAGAAAGGAGTAAGAGAAGCAAGGAAGGGAAACAAATGGCTTCTTTTTAGCAGTGTTAGGTCAGTGAATGAGGAGGAATTACAAAACAAATTATCTTGCAGTAACTGGAGAAGTGTGTAGAGTGGATGCAAGAGATACAGAATGTGTATTCTTTGGCTCTCATATTGCTTTCTTAATGATATGATGGATGCAAAAGTGAGTTTTTAGGTACAGTGCATTTGGTGGATAAAGTGGTAATCCCTTTTATATCATGCACACATAAGTTTACACATTTCTCCATCCAAGACTAGCTTATGTTTTTTTGATGTGCCTTGCACCGTAGCAGCAGACTCTTTAGCAGTAACTGTCTATTTTGTCTTGTTGGGTGCTCCAAAGTTCCCAGTGCATGTGCATTATCCATTATTTACTAATCATGCTCTTGTTTAAAAAGTCTCCCAGTCCAATGTAGTGGGTTGGAGCAAATAATTGGAACACATAATTTAATACATGACTGACTCTGTTGCTGTGTTCAAAAAGACCATCAGGCCTTTGTTATTTTGCTGCAGGTATACATCTCTATTCATTCAATAATTCAACCACTGAAATGCTTTATTTAGTAGACCCCCTCAGCTCCATCTAATTCTAATTTCTGCCTTTGGAGCGTGGAGGCAGTATTTATAACGGGCAAAAGAAAACTCCCCACAACCGGGATAGTTGTGGTGTGACTCAGAGCGCCAGCATCCGCATGTTTATGGAAAAGACAAAGTGAGTATTGAGTAGCCGAGTTCATGCATCTCTGCCAAAACGTTCAGGATTCATCATTTCCAGCCTATCTGCGGAGAAAAATGGTGGTGGGCTGCAGGCCTGCCGTTTTTTACGAAGCCAGCCATCAACCAGCTGGAAGACAGTCAATTAGTCTGGCGCCCCCCCTCTCAGCAGGATTCTAGTTCCCCTAGTGTCAATCAATGTAGATAGCTGTCAGTCAAAGAGAGAGTCAATGAGGAAAAAAAAATGCCTAAGAATCCCATAATACCCCCACTGTGGCTCAAGGCAGTGTGAATGATTGGAGATGTTGAAGCGTCTGGTCTGAGGCCTGCTGGCTCCCTGCCTTAACCAGCCGCCACCATTCTGTGCCCACCCCACTCCCTGCTGTCTGCTCCCATGCTCATTTACAGTCAGCTTGTGTTGTTTTGTTTTTTTCTTATGTGATCCATTTTCTCTAACCCTGCCACAGGCCTCTTCGCTTCTGTCTGCCTGCCTGGTTGTCCAGCTCCCTTTAGAGAAAGAGAAGCTGGAGACGGATACCTGCTGAGTCGAGCAAAGCTGCTCCATCACCGGGCTGATGCACCATAAAGGACCACAAAGGACGCCCAGAACCTATAGCAGTCTCTCAGGGACTCAGACTCTGTTGTTTTTGACTAACAAGAACGGACGGGATTGAAAAATTCAGCGTGAAAAGTTGGAAACAGTCTTGCTATGCAATGCTTTTCTTTGAAGAAGTTTTGAGCTTTAGGAAAAAGGATGTGGCAGATGAAAAGTGTTTGATCCTGAGCACTAAGGTGTAAACTAGGTTTAGTCATGTTAGACTCTAATGGGGGGAAAAAAGTTATGGAACTGACATTAAACTACAAAAAAATGAGAAATGTCTGCCTATGGATGCAAATAGGCATTATGTAACTGTCTTCAGCTAACAGGCTTTAGGCATGGAAACCTGAATGGAAATCCTCGTTGTTTTCCAAGAGGCCTGCTACAGAGTTATAAAGTACATTGTTGAACCTTCCCACCTCAGTTCTGCCCAGTTTAAACACTATCTTCTATTTCTGGTGACTGAGTAGCTCTAAAAAGCAGCGATACTCTTAAGTGACTTTTTTTAACAGTACGTACAGTAAACTGCAGAGGGAGGTTAAACTGTTACTCATTCACTTTCGCTGCCTACAATTTCCCTGCCAAACAAAGTGTGTTGAGTAACACAGTCCCAAATTATCTCCAACACGAAACCTGAACAATGTTATTTAGTATTTATTTAATGATGATATATTTAATTCAGCCCATGCAATGTACACAGATTGCACATAAATCTGATTATCTATCGTCTTTTCGTAGCTTATTTCCTGCTGTGCATTCCTCCACCTCTATTTTTAGTGCCCTGCAGTGTAATGACATCAGTGTACACAGTGGTTTGTTGACTACATTGACATTTTCATATTTACCTAATATTTGCATGTGCTGTAGACTTGTATAAAGAAAGATGCACTTACACACACACATACAAACTAAGTACAATATAAGGTGATATGAGAGAAGACACAAGAACGGAAAAACACACGTGAGTCGGTGTAACTCTGCCAGCAGATCATGAGCAGGTGGGTAACTGGTTGCAACGGATGAAATAATAAATTTTATAAAAGGGAAAATGTGTCCAACAAAACCCGACAAAGCTAAGCAAAGGGACATAGTCGCATGCAGGATGGTAGTGTCCATAATCCCGCTTTGCTTTTCACTTTCTGGAGAGGTCCCGGCTGTCCCAGACCTAGTACAACGTACCCTATTCAATAATGCATTGCTTTACTCAGTATGTGGCAGGCAGAAGACTTTTTGTAAGGTGCATCCCAATTTGTGTGAGTCACGCTCACATAGATGTGACATGTACATGTACCCAAGACTAACAATTGAAATGTTAAAGGATATTAGATAAGAAAAAGAGTATTAGAAGGCACTTTTAAGATAAAACCACATTTAACTTGTGGTGTAAATAAAAGAAAACACACATTAGCATGTCACTATTCCTTTAGATCCAACTATAAATCAGTTCCCCTCTCCTCCCTCTACAACTCCTTTTAAAAGAAATAAAAGCCAATTTTCCCAGCCATACTTTCATAGGGACATTTTTTCAAGAAAATATGCAGGGATTTGTTCAGCTTAGCCATGATGGAACATGGCAGGGAATCTAAACAAGCTTAGAGAGGGAGCTGGAGACAGAAGGAGAGGAGGGAGGAAGAGGAGAGGAAGGGAGGGATGTGGGACAAGAAAGGGGGAGCAACAACCTCACGTAGACTCCTCCAGGCATCTGAACACCCATTCCCAAGGAGAGGGGGGCTTAGTGCCTCCCGTACAGTTACACAGACTATACCTGGGGAATAAGATCTCCACTGAGACCATGAGTGAGCTGAGTGGCACACTGAGACTCTCCTTGCACAGCAGATACTAGGAGGGGAAGAGGGAAGAGTGCCAAGAGGCTTGAAAAGAAAGGTCATTAAAAATATGCAAAATTCTGCCACCCCCCCGCCCCCCCTTGAAAAAAACAAAACAAAACAGGACTAGGAAGGAAAGATGATGCAAAAGAGATTATTGTGCATTTACACAAAAATAAAGGCCAATTAATCAACTAAAAAGATTAGATGTAGTGATTAATGCTATTAATAGAACTACTTAAATAGATTCAAAAGTGCCCTAAAATATATGAGCTGCACAGAGCTTACTGTGTACCCTGTGGAAGTGCTTACCCCACTCAAACGCCACTCCAAACCCCACTCTTGAACCTCTGAGTGCAACAACATCAATTTAGATTTGGTTAGAAGCTGAAGGATCAGCTTAAAAACGGTTTTCTGGACAATGCAGGTTAGCAAATGATCCCAGCGATGTGAAATCTGCCTGCAGCGACCGTGTTGTTCGAATTTTTTTCTCCGGCAGGTGAAGAGGGGGAGATGCTCCGTACACAAGCACAATTTACCAGGGGGCTCGTTAGACGCACATCAGGTTTGAGCCTGTCATAACTGAGTAGTGTACACCTCTGCGGCGCTAGGGGCCCGGGGCCTACGCTGTTCACCTCGCACCTTGCTAATGGCCATCTGTGGTCATTATTACCCACCAGTGAGTCATACCCCACGCTCGTGAATGCAGCCTCTGCTCCTTTAGGGCTGCTGCTGTTAGGTTTTTCTACAACACTACAACTGCCACCTTTGCTGTTGTTGTTGTTGTTGCTTACTGTGGCTGTTGTTATTGATGTTTATTCTCTCATTCTACCCCCTTCAAACACACCATACTGACCCATCAGTACGCCTGCAGTCATGTAAGGCATTGTTTATCTGCTGGCAAGATGGGTGAGATACACATACACACACACGCACACACATGCACACGTGCACACACATGCACACGCACACGTACACATGCCAAATATGGACTCTCTAATGGAGGATCCTCTCACGCTGTTTCTCCTCCCAGAGTATATCCTTTTCATTCTGGTTCAATCCCCTGCTCTTACTCCACATCTCTTCTATTCAGCTCCTTCAATCTCTCTCTGTCTCTCTGCCCTCTTACTAGTATATCAGTTGGTGTCTGGGCCCAGCTGTGGATTAGATCACTGTGGGTAAACTCATAGTGGTGTTCCATCAGGCCTGAGAATGGTGGGCCGTTTCATCAAAAAACTCATTCCTCATGTGCGAACTAATGCACTGTAGGCGAAGTCCTGGCTGTGCCAGGGACAGGGTATGTGGCTTCAGCTACTGCTGCCCCCAGATAAAGCCCCAGCAGCAAAATAAAAAAAGTACAACCCATAAAGGGATGTGGGGGGAAATTTATCGGCCTGCAGCCTGGTCCAATGGCAACTTTATCTGTTTGTGTGCAGGGGCGGACAGCTACATTTCCACAATGTGTGTCCACATGCCCTGCTGTGTGAGCATGCATTTATATGAGTGTTTTGCAGTGTGTGCATGGATGATAGTGTCCAATCATGTCCTAACATCAGCGCGTGTATACGCATGTTTTTCTTCATCAAAGTTTGGGTTTTATCAGCTGTTGCACACTACTTGATGGGGTTACGTAATAATGGCGTGTATTACTCTTGCTCCCCACTAGTGGGCAGCTCCCAGCAGGATTCCCACAAGCCATAAAATTCAGCCGCCTCCCTGTGGATTCAGTAATTACACCACCCATCAGGACAATGAATGTAGAGGCATACCAATGAGTGGAGAGAGTGAGAATGACAAAGCTGCCATAACAGCATGGACTCTCATCTATATGTGCGTGGACAAAGCCCAGTCATAAGCAAGGAGCCGAATCCAAAGGATGAAACCTCTCATGGCAAATGCACATAGCATATTCCATACAAATAAAATTACACACTATTCAGCTGTTGGAGGTGGGCAAGGCAAAAGACCCCCGCAAGGAGAAAACTGCATGTCAAATTAAATTTGACAGACAGGACGACTTATTTATTTATTTATTTATTTTTATCTCATTTACTCGGCGCAGATTTCTCATTCCAGCTACCAAATTGACAATTGTGGCATGTGGCCAGTTTTTGGCAGTTGAAGATGCAGGGAGTCATTGCATGCAGGGTGACTGTGAGGATATATTCTGTCACTCATCTATTCCGTTTCGGGGGGGAGGGGGCAGAAGAAGCCCCGAGGAGAATGATGAGGCAGCAATCACACAAAATGTCCATCTGGCTCTGCCAACTTCAAGCACCAGGGCCTTTTGGGAGAGTGAAAGACTAGGCTGAAGTCCTCTTAGACAGGCCATTATCTGGACCAGATTCCCTAACCTTCAGGGCAGTGCAGTGATAGCTCCATCTCAAGAGGAGATGGAAAGATAGAAAGCAGAGACAGATGCTAACCAAGTAAAGGCTCAGTGACCACAAACTAGCAATTGAAAAAGGATGACACAAAAAAATCATTGGAACCGAAACAGAAAACAGAATATGTTGTCCCTGTACGACGGTTGGGGTTGAAACAGAGATCCGCTTCCTCCTACAAAATAAAACGCTCAATAAATAAGTAATATTTACTTTGACAGGTTCAACTCAGATTTCAAAGGCCTCTGGCCTCTCAAAATTAAAAATACACGGCACATCTTGCTATTCAATGTATCAACATGCATCAACCTGAGAGACAGTGAATGACCTAGACATACACAGCACAAGCATGCATTCATTAACACATGTATATATTATGTATATCTAACTAATGTGTACTGATTTTGATGTAATGTTAATGTTTATATTATTTTCATGTTGTACTATCCAAATATTTGGACAAACTGCATTGTGATGCTTTGGCAACTTTGCCAATAAAGCCCATTCAATTAAAAAAAAAAAAAAAAGAAAAGAAAAAATGAGAAATCTGCATCCTTCCTTGGCAGAGGTTGTATGGAGAACAAGCCCTGTGTTTTCATTGATAAATGGCTGCGGAGAGAGTGAGTGGGCATTGTGCCTCACTCTATCATCCAAACAACAGTATCTCTCTCAAGGAGTCCTTCCGCTTCCAAGCCACCCCTACTGGCTTTGGCTTCGGACAGATCTGCCAAGCCTTCTCGCCCATAGCCGCCAAACACCGAATTATCCACTGCTTGCTTGCTCTTTCGCTCATTTCCCTCCCTACTTCCCCTTTCCTATTTCTCTCCTTCAGTGGAATAAAGCCACTGACAGGCAGATGGGCAGATGGGGATCGACAGTGTTCCCCGGGCTGAAAGCTAATTGGGAGAGACTGGGAAAGGATTCAGCACTACTGAATAGTCCTGACATGATGGGAAAATCAATGCACACTTCCAGTGTATTTGCATCATGCTGAACTGAGAGACCACAGCCTAATGTTGTCTCTGCTGGGAGTCATTAAGACTTTTGTTTCAACTCTGACCCATCATTCTGACAACCCAACTCAAGACTGATTGAATCGAGCATGGCTGGTTCATGTGGGAGTCTGAGAGGTGCTATGCTCATGCATTTCTCATGACAGCCAAGTGCCTGTACTTACATATGCTCTACATTGAGATACTGAAAGTCTCTCCATACTACCAATCAAGGAAAAGAACACGACCAGTACTATAATCATTCATTTTGATCACATGGACATCAAGAATGGATCAGTCAGTGCTGTCAGGATATATTTAGCCAGCTAACTGCAGTCCTTCAAACCTTTTTTATGATTCTGGAAGAAAAAAAATAAAATGAAGAGACGTTAACAAAAGTTATTACAGTTTAGTTTCCAGTTTGAACTGAGTTGATGTACTAAAAGTATATTTACAATGTTTACGATGGTTGAACTATTTACATATTTTACCAGCTGTCCCAATAAACTGCTGCATGCACTGTACTGTAGGCTACTTGTGTTGTTTCCTTCAAATTTAGTGTTGTCATCCTAGCTTCATTTCTGTTAATTTATGTCTGAGAGAAACCAGGAAGTGTTGATGATACAGAGTCAATTAAAGTGTGAGTAACATTAAAAGTTATTTTAAATGTTCCATCTATCTCCATCCAGCTTGTTGTTCCAGTAAAATGTGACCATCATAGATACAGAACTCCGAACCTAAAATTGGTAGCATAAAGAAATGTATACCTGTGTAGAGAAATGTGGATAATATGGTCTGAATAGTGCTCTACTGTATGTAATGCAAGACATTTTTAGTTTACTTACCGTCTTTTTTTTTCAACAAATACAGCTGACAGTAATGGTTGACTCAGCTGATACAAGAGTGTCTGATGAACTGCACGTGTGTATACTGATACGAGTCCCTTGATTAGTATCAAGAACCCGTGCGATCAATACAATGTACACAGTTTCAGTTTAGAATCAGTGCAGGTAATAATGGCATTAAAAGAAACAGATCAGCATGTTCATTTGCAACCCATTCAATCAATGAAGTGACATGCTTTCAAACAGAAATCCATGCATGTATCGATTGAAAGAGAAACTGATCAACAAAGTGGCAACAGCAAAAAAGAAGGGGGGAAAAAAAGACAAAAATTAACTGATTGATTTTGGGCATGAGTAATGTTTTGGCCTAATTTCAGCCTGGACTTCATTGCTGTAGTTCAAGTATAAAAAGTTAAGTTTGTTGGCAAAGACTTTCAAAGATTTCTGCTTTTAATTGAAAAACACAGTTGCACCAACAGAAGTTCTGCAATGCCTGAGGCATCCTTGTGGCCCAATGGTTAAGGAGCATACCATATAACCACAACAGGGGGGTTTGGCATTCCCTGCTGCATGCCAAACCCCCCTCACCATATTGACCCTCTAATAAAAAGGCAAAAAAAAATCTGTAGCAAAAAAAAAAAATAATAATACTTAGAAGCTCTGCAATGCCTGTGTGCTTTTATAGACCAGTATCTTGATATATGGCATAAGTGCTTAGCTTCACTTCTCCATTTGTTCCAACCATCCTTCTCTCTACAGTGATTACTCTCCAAGCTGAAACATCTCTAAGGATGTAGAAGTACCAGATATCATTCATCACTGGATTCATACCATTAAATGCACCATTATTTGATTGCCTCACTGACCTTTAAAAATTGTATTTACTATTGAAAATAAATATAAATGTGATCCCCAAGAAAATGATTCTGAAACCAAAATGCAATATGTTGATAAAGCACATAATAATCTGCTTCACTGAAGGTGAAATGGACCTTGATTATAACTGTTGCCCAAAGTAAATACATCTTGAAAACAGCCCATGCTGCGTCAGTACCTTGGGACTCAATGCCGTGAGGGGACAGGAAGAGTTAGAACCTGTGCTCCAGAAAAAAGCCCACCTGCAGCTCCCAAAATGAGAGATGGTGGAACATAACGTAAACGTTCTGCTTTAAAATCAGTAAGCCTACAGGGGACTGTCTCTCCCTGCATGGAACAGATTGGCCTCATCATTTTCCAACTGCGTGACAATGTAAAAGTGGCTTCTGATTTTGCAAGAACTCCGTTTGTTCTTTCTTCATCAGGCCTTATTGTGCGAGAGCCAGCAATGCTTCAACAATACAAACCACATAACACTTTGTATGGTGTTTTTATGGGAGATCTTATCTGAATCAGTGCCATCACTTCCCTAGTCTTCCTAATAGAAAAGCCTCAGACAAATGCTGACTCCACTTTGAATGTTGGTTCACCCAAATTACAAAGGAAAACATTTTTTTTACTTACCACTAAATATGTCTAGGAATGGAGTTAGCTATTTTATAGTTTTATCTGCAGTGCTTTTGAAATGTCTGCCTCTGAGATTTCTATTTCCACCCAAACACAATGGAGGTGAACATAATTGTGTTTGTGTTTCTCACAGCACACAAAAAAACATTTGTATTTATTGTGCATTAGTCTTTCCATTAATAATGTCCATCATGCTGTGCATAATCCACAGACATCCAAGTGCTTTGTATGCTACTAATGCTAATGTTACTGAATATGTAGTATCTATAAAAAGCATTGACAGCTCGTTTTGTGGATTATCTATAATTGAGACATAGATGCTGATCTTTTTTTGCATGTTTGACTGTTTTTATTCCTTTAAGCACCACAGGGAAAGTCCCTTACATAGTGCTTAGTTGGCTGGATACATCTAATATCGTAAAATATGGGCAAAATAAAGCCAACACTGTCTGCAAGGTCAGATACCACAAAAGGTAAATTAGAAGACTTGTTTGCAATTTAGGAAAACTGACCTTTACACATGCACACTCTCTGCAATGATGAAGTGTGAGCAGAGATTTAGGATGTTCCCTTTTTTATTTTTTTTGCATCACTTAATAAACCACTCAGATGAACTGAATCACAGCTGTGTGTCAGTATGCAGCCCTGCCTTATCCAGAATCACAGTGCTGATACAGCTCATCCTGGAGGATTTCATGGATATCACAAGGAAACATCCTAAACCCTATGGGGCTGTTGTTATCTTTATATGCAGCCGAGGGATCTTAACCTGTGCACTCTTTGTTTTGTTGGACAAAGTGGACTCTCCAGTGGCTCTTTTTTTCCAGATCTTACCAAATCAAACTTGGCCAAAGATTTGATTGTTTTGACTTTAGCCAAGATGCTAAACACAGATGTAAAGCATTAGTGGCACCAAGGCTCTACAGACTATAAATCTACTCTCACTGCTAGTGTTTGATGTAGAACAAGCATGGTGACATTCAAAAGGCACAGCTTGATATGAGCGGAATTAAACAGCAGCGTGAAGAAAGCGTCTCAGGAGCAGAGGGACAACACAACATTGTTCTCACAGCATGGACATAATAAGTATTCCTCTCATTTGTTGTTCCGTGTAGGTTAGCACGTCCCTGCTTAAAGACTTTATCCCATGCGCCAGCTCAACACAAATTAGGAAGAGGGAGAAAAATGTCCCAGTTGTCATAGAAACATCGCTTGTCCTAGTGACATTGCCCTCATTGTGACAGACGATTCTTTAACATCGACAGGTGAAATGAAAAACAGCCAATTCTCATTCTCTACCAGTCAGCCATTATATATATATATGAATCGTGCCCGCCCCCCCCCCCCTCCATCCTTTCTCTTTCTCTCTCACGCATTCTTTTTCCATCTTTTTCTTTGCTACTCCCATCTCTGGAAGACAAACCTCCACGTCTGTCTCTTGTTCTCTCAAACAAACCCCAACACAATCTCTGAGAAGTTGTTTATAGTGTACAGACAGCTTCCTCCTGGGGTTCTGGTGTCCCAGAAAGCCTTGCAAATGCAGTGGGAGATTAGCTTTCTGAGATTTCTTTTTTTTTTTTCCCCTCCTCACCCAAATACTGAAAAAAGTGCATGCAAATGTGTGAAAGCTGCTCATCATTTGCTATAAAGTTTATGTATTTGACATTTCCATATGGGCTTATTTCCTTCTCCATCTCTGTGGGGAATACTTTAAGGAGAAATGCTAGAGTGCCCTGGAGGTAGCAATGAACAGCCCTTAGACTGACAAGTGACGACTATAATAAATATATGGGGTTTTATAAAAAGTGATAATTTCATATGTACTGAATTATTCTTTTATTTTTAATACTGCTTTTGTGTTTGCACTCTTACATTTAGTAAACAAAACAAAACAAAAAACAATACAAAAAGAATAAGACATTAGAAAGTCTATGTGACAAGTTAAAACTGCAAATCATTTCACACCCAAATATTTCAAAAGTGTTTTGAGGAATTCTATCTTGCTAGTAGGCGCAGAGGGAGACAAATCATGAATTTGCATGCGGGAACACAGTTTCCCCTCAAGTAAAAGAGGCACAGCTGTCTTTTCTTGACTAGATTCAGCTGTTGCACATTTGAAACTCAATTTTGAAAGGAGTTCTGTGACAGGTGGAAATAAAAGACGCAACACCTTTGCGGTTACGACTGTTCCGAGACGTTCAGGAACCAAGACAAACTGTACGTCAAAACTGTGTGTTCTACTCTGCCGAAAATCTGTACGATCAATAGCCATAACCTTAATTAGCAGCAAATGCCTCGGAGGGTTTTTTTTGTTTTTCTTTCTTCCTTTTCCCCATGGAGTATTTGATAAAACTTATAGTGTGTCAGTCATGAAGTACTTCCACGATTCACTCTATCTGAAACCATTCTTGCTGTGACAAAAGGCAGGTTTCATTACTTACCAGTGACTTGACTCTTATTTCACTCATACTTTTTTTATCTAGTGTAGTGTGCAAGAATGAATCAGTAAAAATACTGGTGCTAGCAGTAATATAAGAGAATCAGTGTGGCAGTTATAGAGTACAGATTATATATCGCTAAAGAACTGAGTTGATGTAATTCTCCTTTTAGAACCTCTGCACACAAGGTGTGTGCTTGGTCAAGATGCTGCAGGGAAGTGTGTGCTTATGTGGTGTAACAGGCATTATACAGATCGTGCCTTAAGTGGATCAGTTCATTGAGGAAAGCCCAGTGGTAGTCACGACAAGGGAAGTGTTTACTGCTCAAGTGTCTACTTGTGGGTATTAACCAAACCCCGTACAAAAAGTAGGCCATGCAAATGATGCCGAGCAGGCCCTGGGAAAGAGAGCGCTATAGAAATAAAGACACAGAGAGAACCAAAAACCCACACAGAAGAAATGGGCCACACTGAACGGGCCAAGAATTCTTTTTCTCAGATATTATGGTATTCTCAAAAAGAAGATGCAAAGCAAAGTGAATCACTGCGTCCAAGACACGAGCAATGTGGGAAAAAGAAACAGTAAACTAGAGCAGACTAAAAAGATTTATGCTCAGTGCTCAGGGACTGTGATGGTTAAGTCTGCAGACTGCAGCGTAGCGGTGAGTCACTACAGACACCAGCTAGAGTGCAGAACCTTGAAAGCTTCCAGATCTCAGACCCACACAGCATAGGAGTAACCTGGGATTACACGCAGGGGTAAAGAGTTAGAGAAATAAAAAAAAACCCACCAAGCTGTTACACAGACACCACAGCAACCGCAGAAAGCTAACAACTCAGGCTTGTGCTTTAGCCACGTACTTTCTAAGAGGGATCAATCTATCCAAGGGTTTCCTGGAGATGAGCTATCTGATATGCTCTAACTTACACAAAGCAAAAGTACACTGCTGAAAATGTTTCCAATTCAATTGTAAACCTTTCAGTTTCCACCTGGAAAATTGAAGCAAAACAAAAAAAAAAAAAAAAAAAAAAGGAGCATGCCATCTGAAATAACCTGAAGGATTTTTATCTCATCTGAAACCACGTTCACTGTGAAATGCCACCAAAGCCTCATCTAATATGGTGAAGGCAATCGCGACTTAGGTTTGACATTTGAAGCATTATTACAAGGGGGAGCATGGAGGAAAAGGGATTTTTTAAGCTTCTGGGGTGTAAAAGACAACTTCACCTCGGCCCTCTCCTGGTCAATATATTTTAGACTGTGTCCTCCGCTCATGGAAATAAGAGGTCATAAATAAAAATAAATAAATGTACAGAGGGTGACGATGAAAGAGAAAGAAAGGAGAAGAAAAAAAAGACACCTGGCAAGTGTTCTGTGGAAATACAGCAGGGGTGTAAGATGACCTTGATACACAAATAGCCCATCTTTATAGGCAAAAAAAAGGGTGAAAAAGATGAAAAATCATCCCTTAAGACATTTATCACAATGGTCCATTGGCAGTGAGGCAGTACTGTTTCCAATTAATTATCAGGTATATATATATAAAAAAGATGACGGGAAATATGAGTGAGTAGACAGTCATATATCAGTTTTTTATATACCTGATGGAGTGAAGGTGTGCTGTCAGCTGACTCCTAAGATTCATGTGCACTATTAAATCACATCAAACTTTGCTCCATTAACATTTTCACTCAACGCCATCTGTGGAATTAGATTATTATGTAATTCTGCTTGTTCTTAATATTTATTAATGCTAATTCTAATGATGTCTTCAAAACAACAGAGATGTAAAACTGATAGCAGGATAAGCTTTTCACCAGTGGTTGGGTATTGATGTGTTAAAATGTACCTTGGCAATGCTTAAAGTCACATTCAAAATCAATTTCTGGCTAATTTGTTTGGGAAAAAAAACAAGATACATACTAGCAGGCACAGAACAACATGGTAAAAACCCCAGGTTACTGTATTACACATAGTCAGTGGATTCAATGGTAAAAAAAAAAACTATTGATTACAGCAGCTTTGAAAATATGGGAATTCAAAATTACCAGCATTTTCACAGCAAATAAATGAGGTACATTCATTTTAAATGTCCTCCAGCTAACACTAGTCGGTAATAAAATTGGGTAAATTTTGCTTACAACACTTTGAGCTGCTAATCTTTTCATTTGAAGTGGAGTATATTACCTATCCCGCAAGAAAGACAAGCAAACCCTGATGAGTAAATCATGCGGCTCATTATCAAGCCAGTGTGGTGCATGAGAATGTCAACAGTTAGTCTTGATCAGTATTCACAGTGCAGTCATTTTGAATGGTCATGGCCACTGGTGGAATAACTGCCTCATTATTCTAGGCACAGAGTGAGTGGGCTGGGCCTCAGTGTCGCACAGCGTCATTAAAGTCAACATCTTTGAGCATAGCAGGCTTGGCCCTGGTTACAGTTACTGCCACGGCCTGTTATCCAGCCACGCTGGAGGGATGCATGCAGTGTTTTCATGTGCCAGTGTTTGCAGATTACTGCCGTGATCTGCAGGCAGGAGGTGCAGTCCTGGGGGCATCGTGCCATCCAGCCGAATACTGACCACCTGCATTGTGAGACACACTGTATATCTCTAAAGATAATGTGGCACAGGCAATCTCTCCCGCCTACAGCTGGGCTTTTGTCCGGTCCTCTAGTGGCAACACAGGCAACAGCACAGACAACCATAGCTTTGCCTAAGCTGCCCTCTGCAGCAGCATGTGCTTGTTTATCACCTCGGAACATATTGTCACCATTCAGTCAAGCCTGGAAAGATGGCAAAAAGAGAAAGAGAGCAGGAAAGAAAGGGAGAAAAAAGACGGAGAAATATAGATGGAGAAAAACAGAGAGCATATGAGAAAGATGGAAAGAGCAGAGGAGGGAAGGGGAGCATCAGAAGATTGGCGAGTGCGTCATGGACGGGAGAGAGACTAATTAAGGAAGGCTGGATTAATTAGGCTTCCAGTCTGCCTGCCTCTCATACTCCCACTGAGCTTCATGCCAGTACAGGACCCAAACCAAGTCCCAATAGCGTGCCCATCTATTGTTCTGCAGATTTCCCGTTCATTCATTGGAATGTGTGTTTTCACTATCAATGCAGGCCACCATGGGGTTTAAGGCTATGCTGTAAAATGGTAAATTACAGCAAACACATAAAAAGGACATAACCTTGCGCTGAATGACTGCGCCTGCTTTTTTGCAAGAAATTTACAGTAGGGCGCATGTGTTTAATGATGCTTACATTTGCAACGCGGTGACATATTCTCTACTTGAGGATATGGCCTTGTTTCAGGTTGTATATATGTTTTGTACAGCAAAACAAATATTGTGTTTATAAGTGTTTTCAGTCTGTAATTGGGAGCTACAAAGTTATTTTTTTTAAACCATGTGAAGCAATCAGCCAGTGCAATCAATCAGAATTTTTTCTATAACTTAGTTTCTGAACTGTGAAAATAAACTATAATAAAACCCACAAAAAACAAGTCAATTACAAACACTCTGAGTTTTTCTTTTGCAGTGGATGCACTCCAACTGAATTGATATTTGGTATTTATATCATATCATCACACAAAGGGAAAAGGTTGTGGCCTTCACAGAACGAGTTACATCCTCACCTTTGTTTCTTCACCCTCTCAACCTCCCCGACTAAATGATTTCATCACCAGTCTGTCATGACGAAGAGACTAAAGTAGGTGAAGAGGGTTCTTAGTGTTGGACAGATAACATAAAGCTCCAGCACCATATTCAAGGCAGTTCTTTCAATGGCTCTTTGCTTCTTCTGCGTGATCAACATGGAGTGAAAAGGCTTAACAGATGATGAGAGATCAGTGTCTTCAATTCAATTTCAACAAAAACAGTCAAACAGGCAAAGTGACCCCTTTACTCAGTGTTCAAATTAAGGCAGCAGCTCAGCTGCCACAAATAAGACCAGAGACCCGCTGAAATCAATATTGGAATTATGAGTGGGCTGGGGGCGGTGATAATTATTGAGCTACTAATTATATTAATACTCATGTAATGGTGGATATTTAGAGATACAACTACAATTCAGCTCTAGTCATCATCCACAACAATTAACAAAAGTTGCTATTGCCAAATATTTTGCATTCAAGCGACTTTAATTTTTCTAGTGAGCTTCTATGCTTCTATATTTTTAATAGATTTTGAATAGAGAGGGCATGCAGAAATTGCCTCTATATTTTCTGGTTTTACAAATAAGTCAAATGCAAATAATTTTACCCAAAAGCTCCCGACCTCTGCTGTTGATGACAGAAATCCCCCCATCCAGAATATAATTCAAACCAGCCTCCAGCTCTCCTTCACCTAATATCCTCAGCCTGCGTCTAGGGTGGAATATGATGGGATGAATATTTATTGTGGGTCTTGGCTTTGATGGGCCATGTGGAAAGGTTGGGGAAAAACAAAGTGGGGAAAAGCTGGTGTCGCCATTTCTGGCCTGATTGACGCTCCAGCTTGCAGCGAGTAATTCATTCTGAGAGGGAGGCACAAGTGCCCCTGCTCCTTCTCCCAGCACAAGTTTATGATAATCCTAATAAATTATGATGCGCTGCACAGACATTAAAAACTCTGATTGGCACTAAATCAAACAGGCTGTGCCTCTCAGGTCAGAGAGCTGAGAGAGTGACTGTTTGCGCTCTTCTCTGCTCTCCCTTCCAACTATCAATTTCGCCCTGTCCTCAAATTCAACATCACTCCAGGTCCACCTACCCATTTCTCTTTCTGCTCTTTCTGCTTTTGTCTACCTCTAGCTTTGTCTCAACTTGTAATTTTCCATTGCTTTTTCTGTGCCCTTTCTGTACCACACCTTCCTTTGCTGCTCACTTGATAAATTTCGGTGACAGCGAAAAATGTCCCCCCAACCAAGTCTGAGAAATGAAGTAAGGTCCCTGATCCCCCGGGAGTATGTGTTACTGTACTTTTCATGTATTTGTCACGATTCCCCGCACTGCTCTCTATGTATTTTTATCCTTTTTGTAGGTGATTTAATTCACAGTTGAATGGATAACCAGATTGACACCCACCACTTTAATCTCACTTGAGCACCCATACACACTACACAGATTATTCTACCTTCATCAACTATAACGGTCATAGGTCCAACACATCAATTTGTTAAACCAAATCTGGTTAGACTGATGTTGATTACTGCCCTGTACTGGCCCTTATTATGAGGAAATCGAAAAAAACGCCACCCGCCTTGATTAAAAAGAGAGGGGGAAAAAAAATCAGTTTAACTGTTAATTTGTGGACACTTTAGAAAAATATGGGAATGCAGAATTTCATTAGCATGGGTCAAGTACAAAACTACTCCAGTAATCATCTTCCGCTCTGAAAATAGAACACTGATAATAGTTGGAATCTTTCTTTAAGAAAGCAGGGGCTCGGTTATGCCACCGTAGCGGAGCCGCATTGACAAATCCACCACGTATTCACTACACAAGTGAACGATTCAATAGATCAGAGCAGAATTGAAGGAGAATGACTGAGGTGAATAAAATGAACTGTTTGCATTGATTGTGATGCACTTTGGTACCCACTTTAAATGTCCACATTATAAACAGAATAACCACCCATTTAATAAGAGCAACCACTAAATCAAATTCTCTGATGAATGTTTTAACGCCGAGGGTGGTGACCCCATCCATTCACAGACAGACTGCTTGTTAATGGTTATAATCAACGGGGTGGATCGTATCTCAAAGGATGCATATCAGGTGCGATGAATGAATGAAGCAAATGTCACACCGCAGATGAAAACGGCAATCCCTCGATAGTTTCACCTGCTGGATCCACTTTGCACGTTAGATGAAGGAGAGACAGGTCAAAGAACAGTGGGGACATGCAAAATGCTAAATCAAGGGTGCGAGATTATATTCATTATTGATTTATGTGAACCGTCCAAAAAGATATTCAATTTACATTCATATAAATAGAAAGCAGCAAATACTCTGCTGAAACAGTTGTGGAGAAGCTAGAATCGTTAGACGTTAGAAAGCATGGAAGATGCTTGTTGTGAATGATTACCTGAGGGGATTCTTTTGTTTTTTTTTGGAATTTGTGAACAATGAGCAATCCAAGAACTTTAATGAAAAGCACAAATAGCACTTTTAACTGCACACAGTCTTTCACTGTATGAGTCAGCTCGAGGAGATGACATGGAGATCAATGTCTATCTTTATATTTAACAGTTTTAATTATTTATTTTTTATATGTGCACTAAACTGACTAAACCTCACAGATGGTGCATGATTCATGAGTAACTAGTACACAGAAGACATGACACACTTAAAGCTCTTCCTTAGGATGATTATAAAGACAGTGAGGGGAAAGTACTGCAACATTACTAAATATCTGATGTCCCGTAGACCCAGACACTCAGGGATCCCAAAATCACTATGGCAATTAGTTTAGTTATCTAATTACTTGTAGATTTCTTTGGTAATATAAGCCACTTAAGCCCAATTTAAACTAAATTAACAAGGGTCTTAGGGCTCCTGAATTTGTTTTTGATGTGTATCTAAGGATATTGGAACAAAAAGTAACAGGTGCCCGTGATTTATAACAAGACACAAGGCTCAGGTGGGTTTTGTCCTCCTCCCAATTTCATCTTTTTATGATCATCATTATCTGCTATCTTTTTCACGTTTCAAGGTGCAGTCGATGGATACGGAGAGGGGTCGAGGTCCCTAAGTAGCCTCACAAGCTCCATGGCACAATCAATCCCCAACGTACCCATTGTCAGTTTCGTCAATACAGAACTTTTATTACCTTGCTAATCCAATCGATGAGAGGGACCATTATATTTTACAGTGAAAGATAGCCTCCAAATATATGACATTTGTTATGAGGAGCATGTTGCATTGAAGGGCAGATATGGTTCAAATAAGTAGTGGTTGAGCAATAACAGTCAATTGTCACCCCTCTCTCTTTTTCTTCTCATACATCTTGGGATATCTTTTTGTTTATGCTGGAATTCCATGCATGAAAAAAGTGACGCACAGCTTGGAACTTCTTCCTAGAGCATATGTTTATGTTATTTGCAGCATGGACATGTGAGGCTAGAATACTCAGTTGAAGCCGTGGGAGAACTGAATTCATCAATCATGAGAGGTGAACATTTTCCTGCGGTAGAAGACAACCAACCGGCATCGGGCTGACGCAGTGAGGCCACAGAGTGGGATGCTGGAGGTTGACAGAGACAGGTAATTAACTGAAAATAATATATGCTTGACACAGAAGAGAAAATGGCTTAAAAAGGAATACGAGACACAACGAAATGAATCCTCCGAGAATAGCTTAACTGGGGAGATGAAGGTTACTTTGTATAACGGCATGAGTGGATGCAACACATGCAGCCAGCCTGCCTCCGACACCTACACGCTGGAGAAGGATCAAACTTGAAAGCCATGGGAAATTTCATTAGATTTACAACATCAATATATTTCACTCACCCACACCCCTTCATGTGAGTTCTTTATATATACGGCATAAAGGCCTGGCAGCACATCACAGCTGCAGCGGAAATTTGATGTCTGATTGCTTGTGCCACATGCGATAGTACTCTTACTGGAACGGTGTAACTTGTTGAAGCGTTACGGTAGGCATCCTCGCCTAGTGTACATGCCCTCTGATGTGAATAATGTATGTAACATGATTTGAATGAACGGAATTTGAAACTGAGATAAGCAAATCCATGTGTGTTAATTTAAATGTCTTTAATCGGTGAGAATCTCTCCATGAGCTCAAGAAACAAAACCACGCACCACAAAGACTGTAATTGAACTATGTGATAAATTCACCCATGAAGCTGTGATATTCTGACTAAAACTAGTTCATGCTTCATTGTTTTCAATAAATTGAAAGTGTCCCGCTGTAGTTTTCCATCATTATGTGATGATGATGCCTAACAAGAAGCCGCCTTAATGGAAATTCCCATTCTGCACACCATTTTGTGTATTCTATGTACGTGGCATGACAATAAGCTATTACTGCAGCTAATCGACTGTCAATTGACTCTTTTCAATTAATCATCTAATAGATGAAAATGAACAATATCTCTAATGCTTCAGAAATTACATTACTGACAAGGAAGAATGCATTCATCTGGCTATGTAGTGAAGAGTTTGTCATTTTAACTAAAGCAGCTTCTGTGTTATTTACACTGACCCACAGTGTCGGTCTTATTTTTCAGTCCAAGTTGCATAATTAATCAAACAAGTTTGACACAGTTTCGATCAAACGTGCCCTTTAACTTTGAGGACACGCACACTATCCTTGGTGGATAGCAGTTTTGATCTGACCACTGAGGAAAACATGCCAATCTGCTGGGCCTTGCCTCAGACTTATTACCTTACTTCAAAAAAATAAAATAATTTAAAAAGAAAGCTTTGAGCCATCACCGATCAGAGGATGGACAGCTGTCTGCGGACAAAGCCTGTGTGTCTTTGTGGACGGACGCCTGCCAATCTATCTGTCGAGTGGAGATGACTGCCCGATTTCTCTGGCTTTCTAACTGCGTCTCCTGTCCGCCTGTCGACTGCTCCATCCTGTCGAACGTGCCTCTCTTGCCAGGTTCACTAGCCTACCAGTCTTACTCCACTTCAACCCTGAGTGCCAGTCCATCTTTTCTGCCTGTTGAGTTTGCTGAACAGGATGACCTAAATGCTGTCAGTACCAATAAACTCACAAACATGTCCTCGGCTCAGGGAGGAAGGGGCAATTCCTGGCTTGGCTGATTAGACCAGTGCTCAGGTTCGCTTTGGGCAGAGGTTCACTGGCATTCCAAATACTAACATTATAATTCCGTCCTGTGAATATTCGCTCCATCTCCTGTTTGCATCAGCAGAAGCCAGGACGACAGATGAATATAAAGCCTGTGTTTTCTGCTTTAGTGTGATCTCCTGGCAGGCTTATAGAAACACTGATGCACTCATTTTTGGAAATGGTAACATCTTTATTCTAGCAATGTTCCATCATCGTGTGTTGCATGATATAAGATCAGACTATGAACTGCATTGCACATTGTTTGTGACTGCTGTGCTCAATATAATACTTACTACCTACATATATGTTGGCCACCGGTGACCTCATTTACTATAGGTAAGGTAGCTACCCTCAATAAACAGTCAATATAAAGATGGATGTTTCCACATTGTAACAGTTGCAAGAAATTGAAGGGGGGTTGTTAATCAAGCACACTGTGTACAGTCCATGCCCACACAGTGGAAGAGGTGTAATCACTTGAAAACACCTAAGGGGATGTCTTAAAGGTACAAAACAGGGGTTATCAGAGTATCAGGACCCCCACAAGCCCCCAAGATGATTAATGGGTTAGGAAGCTAGAACACAACAATGGTCTACTACACAAAATGTTGTGTTTATTCTCCATTTCTTCATCTGCTTCTTTCTTGTGGAATACTTAATCATTTCATATAAAATAAACAAGAGACATGAACATCATTAGAAAGATGAGTTAATTTTTGCTTTACTTCAGTGGGGCAAAAATAAAAGCCGAAAAATAGCCAGATAGCCACAGGCACCTATTTAGAAACAGATCTTAATACTCTGTACCCCAACAGAGAACTGCAAAAACAAGGTATCTTTCTCTTTTTGGAGAGTATTTCTCTTAATTACAGTAGTTAGTTAATTGGGACGAGCAGTAGAAAAAGATAAAAACACTTCCTAGAAGAAATGAATTGAGAGTTTCATTCCTTGAAAGATGCAGCTTCTAATTCTGAGAAAGTTTCTTGACACTAGGCCCTCTGAAACCTATTAAATAGAAATATAAAATTGAGTTTGGAAAGCTAAAATATTTTCATCTGACAGCAGCGTTATGCAAGGATGACAGGCTAATTATACTTGACTCATTGTCAATTCATTAAATAGCACATCATTTCCCGGTAAGAGTGAACAAGTCTGTGCAACTTCAGCAGAAGTGCTTCATTCAACAGTGAGTGTTCCTAAAGTTTTAGAAAAAAAAAGTGATTAAAATGTCTATCATAGGGATGGCTTGGTCTTTTACCTCTACATTTATAGCACTCCAGGCCTGAGCAGATGTACTACTGCAGGTATTTAGCGCCGTACTTAGGTGCAGGACCACGATGACTCATCTCCATCTTTGCTCATACTTGCTAATTTACAAGAATTTGAATTTTATGACCAATGAGCAAGGTGATAGTGAGGGTGTTAAGCCTCACTGAAAATGATCATATATAACAGTAGTAAAATAATGCATCACTGTGCTGGACCCACATTAACATGCTCTAACCTTCCACATTTGCCATGTAGTTAATATTAAAAACAAAACACAGACAATTATATGAAAACAAGAGGGTTGTTTTGTTAATGCCTTTTCAAATCACCAAAAATCTCCTCCTAATGAAGTCTTTTTGTGGCTGTAATTGAGAGCTAAAAACTCATATTTCCCAAATTTGCTTTATTCCATCTTGTCTTAAGATACAAACAGAAATATATAGAAAATCCTTTAAGCTATAAAGAAGATCATTCCTACTGGGGAAAGAAATGCTGAAGCTCTTACTCCACTAGCAGATTGTTTTCATTTAAAGAATAATGGAGATTTTGATTTAGAAAAAAAAAGAAAAAAAGACTTTGGCTCTATCCTTGCTGCACCTCTGCTAAAAAGCCTCTCTTATATTGAGTTTTGTATTACATGCTGCATTGAATCTCTCTGTGTAGAATAGCTGTAGATTAGATGCTAGTTTAGAAGAGAGATTTTTTGATAGCTTCTGCTGTAAGTAAATCCTGTGTCAAAAACGAGAAGACAGCAGAACACCGATCACTCTGGGTCACAACTCCTACATGATGTTGCTCTTTCGTTTTGCTCTGTGTCAGTAATCTGCCATTTTTCAAAGAACCTAATTTGTAAAAGCATGGAAGTTTTGTTTCCCTCTCCATTTATATGCAGTTTCAATATCCCGTTCTAGTCTTCTCATCCATATGGAGGACTGGATAGAAACCGTGTAGAGAAGCAGTAATTGTATCAGTAAGTAGTGAAGCAAGTAAGAGGTAGTAAAACAGTCTAGAGACCTCTGTGAAACAAATGATGCGCAGCTTTGAAAGATGGCTTTGAAAGTAAACAGACCAATGGGGGTGGGGGGTGGGGGGGATAATAAGTGCTGAGCGAGTAGATACAAAGTAAGAACAGCAGATGCAAATTGTAAGAGATTTTTAAATGAGTATTTCCGACAATAAGAAAAGATCAGGAAGCTTAGCATTAATGATGCATTTGGGTTGCATTGTGAAAACTAGGAGGAAAAGAAAAAAGTGTCTTGCCTCTTTTTCCAGGTAATGTAATTGCTATATTGGTGATCTAACACCCTCATTAAGCATGGATCAAACAGCAGTGCAGAAAGCAGCGGCATGGAACCAGAGTGTGAAACAGACAGGATTAGCGGATGAGAGAGATGTTCTCTGACGCGCAGTGCATGTTTGAAGTCTCCCACATGGCTAATTGTCGACTGAAGACACTAGCATTGAGAAGTTCAGCCTCCCTACTGAATTACAGATAGCTTACTTGCCCTTGGCTAGCCTCCCAGTGTTTGTGTTGATTTTTTCTGAGCAATTAACAATCTGACACCATGACCTTGGACTGTGGAGAGAGGGAGAGAGACACAGGGAGAAAGAGAGAAAGAGAGAGATAGACAGAGCCCAAGAGAGAGAGAGAGAGAGAGAGCCTCATACCTCAAGAAGTAGCTATGTTAAAATACAGCAGGACATATTATAAGGTTACATATTTACCAATTTATTTTGATACCTACAAAAGTATCAATTTGAACCTTTGATAAAGTAATCCCTCAAATCCTACCACATGCTTTCTAAATTGATATATCTATACTGTTGGCAAAACTGCAAAAATAGACTTAAACAGGCCAGGATTTCCCCGGAAGAAAGTCAGTTTAATTATTAAACTTGGCCTCCATACTATGGATATAAATATAGCAAGCAGACAAAGCAGGGGTGCATATCTCATTGTGAGACCATCCTCTCCAGAAAATCAACACCACTGTGCAGGATTGATCTTACAGCAGATAATAGTAGCATAACATTATACTGCTACAAAAGGTCTTTGGGGTGACGTTTGGGTGATCAGTGGATTGCAAAATACATGTGACTCCAACATTAAACCTAATCATAACACTAGTTTCTTTTAAGGATGAATGCAATCTTACCCTAACCGCAACCAAGTAGTGTTTAGTCATTAAAGGCACAATATGTAATTTCTGTCAGTGGGGTTTTCACAATAGAAACAACAACAAAAGACGGTGTGTGATGGTGTTGTGTAGCAGCATGAGGATCACAGGGGTTGTCTATAGTGTTAAATAACGATCATTCACTTCAATGCAGTCACTTTCTCCCCATTAGGATAACTCCAGTGTTCACTGTTCAGCAATTATCTGCAGAGGTCTCCTCCTCTAGAAAATAAAGGACCTGGTGAATAAAACTGGTATAAACACTAAACAAAGCAGTTTCAGGTTAAAAATCTGTGTTTCTATGGCGTTGTTTGGCATACAGGGGGCGCTCAAAGGGGCTGCAAGATGAGCTCCCGCCAACGTTTGCTAAGCTTGTTTCTTGGATAACTTAAGTTCAATGTGCTCAGGAGGTTTTTACTGAGAGCCAACCTATCTGCAGAGGTCTCATCATTTCCGATATGCGGATGACAACCAGTAAAAACAGTGAATAGAGAAGTTTCACAACAAAATTCAATGTTTCTCTGATGTTATTGGGTGGTCACAGGAGGTTTTGCAGGGGCTTTGTGTGAGCCAAGCAGCCATGAAGGTTAGCACAGCTTATCTCTCTGATAACTTAAGATCCTGACATCCGATGACTAAAATCCTTCATCCGGTTAAAAGATGTACTTAACGACCAAGGTCTAAAATATATATCTATATATAAATTACGGATTTCTCTAGGTTTGAAAATTGTTGATTGTTTGTTGTTCACAACTCAACATTTTTAGACGTTTTAATGCAAAATAGTTTCATATTAAGAGCTTTGGTATGTTTTAGTTTTAGTTACCTACTTTTGTGCTGTGTGCCATGTAGGGCTGGGTATCGTTTAAAGAAATATGATACCAGTACCAATCCAACTACCCTTAAAGTGACACCAATACTAATTGAGTATTTTCTAGCTCTGCATGCAATAGGGATTGATTGCAGGTATTGTTTGACAGGATACATATTGATACTACTTTGTATCGATTTATTTCGGTCCATACCTTGAAAGTATTGAATACCCATACTCAGCCGTAGTGCCAAGAAAGAAAACACAGGTAGAGTTGGAGGTCATCAGTATGTTGAGGCATCCAGTGCAGATGATTAGGGCTACAACTAGCAATTATTTTCATAATGGACTTATCTAATGTTAATCACTGAGTCTATACATGTAAGATAATAGTAAAAATGGAAATCATAATTCCCATATCCCAAGTTAATCATCTTTAAATTGCTTGTTTAGACCAACAGTTCAAAACACAGAGATTCCAAATGTATAGTATTCTAAACCAGAGAAGAGCTGCAAATCTGCACATTGAAGAAGCTGGAACTGCTTTTCAGAAGTAATTGTTCTCAGGGCTGGGGCATTTGTTTTTGAAAAAATGACTTTAAAAATTAATCCATTGTAGAAATTCTTCTGTCAATCAACTAACTAATTAATTGTCAATCTGTTTCAGCACAACAGATACTGTGTATTACTGTGAGATGTTTTTGTGCGCAATTCCTGAAAGAGAGAAATTCAAGTCAGCAAGCCTTGCAAGGAACATTTGATGATTTACTGCATTAAAGCCGGCAGACAGAACTTGAAGAAGAACTCGATACATTTCTCTCTACGCTGTGGTGAGTTACTATAGTGACAACAATAACAACAACCTCAGCAAGGTGCTGTGTAAGACCTATTCATAAACTTTATTAAAGTGCTGTACATTCAAGGAGAGTAGGTGTAGCATAGTATACAACAACTGTCTAGTTTTTAGCATCAGATGAGTAGGGGTGCCTTTAAAATAGGAACAACATTACATATCTTAAAGGAAACCATATGCAGTGAGAGATTATAGTAAGTGGATGACTGTAGTTTAGAAAAGGTCAGCAGCACTATCAGAAAAAGGGATGAGCAGGTAATGTCAAGAGGGCATGTAGCAGTCCTGCTGGTAGCAGTCATGCTGGCAGCAGTAAGTTTCTGGACTTTCACAAAAGGAAGTCATTAAGTTAGTTTGGTAAGATGAGATAGTGGTGAATTAATTAAGGGTAGCACTACTTGGACTTTGACAGAGCAGTCCTGGTGTATCATCAAAATGCTAATCAAAGTAGAAGATTTGAGGCACTCTATCTGCTTAGTTGACTTGTGTTCAGACAACCAAAGGGGAGGTTGCAACAATGGAGCAGATCTGGATGGAAGACGAAAGAGGTCAAAGGGTGATGATAGGCTTTATAGATGTGATAGACTGAGATGGGAAATATATTAAATGCTAGGAGATGAGGGGAGAGAGGGAAGGAAGAAAAACCCACAAAAATGTTACAAAGGTTGCAGGGTGAGTTAAAAAATGATGGCAAATGATGCTCTGAGACATGAAAAGGTGTGGGTGGCACGAGCAGGTCAAGTTCACTTCCCACATCAGGAGCACAGCTAGAAAGGAAGAGATCAAAGGAAGATAGAAATGAAATGAAAGAAATAATCCTCTCTCTGGACAGGTTGAAGTGACGTAGGAAAATGAGGGGTGCACCATCTTCAGGCAATTTACTAAAAAGGCTGCTAAACTCACATCCATGTCAAGTGGACCTGGGGGCTGATAAAGCAATCATGTGAAGAGGGCCGAGGTGAGTTATATTGATGGCACCGAATCCAAATGAGAGAAATGGTAAGAGTGACACCGGAGGAATAAGCAATTCCCACTCAAGAGAGATGAACAGATCCGAGCTGCTATGGCCTCGAGTCTGAGGAAAGGCACTGTGGCTGCGAGGTGGGGGAGAGTGCAGCAGGTGCTGCTGTGTTCTGCCGAATGATTTATGTCTATGTGAGAGCAACAAAATGTAGAAACAAGATCGGAACACATTCTGAGATGAACTCAGGACTTTGTGGACTGCTGACTGATAGTTCCTGTCTCCCCTCTGCAATGTTTTAAGATGAGACAGAGGGACAGATAAGCCTGAAGTGAATGCATTTTCAAGGATATCTCAAGAAACAAAATGGAGGAGACTGCAGAGACAAAAAAGAAGCTTATGGAAGTGGAAGTCTTCACTCAGTTTCCTCCAGTTGTTTACATATACAATTTGCATGCAATATAGCTTCATAATATGGCTATAGCTACGCAGATTGTTCTATAAGAAACCTGAGGCCAAGAAGTACCAACATTGATGATAACTATGACCTACATGTATAATGAGGTAATTAGAAAATTGCAGACAGCAGGGGAAAGAGTGATAGAGTAAGCCTTAATAAAGTATAGAAAAACTGCCTATGGAAAGTATAATCACATGATGGTAAACCACACCTAGAAGCATAATACTCCATATGCTACTGTAGTTCTCACATATAACTTAAAGTTACAAAAAAAGTTACCTTATGCAATAACATTGTTAATTTGTTCAGCTAATAGCCTGACTGGCATCACTGCATAAGTCAGGAGTGTGTGCCAACTCCCCTTCCTTAACTTGGTCCTTAACCTGTAGGTGATGTGATTAAATTGCTGTTCATGATAGTATTTAAAAATGTATAATAGAAGCCATATATTTTTTCACTTCACTCACACAAAATTTTGAGAATTTTCAAAATTGGAAGCTTCCCATGGGAATTAATGGGAATATATGGGAATTAATGGAAACACACTGGAAATGTACAAAACTGCATGTTAGCCTATAACAGGGAACTTAAATGTAATGAGAAAAAACATCTTGTAGCATACTTGTGGTTGAAACCAGATTCATAAGCTATTTATTTGCCAGAAAAATTTAGTTGTCAAAACTAAATGATTTATTGAAGCCACACATTTGAACCCGAGGACAACATAAAGTCAAGTAGTAAGGTAAATATATTTGATCTATGTTATTAGTTGTACAAGTTTAACTTGGACAATATTAAATCAAAATGTGTGTTGTTGTTCAATGATATAATTAATTAAAGTTCAAATCACACATAGATCAGTCAAAATGTCAGTTGTTTAAATACATTGTATTAGTTTGCATGCATGTCTGCTGACCAATCAAATTGAAATGTTTATATGTTTGTATACAGTTGTCCCATGCAAGTTTTACGGAAATGTATTGAGAAATCTCCGCCCCTTTGCAACCCTACTCTCTCATTTAGCATCTGCCTTTATTCATTGTACATTTAATATATTCCTAGTTCAACTCTTATTATAAAAGAACAAACGCTGATCACTATTCTTCATTTTTTCTGTCAACAATTCCTTCTTATGCTGGCCTGTTGATGAATCACAGATATTTCCAGTACCTTTTATTCATTTATTTTTGTTGAGTTGTGACACTTTACTCTGTAATGTTAATTTCGACCTTGCCCATCTCAGTATGGGTTAATTTGTGCTCTATTTGGCTTACAAGATGAAAGCCTCAGCTAAATTGCCGAGTTCAATCAAGTCAAGGTTAAAAAGGCTAATGATGGATGCAGTGATTTCAATAGTTAACAGCAAGCCCATGTCTAGGTAACACTGATGGATAGGGCTGTGAGGTATTGTGTGTGGGGTCCCTTAAAGTAGAGAAGGGGTGGCACTTTTCATAGGAAACGTTTGTTAGGGCCTCTCTAGACCATGCAACGTGAGTCTGTTGAGAACCCAACTAACATAAATGTGTCCTGGGAATGCCTTTTTTATCCCTTGTAATGTGACATGCTGGATTTCTTCTTTTTTTTGTGCCTTCATGTACTGACTGTATCCCCTCCTCCCTAGCACCATTAATTCCTCGTGATCCTCAGTGCAATAGCCTTTCACTGGTTGTCTTACGTTATATTACTGCTGACATTAACAGTTGTACAGAAAACACAGTATGATGTGGTATCTTAGCTCTCAAATGTAAATTCTGAAGGACCAGTGCACAGCTGGGTGTGAGTTAAGTCTAAGCCCTGAGACAACTTTGTGATTTGGGCAATTTAAGTAAAACTACCAATGAAAATTGACAACTGAAATGTTTTTTTCACATTGAATCTTAGAGGGGCTATGGGGTCCACAGTGAATCTCTCTTTAAAACTCATCTTTAGTGTTACTATCATTATTTTAATTTTAAGGAATATCTGTGATGTCCTTGTACTGGATTTTTACTGGAGTGTTATCATATCTGTACATATTGCTGGCTTGAGCTCATACTATAATGCAAGCGTGTGTTTTGATGGCATGCAATTTGCTTTGTTGGCTTGAAAACAGCATAGCATGTTGGGTTGAGGCCATAAAATATGTGTTGAAGGAGGTCATGCAAAAAGAGCAGAATTTAAATGGAAGGTTGCTTGGCACTGTATATAATGAAGCACAGTCGCTAAAAATCTTTAACTGTACCATCTTCTGCTTTTCCAACTTAACAATACATATAAAGCAGCACTGTAGGCTGAAAGGAGGCAGTCAAAGCCTATATGGAGGAGGAAAAGGAAAAAAAAACAACAACAAAATGGCAGCTATGATATGCAGTTCTTCTTTAAAGTCAAACCAATGTGGGCAACATGCAAGTATTACATATTACCAGGTGACCTGCCTCTAGGAAAGCCAGACAGTCAGTAAAAAAAAAAAATGAAACCTATGTGGAAGATCAAGCCCTCTCCTCCTCTTGCTGTTTAAACCTCTGCATTTATAGTCATTCCTCCAGAGAGAACCTGACAGAAATTCATGCCACTGCAATGCTGAGAGAATCTAGGAGCGAGATTGAGTATGAGTGGGCTGGTAATGTGAAAATATACAGAGTGCTTAACCAAGATATGCCATATGTCTGTTGGGTTAGAGCTACGCAGGGTGGACTACCTGATCATCCAGGCAAGCTTTACTGATCTGTAACCTATAGAGCCCCTCTGGTGACATGGTCAAAAAAAAAAATTTAAATTGTGGCCACAATATAGCTATAACGTGCACACGAAATACGAATTAATAATATTAATATCATTCCTGGACAGCTGAGTAAGCAAATCAATGCAATAGCCCACATCTGGACCAAATTCTGTTCACAGTTTCAGCTTGAAATCATCTTAAAAAGCCTTTTTCACTGATCATCTCCTTTGAAAGTAGCATCATGTCTATCAGACTCTCAGCTGAGGGAATACATAGCTATATGAACCGCAGCGTTTAATGATGCAGTTACAATAGCGCTCACTGTATGTATCATGTTGCCAAGGGAACCTATAGCCTATCAGTGATCAGAATCTAGTTTGTATTGATTTGTAGGTTGTTGTTGCTCTGACTGAACTACTGAATGTGTTGTAGTGTTCTCTGGACATTTGTCCTTCAATAAAATCACAGAAGATTAAAAGTTCACTATATTATTTATCAGTCTGACATTTAACTGCAGATGAAATGTGCTATAATTCCTTTAAACCATTATGTTAACACTGTGATGATGTTTTTATGCTTGGTCCTGATTTGCTGAAGTCCGTTTTATACTGCTATATTACAGCTAATAGAACCCTGATTAGATTGCGCAATCCTTTATTACCACAGATAATATCTGATCAATAAAAATCATTCTACTTTGATTTGCTAGTGATTTCCTAGTGATTTCATAGGACAGTGTCAGCGCTTGAGCACATTATACCCATTTTGTGGCCACAAATTAGTATTTCGTGCACACGTTATACTTATTTTGTGGCCACAAATGAGTATTTTGTGTGCATGTTATAGCTATATTGTGGCCACAATTTAATTATTTTTTTGACCATGTCACAAGAGGGGCTCCGTAGTAACTCCCTGTTACAACTGGGGTAGTTAATCAGTGCTGGGGGATATCATTTCTACAGAAGCCTTGCTTTGCTGTATCTCAGAAAACCTGGGGAAACTCTGCAATGCAATGAAAGGTTTAAACAAAAATGGCACAACATGCCGGGTATACTAGAGTATAGTTGTTAAAAGCAAAAGGAGAAAAGTGGTATTCCCATTGCTGTGTAAATACTGTTTTGAAGAAATTCACATGTCTGTGTACAAAAGATTTCAAAGGATTTCTCCTTTCGGGACTATCAAACACTACTTCTTTCTCTGTGTGTGTGTGTGTGTGTGTGTGTGTGTGTGTGTGTGTGCGCGCGCACATTTCGTGAGTAAAAGTGTGGATGGCCAGTGAAAGTATGCATTTCTTTTTAAGTGTGACTAATCAATGGCACCAGTGAGTAAAGAAGTAACTTGTAGTAAGTCAGGGAAGGGAAAATTCAGACATCAAGTGCTGTTGGGGGACTAGGAACATGAAATATTTTACAACAGCTAAAATAGTCATGTCAAGAAAAGTGTGAAGTCATCATCTCTGGGGATGCTCTATTCAGCGACAGCTCTCTATTAGCATTCGTATCTAGTGTCCAGGAGTGAATCTTTCCACCATTCAGCTAAACTCCCTACACAAAACTGCTCATCAAAAACTGAATAGCAGTAGAGCAAACACAAAGCCTGTGATATGCAAGCAAAGAGAAAAAAAGCAAACAAGTACCTAAACTAGCACAAACGTCTTATCACAAACAACATAACTTAAGTTTAAGATTATGCAGAGTAGGAAATGTAATCAGTCTCATTTATCTCTATGTCTGTACAATTCTGCTGCAAAACAAACATTTGCGTCTCAGCTGAGATTAAGGTTTAAGCGAATATATAAAGACCCATCTGAAAACAAGAGATATCTTGTTATGCACAAAGTGGTGCTAAAACCATCTCTGATCCATTCGATAATAATCCATGGGCACACATTATTCTCTGAACCTGCTGTGTGAGGCTAAGTAATCAAGCAGCAGATTTTTCATCTATCAAAGCATTGTAAATAATTACCTCTGGTTGCCTTGCTGTGGACATAGTTTTGTTTAGGAGTGGCGGTGGTGTGGGTCATACCTCGCATTCTCTGGAGCCTGAGATGGTATAGGTGCAGGGTCCGGTCCCATTTACAAGCACATCCATGGCCTCAGAATTGGTGGGCTTGTAGTCCACATAGTACTCCTGCAGAGGAGAGCTCAGGGTGCGCTCCGTCTCTCTTGCTTTCTTGCGGCGTTTGCGGGCTGCTGCCGAATGCTCCTGCAGCTGCTTCACACTGCTAGGATAGCGCTTCCAAGACACGTAGATTACCAACAGGATCATTGCAACAGATAGAAAAAGGGCAACGCTTCCAGCCACAATCTTATGGAAGGACACGGGCTCCAATTCCTGCTCTGGGGGAAGGGCCACAGGTGGGGTAACAGCTGAGGAAGTGGGGCCTCTGATAGAACCCTCTCCTCTTTTTCCAGAACCAGTAGGTGAAGCCAGAATTGCCGGGTGATGGTCAGTCATCATGGGGGTGTTGGATGGGGTTGGAGGAATACTCACAGTGAGTGTTGTCACTTGGTTTGATTGACAAACACCAAAAGCTTCAACAGCATCCATCACTTTCTCACCCTGGGCTTTCTTTGGGGAGGCACAGATCATGGCGGTTTCCTTTGCCCCTCTGAAGTTTCTCAACCAGGCCACCAGAGGACAGATGGCAGGGCCACAGTCCCATACATTCCCAGCTAAGCTAATAGTAGTCAAAGAGATCCAGGCATCCACCACCTCTTGGGAGACATTGGTCAGTTTGTTGGAGTCCAGATTGAGAGTCTGTAGGTTGGGCAGGCATTGGTAAACTACAGCATCTACTTCTGTTAGATCATTCCCAGACAGATCCAGTTTCTGGATGGAGGCCCAGGTCCAGGTCAGGCCCTGGTTCATTGAACGAATGCGATTCCACTGCAGGTAAAGTGCCCGCAGATTGTACAGACGAGGAAAGTGAGAGAAATTGATCTTTGAGAACTGGTTATGCTCCAGATGCAGCTCAGTGAGCTTGACTAGGCCTGAAAAAGCATTCCGGGTGATACTGCGTAGGCGGTTGTAACCCAGATCCAAGAACTCAAGATTTCTGCAATCTTGGAACAGACGGACTGGGATCGTTTTTAGAGAGTTTGACCGTATATGAAGGCTGAGAAGCTTCCTCAGGCCCTGGAACTGCCCAGGCTGCAAGGCTTGCAGTTTGTTGTATGACAGGTCCAGGTTACGCAAATTAGGGACTGGGTGGAATGTGGTGTTGTGGAGTGATGTGATTTTGTTGGAGCTCAGGATTAGCTCTTTGAGCCTGCGAACTCCCTGGAAGGCCATTCCATCCACAGATGCAATGTAATTGTGGTCCAAGTAGAGCCAGATGAGATGGTTGAGACCAACAAACTGGCCTGCACGAAGACTGGCAAGGCTGTTGTACCGTAAAGACAGGCCTTCACATCCTCCAGAAAGGTTCTTGGGGACATCACGAAAGGCGCTTGACTCACAGTAGACAATTTTTCCATCACAACGACAGCTCTTGGGGCATGGGCGCTCACTCAGAGATGGATTTGCCGCCAGCCACACCTGCATCAGGAGTTGGACCACTAGCCAGCGACGCCGCAGAGCAGAGCCTATAGGAAAGGGAAGAGACAAAAAGAAAAAGCTTTAATCAGATGAGCTTATTACAAAATCAAAAAGTATTTATAATTGTTGTTTGGTACACAACTGCATGCTATACACTGAGTGGATTACTGTTTTATTTGTTTCCAATTTGGGGAATTATGATGTTCAACAATCTATATGTTGTTTTTTATAAGTTTTTTTTTATCTTAAGATGAAAACAGAGTTTTGCTTATAATTACTGAAGAGGTACCCTGAGGCAAATATCATGCACCATATCTGTGCATCTACATGTGTATGGTTTTCGTCTAATCATCAGGTAATAATACTACAGTGTACATGTTTGTGTTTGTTAGCTTATATTCAGTGTAATGATTAATGTGTGTGCATCTGAATAGGAAGGACACTATCCTCTCAAAGTCACGAAACAACACAACTGAGCTGTGAAAGTGAAGGAAATTATAAATAGCTGCTGTTATATCCTGAAGGAAGGAAGATATTTTCACACTCATAATTGATGTGAAGATGACAGAACTTTTAAAGCAGGCCTTGTCTTCACGCCCTTTTTTTTCACCCTCAAAAATGGTTGGACTTTCACCCCCCTTTGACAAATAGAGATCTCTCCTATACCATTGTAGCAGTTCAGTAGTTGCTCCTTCTACCATCATTCAGAATCAGAGTCTTATTCATTCATGCAATTTCCAGATTTCAGACCCTTCATACCAGTTCCCTAGCCTTTGCCTGTATCCAAAGCTGTCAGATTCATCCATTAAATGTCCAGATATACCATGCCCTTTCTGATCCATCCTTTTATTACTCACTCCCTTACCTCAATGGATACAGCTATGGTGTAGAGTGTAGTTTTTACTTTCAGTCTCCAAGGTTGTCACATCCAGTGCTAACCCCTCTGGCTCATACTGACCTATGTACACCATCTCTACAACACACCTACAGATATGTCTATATTACATTGCATATTTTGTGAAGAGAATGCACTTAACAATAATTCATCAGACCTGATGCCATCCAACCTGTCAGCATCTAGATATCTCTGCAACACACAGTGAGACATCTATTTAAGTTTTTGTAATGTAAATGTAGTCAAATAAAGTTAAGTCCTCTTGCTGCATATATGTAAAGACCAATCACATCTGTATCAGCAAAAGTACAACTCATGAGCTTAGTTTGTGCTATAAGATTCAAGTCTGGAAGACATAGAAAAAACAGCATGTGGATATAAATGATAGGAAGCCATCACTCCCCAACGATTCCAAATGTAATTAAGATGACATATTGTCTATTGTCTGATACATAGTTTAGAAGATACTGAATATTTACAGAACAGACATCATTATCCTCTAGTTTGCTTAGAACTTGACGTTAAAGTTCATGACCTGTAACTCAACATTATTTAATCACTGCAATTAAAGAAACTCAAGCTACAAGCATTTCATGTGAAATGTAAAATGTAACATGCTCTCTCTAATGCTGCAGTTGCAGTCTTCTTCTGCTCTGCTGCCTGGCTGTGATTTAAAAGAGGGGCTCCAATGAGATCCACACAGATCATGTTTGTGCTAGCTAGCCCCTGCTTGGTAGTGTAGTGGAGGGTAGATTACTGTGTTTCCCTCCAGCAATGCTGCAGCTAATGCTCCACTAGACTACCAGGTAGCCCCAGCTCTCCATGTGGATCCAACCGGAGCACTAAGCCCTGGTTGGTTATTCAGATTGAAGTGGGAAGAAGCAGTGAGTCTGTTGGGCTACTGAGTGAAATCGAGCCTGCAGAGGAAGCACCAATACCGTCAGGGTGAAATTCCATAGACGAGCTGCAGTGTTCAGCTGCACAGATAGGAAACACCTCAGCTGACAGGATGGATAGATAGATAGATAGCTAGATAGATTTTGTATTTGTCATTCAGATATACACTATGCAGGGCACATTCAGACAAAACTTTGTAGCAATGGCTCAATAAAAGAACAGAATATTAATAAGTGCTGATCTCAAAAGTAATAACAGGGGAAATTAAAAAATCAAACAAACAAAAACAAAAACTATGTATATATTTGAGAAAAAAATGTATTTTTGGTTTACAATGGCAGTTGACAAAATGTGTATTAGTTGTATTACTGTCACCTTCTGCTTTGGAGTGTGGACTAGAGATTCAATCGTACCCATTAATCCTGTCTGTCTAACAAACTCAAAGAAAAGTCTACTGCTCGACCCACTTGGCAGGTTCATTAAAGTTTTAATGCAGAGCTCCTGAACGCCAGTCTTCCTAAGTTCTTCCTTTATATATTGTCTTTCTTGGTCAAACTTAGTACAATCTATGATTACATGTGTGATAGTCTCCTGAGCCAGGTGGGGGAAAAAAATAAACAAAAAAACTGCATATATCGGCATCTATAAGCAAAAAACAATGAGTTTGAAAATATCCTAGAAAAATTCCATTATCAGTTATATTTATTAGTCATTTTAAGTAATATGTGGTATGAACTCAAACGTTAGTGTGATGGTATTATGTTATCATTAGGTGTTATAAACAGAAGGGGACAAATCATCCTGATGTAAAAGAAAGTTCACACCATGTAGACTCATTACCTCAAACTACACAGCCTTGTCTGCTTGGATTGATGCCATTTGTGCCATATGTTTACAATGTATACACACTGACAATCAATGCTACAGCAAAGCAACTCAATCACATCTGTATCTGTATTTATATTCAGTCATTCCATAAGCAATCATTGCACCAATGGTAGAAGCAGATGAGTTATGAAAGGCAGTCTGTACAGAGCAAATTAACATTCAAGAGGTGATGGTTGTGTATACAATCCCGGAGGCGTTTCAATTTAGACTCCAGCCATTTCATGTTTAACCAAACCAAAGCAGTACAAGTTCAGCATGAATCATCATTTCTGCATTCCTCAAGTTTAAAAAGAAAAAAAAAATGTTGCAAACTCTACCGAATTAGACAACAACTTGGACACCAAATGTGCCTCTTAAATGATAGCACAGCATTTAGGATGATGACAAATTTATAATGAAAATGTCTTATTTTTCGGAGGTTTGATGCTCTGTTTCAAATACCTTTAGAAATGTGAAGAAAAGTGGTCATCACTCCTTGTTCTGAGGTGAGACAGAGTTGTTTCCATTAAAATCGTTCCCCTTTACAGAGCCACTAATGATCTGTCATTAAGATACATTGATTTCCCCTTGAGGAGGTGGTATGGGGGTATTCACTACTTATGTGTGTTTTTCAAGGCAACATCATCAAGTACGGACTTTATTGCCATTATCAAAGTGAGATATGACTGACATGTCAAGATATAAGTTGTCCATACTTAAGCTTACAAAATGTAGGATGCGTTGGCAGGCACCACGCTGAATTTGCCAAATCGAATGTATGTGCTATGTAGATGTGTTAAATGGA
This sequence comes from Scomber japonicus, assembly GCF_027409825.1. NCBI lineage: Eukaryota > Metazoa > Chordata > Actinopteri > Scombriformes > Scombridae > Scomber > Scomber japonicus. The sequence continues at coordinate 9,519,332 of NC_070596.1, read as the reverse complement.
TGTTGAACATGAGCAAAAACACTGAATCTGCAGGCTTTAGGGATAGTTGTGGTGCAGTTTCAACAGTAAGAATTCTTTTAATTTTCTTTTTCTCTGTTATCTTTGCGGGATTTGTCAGAAATAATTCCCTAACATAGAGTGGCTGAGAGGCATCATACAGCATATGCTATCTAACATAGCCATTTCGCTCCTTGCCAAGCATCTGCTGATCCCATATGGGTATTGTATGTGTGCGTTTGTGTGTGTGTGTGTGTGTGTCTAAGAGTGTGATGGAGAGAGACACACACTTACTGTTTGTTTTCAAAAGAATCTTTCATCATTCGTTACAGATGGAGGGAACCATGGAACTGTACAGATAATTTGTGCTGGCTATTGATTATACCAGCAGATACATCAATCATATTTCTCCATCTTGGATCTCACAACTGTGATACTTTCACATAAATATTGAGGCAACAAAGATGGTGATCACAAGATGCAGTATTTCTGTGTGCACCCAATTTGTTTTTTCTCGGGTTTAGGAATGTAACTTTAACTAATTTGCCAAACTCTCTATGCCTCAAAGGCTTACAATGAAATACAGGTATACTGATATAGAATAATACCCATGTGTAATGTCCCAGGTGCATTTCAAGTAATTTTAATAAACACTTTTGACTGGGGAACAGAATGTGTAGGCTGTTAAACTTGAATACGTGTTTTTTAAATTTTGTGTTTCACGCATATCCCAGGAGGATAAAGAAACAACCCCCCTTTGATTATTTCCCATGTGCATAATAGGCTTGCTTTATTAGAAGTGACTCTGCCATGTCTTTCAGTTTGAGCCTGCCTCACAGGAAACCTCTTTCCCCTTACTGACACTGTATGTGGTTTAATGAGCGCTCTGTGTGCTAATGCCTCTGTAAGCCATCTCCTTCCCCACTACTCCTCTAATCTTATTCACAAAGGAGCACAAGTCACCCTCTGAGGTGTCACTCAAGGGGTTTGTATCTCTATTACCTCTTACCTGATGTACCTCTCACCATTACTGTTCCTCTGACATATCTACTTAGATGTACAATTTCTCCTTTGTTTCGTTTTCCATCTTATTGAAAATATGCTAGTAAAGCACGTCCTTGAACCCGGCAGTCAACGGGATGTTTTTAAAATCCAAAGACTATTTTTATGCATGTGGTGAAAACCATCTCTTAGGTCCTTTCACTTAACTTGTTGTTTTCTATTTTCACTCTCTGACCCTCTTTCTTTTTTGCCTGCTTGCTTTCAGACAGCGCTTTTAGGACGAACATTTATCTTACTTACATTTTAGCATTCGGAATGGTAATATATAGATCTGTGCTTCTCATTTTTCTTTGTCACACTGCAGTTATCTGTCTAACTCTAATATGGATGGATAAGTCAAAGCAAAAGTTTGTCTAAAGGCGTGTGCATAATGTTTAGTTATGTAGCAGACAGTCCTGCTGTCCTCAGCACGAGAAGATAGCTATTTCTGCCTCTCAACCTTAACACATAGAGAGAGTAAGTGCACTTTACTGCTGACCTAAAATAAAACCAAATGTAGCTTAATAACTTGGCAAATGGACTCGCTAACTGGTGCACTTTGAGTGCACACAAGTGGCTCATTGCTATTTGCTGCCTGTCATTGACAAAACTGCAAGCAGCTTCAGCCTTGACTGCACATAGACGCTGGACAGCAGCCCAACACATAGGGAAGGACGTCCCAAGACCAGCCTAAGTCATCCTATTAGTCTCCAATTATCTTTGAGATGATAGCAAGGCCTGCCAAGTTAGACCCACTTCAGCAGTGGTTGGAAAACATTGTATTTGTTGCACTGATTAGGTAGAAGATAGAAAAGGGCTGCATGAGTATTATCATGAATACTGTGCACAGGCAAAAAAATGAATCACCAATCGTTTGCCCCAGCATGTTTTGACTTACAATGACAGTCTTTCAATTCACAAGGGAGTCTGAGTGTCAAAGGTGAGAAACATGCCATTTAGTTGAAATGCGATCATTGACAAAATAAAACATAAAAAAAGAAAAGACAGCGTATCTTGAATGAACCTGCTTCGCTCTCTGCGAAGGAGTTGAATCAGAGTCAGCTCTTGTAAGTGTAACGTAGCTATTAACAGGACTGCCAACTTTCACGCATTGACCGTGAGCCTCTCACACACTCAAATGCCAAACATCAATTTTCTCATGCAGTGAAAAACTAATTCATAACTGAAACGTTGCAACCCAAAAAGAGGACAGCGCACGGACAGACAAGACAGAGCAGCACAGCGCAGCAGCAGCACTGTGCAGCAGTGCTGTGCAGCAGTACTGTGTAGCAGCGAGTCATTCTGACCATCAGGGGGTCAGTCAGCAGTGCTTCACTGTCTCTCCCTGTCCTTTAATGTCATGTGTACACAGGTAGGAGTGAGAATGAGTTGCTATGGTTACAGGATGCTCTGCGTATCAGCTGCTCTAAAACTTACTTGCGATTCCCAATTATATACTGTTCTTGAGACATTCTTTGTTTTTATAGAACTCTCAATCTAACTAATCTATAGCAGTGCAGGGGGTTGTTTCTTAGCTTGACTTTCATTGTAATTACTGTAATGATTCAACATACTGCAAAATCTTCCAAATTACTGAAACTGAATTTTTTGTCGATACAGGCCATTTTGAGAATATATTGTAAATATGGGTAAAGAAAAAGTGACTAACTGGTAAATAGATTTCCTTCTGCTCATTTCTTCCAAATTAAACATTCTCTTCTAAATAAAAAATTCTCTACTAGATACTTAAACTGAGTTTTAATATCATGTCCCTGTTAATGTTGTGTTCCATTTACTCTACGTCATAATAGCTTAGATACTCAGCAAAATGACCAACATCCTGGTCAAGTTGGTCCAATGAATCCATTAAGCAATGTAGACAGATACAACACTAAAAACACCAATAGTTCTGAAAGTAGAAACAGTCATATGGTGTGCTGGGGTGCACTTGTTCTAGACTAGAGGATGCATTATGCCTGAGTGGGTTCTGAAAGGTATAAGGGTACAAAACTGGGTATTGCACAGTGGCATACTATCAATAGCACATTTCTGAAGCTTTGTATATCAGCTGTTCTGAGGGCCATCCTCTTAACCTATCAGACTGAACTACATTGTGCTCACTTGTGTTCCCAAATTTCCTCTCCATTTCTCTTCCTCTGTCATGCTAAATTTTGGTTTGTAGAATAATTACAGAACACACTGCTGATTTTCTTTGACTGGTCCCATTGTACAGAAATGCTGCACATTAGATTATTTTAGCAGGTACGCCAAGTGTTACTATCAAATCTGCCAGTGTGTACTCTGCTTCTTGCTCAATGCATCCAGCTCCCTGCAACCCTGAACAGGATAAGAATGTATTCTGTAGATAATGGATGCTGGATCCGAGGTGCTTCACAAGCCATTGGTTTTCTGCTTTGAAAATAATCAAATGTAAATAACATATGCACAGATATCACCTTCAAAGGGCCTGTTGATCTGCTCCTTTCACCTGACATTTCAAGAATGCTGCCTGTTGGATGCTGTAGGGCCAGCAGAAGGTCATCTGTTGCCTATTATTGGGCTACTGTGAACTTGCAGACCAGCTATGGGACTATGATCAGTATCAAACTGAATGTCATGTTATCAACAAACTATTATATCTATGTAATTTCTTATTGATCAGACAGCTTGTCATGTTTTTCACAGCAAACGTGTTTTAGATGTTAGGAAATTGTTTTAAATGTAATTTGAGTCTCTGCAACTGCAACTCTGGATGTGGCTTGTTTTACTATCCCCACCCTACCGTTCTATTCCTGCAAAGGAGATCTCTAATGATATGGTCCATGAAACATAAGTGCATTGCATGCTGTTAATGAAGAGCATCACAGTCAGCTACACTGGTGGATAACTGAGACTACAGTGCCATGTAATCATCAAATAATTGTGGGCAACAGCATGAAGCTACATGAGCTTGACAAAAGTTGAGACTTCTGGCGAGGAAGTGCACCTGGAAACAAGCATGTTTGCAGGCATGTGTGTGCACCTGCCTGCACGAGGCCTGTCAAAATCACTGCACCACGTGTATGCAGAGTTTTCTGACATGCAATGCCATTAAAGTAAGAAACAGGCCCATAAGCCTCTATGATTAACCATATACGGTTGCTTTACAATTTACACATAAATTGTATCTGAACTCCTACAGTCTGTACAGTATGGCTTTGTGTGCTGTTGTAGTTTATATTGATGTGGTGCAGTAACCCACTGTGGGTCGATATATCATGCGGCCTCACAATTAATGGCACAGCACTACCAGTGAACTTGGCCATCTGTATGCTAGTTAAGAATGGCTGAGGAGATTAGGCTACCTCAGACAATAACATCAGACCAAGAGGATGCCAAAAAAAAAAAAAAGAGCAAGAGAGAGAGTGAAGGCGAACAAGCCCTAATTATAAATCCTGAAAAAATTGCATCTGATTTTGTGTAGTATTTTGCTCACAGTTAGAAATGTATTACCAAGAGAGGGACGGAGTGAAAGGGATGCCAAGAAAGTGATGTGGGGGGGTGAGGGGGGTGGGATTATAAATGTGTACGCAAGCATGAGGAAAACAGAAGGGGGCAAAAATGGTAAAATCTCACTCCGTAAAAATTGAGAATAGGATGGGGATGACACGTGCACGCGCCAAGACACAGAAATCCAATTATGCCTTACTGAAGACACACACACACACACACAAACACACACACACACACACATCACTGATATACGGGCACACAGTTTTAAGCTGGAATTGGAGAGTCTCTCATGATAGCAGGTGCAGAATACCTCGGCTATCTTGAATGAGAATCAGTCTGCAAAGCAAAACCTGCACGAAAACCACAAGAGTTTTTTGGGGAGGTGTTAACAGGGGGCTGAAACTGGACAGTAGCCCTGGTGTGTACAGATTAAGGACAATCAATGATTATGCAGGGACACGCTTTATAAAGTTGACTGGCTTCCAACATTTACCGTGATTAGCATTCCAGTCCATGTCAATGAGCCAGCCACTCTAAGTAGTCAAGGAAAAAAAAGAAGGGGGGGGGGGTTGTCCTCAGTTATTTGCTTTCCTCATGATTTTTTGGACCAAACCCTTAAGCGCACAATCTTGAAAAATACAAAAAAATAAGTATCCTTAGTGTCTTATAAGCCATACTGCCGGAGGATGGAGGAAAAACACATTGCAGCTCTGCGACTAACAGGCTACAGCACAGGCTCCAGCCCCGTTTCTCAAGCTCCCCCGAACCACTTAAGAAAAGACACCAAACCCTTAATAGATGTGATAACAGTACGTTTGAAAAGACGACAATTTTTTTCTTGGATGCAAACACCTGATTCGGAGCAGATAATGATCGGCAGAGTCAAGACATGCTGTGGTGTCTTGTGAGAAAAAGGAGGACAAGTGGAGTATGTTTTTGCAATAACCTACGCTATTAATAAAATGATGGTAACATAAAAAACACAACTTACCCATATCCGCGTATCTGTCAGCTCCAGCCTACAGGTTTTAATGGCTTCTTGTGCGCGACATCCGAGTCCGCATGACGCGCTCTCCACACACACAGGTACCGTCCTAATCCACTAGCCCGGTCTCTCTCCGCGCAGCCGCCGATTCCAGAGCGCACCTGCCCTTTACTCTCCCGGACCTGGATGTGCTATCCGGTTTAGTTTTGCATCTACAACCGTACAACTGAACCGGGGCGAATAGGCTATCATTTACTTCCAACTCCAGATTAAAAGGGAGGAAAATCCGGTTTCAGAACTCCCTATCCATGTTTCCGCAGCAAAAAAAAGAATCGTTCTCTTTTTTTTTCAAGTTACAGCCAACAAGACTACTGCAGTAGGCGCAGACAATAACGGAGCCACATCCAAGTAAATCATGGCAGTCTTACATGCGCATGGAGATTCCGCATAAATCCTGACACAAAACTTCACAAATGCGTTGACATGATGCACAAAAAAAACAAGGTAATTTTCCAAAGGAGTCAAGCTGCCCTTAGAAAGATTCCTCTCCCAAGTAAACCCCGCCGTCTCTATTCTAAGGGATGCTCAGTCTGATCCGCGCATGGCGCACAGAGGAAAGTAACGGTGGGTTATCCACAAGTCTCTGTGAAACGCTGTCAATGAGATTCGCGGAACAGTCAAATATCCAAAAATCCACCGTTTTGTCCAAACGTTCCTCTCATGCTCGTTCTTCCTCGGTTTGAAATACAGCATGACGCTGTTGTTAATCACGGCTGCATGTCAAAGCAACTTTGTCAGGCAGAATCGGAATGCCCTCTTCTGGTGAGACTGCGACCCAAGAGCTCGTCTAAGGGTGCATCGTGAGTTACATGTTACGGCGTTTGGTTTTTTTTTTTTAAAGGAAGGTCGATTTAGAAGAAAAAGGAATGAATCCAACTCTTATCACAGTGTAATCTAAATCACGCATTCATTTTAATGGCATGTGTTTGCTTGAGGTGAAGAAAATCACGCCTTGTTAAAAAAAAGAATCGTTACCACAATACAAGTAATGAATGCAACACATACATTTGTAGACGATAGGGAATTAATTAGTAATGGTTTCCTGAATATGAAATAGTATTTTCTGCAGTTTGTGCGCGTGCGCGTCTGTGTGTGCGCGCGCTTTTCTGTCTGTCAGGATCATTTTGAGTGTTAGATCTTGAGAGTGAGGACATGTTTGGAAAGTGATGACATTTTGGACGATTCTGGGGTTGTTTGAAGGTTAAGAGTCGGTTTTAGGCTTAAATAATTGAGTTAAGAGAAAGGTAAAGGTTGTGATGTTAAAGAGACAATGTACTGAAAGCCCTTCTACAGTTGCACAAACACACAGCATGTGTGTGTGTGTGTCATTGAGTTCCATTGAAAAGGCAGCTGTAAGCACAGCCCGTGAACCAATACAAACCGCTGCATGGCGCTCACCATGGTGCTGAAATGGTACAATGTGGCTGCACACTCGAGGACTGATTCCTGGAACTGTCCAGGGACTGATTTCTGAGAAACAACTAAACCAGGAGTCATAAATGCAATTATATTTATTTTTCTGCACAAACCCAATCGTATTTAATTGACAGCCCCCCCCAGCTGCCTTTTAAAGCTTGGATGTATTTAAGGAAGAAATGGGCAAATGAATTTTTAATGAGCATTGCATCTGCACTGGGTAATCTATGGTATAACCCCTTTCTTTCACTTGGATGAAGTTGTACTTATATTAACATAGCAGATATCCTGCTTAAAGTACAAGAAAGTATATTAATGAGCAAATATAAAGATTGTTAATGAAACACCTTTTCAGCAGAGGTGTGGGTACTTGGGTATTTCCATTTTGTATATTTTAACGCTACAGTTTGGAAGTAAATGTAGTTATATCTCCACTATATGATGGCTTTAAAGATAAAAAAAAGTTTAAATTTAAAATATACATAATATATCACATATGACTTGACTCTGAGACTGTAAAAAAAACAACAAAAACAGTCAAACTCAGCATTACCTGGACCAAGTACATAATTAAAATGCCACTTACTGACATGATCATTTTATATTCTGAAGTCACCGAGCCTTGCTTTTACTTTGATACTTATTTTGCTGTGAATACTTTGTACTAAAGTAATGCATCTGTAGAATGTCGAACTACTCCACTACTGATGGAGCAGTTTTTTTTTGTTTTTTTAATAATAGTACTTAAAACTTTACTCCAACCGCTAATCATTTGTCGTCTTCCGCATTAATTGAACCCTTTGTGAAATTAAACACAAATTCAATTCTGGGTAGTCTGATGTATGTCTTTCATTGTGGAAAGTAGGACTATTTAAATGAGATGCTCAGGGATAAGCTTTTTAATCTAGCACAGAGGTTTTATTCCCTGCAGCATCTCTCACACATGTGCTCAGCTAATCACTGCTACGACTACCGCCAAATGCCACTTCTCACTTGATCTTATATAGTATATCCTGTTCAGGAATAGTAAGCTCTATTGTAGTTGAGCGGCTGTCACATAAATGTCAATGGCAGGTGCACCTTTGACAATTCCATCTTTTTTTTAAATGTCTTTTCAATAGTAATCCTATACTGATGAATTAGCAATCTACCATGAGACCAACCCACTGAGTTTTTAGTGTTCCACCCATTCATCAACTCAGTGTTGGTTACCTGTGCTCAGAGTACGTCTCAAAATGGAGCCAGACATTCTCCGACACCATCTTCCTACTGCTCTTAAAAATTCAGCATCTTGCACCGTAGCTCAGTCTCAGTATCTGCTCCCATGCAATTTGGCTGATGACTTTACTTCTGGATTCGGTTCAACAAGCAGAGGCCATTCTGCTGACGGCGCTGAAACAATTAATACCCTGTGAAGTTATGGAGATACAGACAGTGCCAGCCCACAGGCTACAGCAGTAATTTCTCTTCTCGAGATATATAACTGTATAGTTTACCCTCACCTTTTTTACTCCACCGATGAATTGCCTTTGCTTGTTGGTTTAAGTGTCTGTCAGTTGGTAGTATTCAACATTGGCTGGAGAAAAAAAAAGAAATGTTAGCAGCCTTGAACTAAAAAAAAAACAAAAAGAATCTCTTATGCTGTGCTCTCAAGTGAAATTGTTTTTTCTTTGTTTTGATCATATGCAGCCGGCTGTAGCTGGTCACTGTCATGAGTAATTTTGCCCTCCTGGAACAAAATGTAGTTTTAAAGGTAATATTTACCAAAACACTCTTCCCTGATTGGAACTGTGTTTGTTGCCCAGCAACATTCACATGTTGAACAGCTTTTCAGGTCACTAATGTTGAGGCCTTCGGTGATTTCAATAGCACTGCTTTTTGAGCTCTCTCAGAGACTATTAATAGATCAAGTGGGACTGCACATGCTCACAAAAACACCTGATATGTGTTGTTTTATTGTTTAAGATTATCAGTAGATTCTATGCATGCACATATGGAGATGCAGTGTTCTTACATTTAATAAGATGTATACTCAATATTCTTGTGAGAGTAACAGGAATAGCCTGCATGTAAAATAATCTAATAAATGTCTGAATGCATGACTCAGTGACTCAAAAATAGAAGTGATTGTTGTTGCCTAAAAGCAATTCATGAACTTAAGTGAGTAAGTAAATCTGCTTGTAACCACATAGAAATAATAGGTGCACAGGTCTATCTCTGCTTCATACTATCACTGACAAAGCACCAATTTGATCAATATAAATAACATTTTAAATGGTTAAAACATGATTTTTTATTGGGATTTTGAGAGGATAATAGAGATACATGTTAGATGGAATACCAGAGGTAAAATACAAATATGGATGAAGTGGCTGGAGACGCTTCAGTGACCTTACTGTACAGGTAAATGTATGGCCATCCCTGGTGCATGTGTCCTGTCTAAACGATTGTGACAACACAAGATATTTTCAGGCTATCTCCAGGGTGAGAGACAGCTCCGTTCTGTCCTTCCCATGTTCACATTAGACTGGGACTTGTTCTCTCTAGTGTTCTTTTCTTTTTCCATTTCCTCTGATCTTAAGCCTGGCAGAATAATCTTAACCTGCCTCAAGGCAATTTTCAACCTGACACTGAGTTTCTCGAGTTCACCTATGAATGTGAATCATCGAGCAAATATCCAGGGAGAGCTTAGACTGGCGAACACTGAGCCATGCGAAAATAAAACTTTCCCTTTTTCTCGTCTTTTTTTCTTACTAAGAGTATGTGTTTTGGTATAAAGAGTGTTATGATGCCAAGGTTCCCACAGCAGATTTGGTAGTTGTAAGTCTCTGTTTTGCAGGTCACTACCATTAACCTTTACCCCAAGCTGGGTTCCAATCTGGTGAGCTGTGTTCCACACGCTGCAGTGAAGGTTGAAGCTGAGGTGTTTGGGCTTGGATGTACATGATATTAGACATATTTAAAGTGCTTGTAACATGTCAAACAAACAGGATGAAAAACAAGTCTATTTGTATTGATCACGGAGAAGAGAGGGAGAATTCTAATACGCTATTAAATGCCTGCACCAACTCTTGTGCATGATTTAGCTCACTTACTTCCAATCTTACTTTACACTCTGGCACGCAATTTCATGAACCATGTTGATGTGTTTTTGAGAAGTAAAGAATTCAGTCTACCATTCTAGGTATCCATTGGATTCCATTCATTTGTGTACAATATGAACATCTATTTGCAGACTCTTGAAACTTGCTTGTTTTTTTTGTTTGTTTTCAATCCATCAAGGTAAACATTCAGTGCATGTTCAAGTTACATTATCACGAAAAGGTTGTGAAGTGCAGGCTTTTCAATCCAGTCTGCATTCAAACTGTTAAAGTGCAAGGATAGAGAACACAATGAAATGAGGTGTAAGTTTGGTTACAATACAGAAATGAAAGAAAACCAATAGAATAATATGCATTCATAGACTTTAGCAGACTTTTTGAGCCCTTCTTGCACACCTCCCACAAGTCCACGGCTCTACAGACTTTGACCACAAGACATAGTGTTGCGATGATAACACCACAACGGAACTGAGAATGAACTGAGAAAAAGAAAATCTGCTGGAGTCGACAAGGTGACACTTTCCTGTTAATTATAAAGGCAAATCTATTTATTTTCTCCAACTATGATGCTTTACTTTTAAAAGGAAAACAATAAACTTTAATATGAGAACAAAACATCACTCGCCACAAGAATGTATTTGTCTAGATAAAATGATTCCATAAAGTGCTGACCCACATTCAAACCCTTCTGCACTCACTCACAGGGATGGTTTCAATTAAAGTGCTGAAGGTTTTGAAAGGGGTGAGGGTGGGGGGCTGGAGGGGCCTTGGAACTGAGCCAATACATCCAAACACTGAAAACTGTTTTGTTTTTATCTCTTTGGGTTTATTTTGACAAGTCAGCTTACAGGTGCATTACCAGCACCTGCTGAACTGGAGCATGGAGCAGTAGATAAAATAATAAAATACATAAAAAATTAAATGAATTCTCTGTTAAAGCTGCTTCTTTTTTAGTAGTTAAGTAGCTCATGTATGCCATGATGTGATGTTTTCCTAATGTATTGTTTTGCTTCCTTCAGTGCTGATGCTACACTGCTTCACTTTAGTCCTCATCATATACACAATATTTCAATAGTAGGCAGATGCACAGATTATTGTTTACTGAGTCCCTTGTGTCCTATTGTCAGATAAATAATGCTGGTTTCTTCCTCTCAATTGCTAACATGCTGTTTTATACTGTACATATGTCTTCCTGTTTCTATGACGTCCAGGTGTCATTGTTCCGCATTAGGTATACATATTTTTTCCAGATTTACTTCATGGAACAAAACTAATTTAAAGTATGTACTATATGTAGAAAAGTTCATGTCCTTGTGATTGTTTTCCATACTTAATACTTGAGAATGCTGGAAAGCTATCACTGGCAATTATCACATTGTGTTGTTCTCCTCCACCCACTTTAAAGCTATTATTACTGCCAATAATGCAGCTGTCTATAGCGATAATTGATATGTTGCACTACTCTCCATGTAGGTATCAGCAGATTTATATTCACGGGTGGCATCACAAATAACCAGGGAGGTGTAGTTAATAATGGTACAGCGGGGGGGGGCCTTACTGCTAAGTTACACAAGCCTACTCCTGCCTCTGTGCTCCTTATCCACCCACTACTGAGGCTGTACAGTACAGTAGACATGCAAAAAACAGACTAAATAAAAACAAATAAAACATTTAATGTGGTCCATTGAAATAACAGTTCTTATTTGTATCTTTATCTCAAAGTATTTTTCATAGAATTCAAAGCTTTGTAGTTTTGCATAATTTTTAAGATCAAATCCATCTGCATGTCCATGAAAACACATGCCTGACCACAGCTAATCACTGTTGGCTGTGTGTTGCCGTGTCGGACATGACAACGCTGAAGATGCTAAATTTTGCTGATTAGACACACTGTATCTTTGTAATGTAAGTGTGTGCCTTTCTTCCCTCTGTGTTTCTCCCCAGATTGTGCTCCCCCAACTGCTTAATTCCATGCCTGCTTCATGTGTTTTGTCTTGGCAAAGATGTGAGAGATAAGAGGTGGGCATCTGTGTATGGCAGTGCCTTGCCATCTGTCAACTGCCCATGGGGTCTCTGTGGACATAAGCTCACATGGGTAGAACATGGGTAGGCAGATAGTCCCCAGTTTAGTTCAGGGGGGATATTTGACAATGATTTTAATTCACAGAGAAAAAAAAACAAAAAAAGGTAAAGCAATGACTAGAAAGACAATGAGAGCAAGAGAAAACACCAATGTTAAGGTTTGTTTCCTCTGTGAAATAAAATTGGCATCCTTCCACAGATTACCAATAATGTGATCATCTTGATTCGAAGCTCTTGTGGTCTGACTTTATGTTTTTCATTGCCATTATTTCTCCTATGCGGTGAACCTTTTACAACCATGCGGGGTCAAAAGTAAAGACGCAAGTAATGTCTGCTAATGCTCTTGTGAGACGGGAGAATTTACATAATGTGAGATGATAAAGATCTATAAACCCAGCAGATCAATGAGGTCCAATTACAGGCCACTGGAGTTTCTTATCTGCTTCAGTTTAACTTTGTGCTGCCTGTGGTCCTCCACTTTCATTAAATCCCCAATGTGATTAGGCTGACTGATTGGCACAAGTTGAAGATTATCACCGAACGCAATCGCTGTTTGCCTGCTTACTTTTGTGTTCAAAGACACAAGAAAAGCATTCTCAAGGACACATTTTATGTGAAGTAGTGACAACGTGTATTTTGTGTTGTTTCTGTGCTGGCAATATCATTTAGCAATCATCCTATTGTATCTTATTACTTTCTATTCTTATTTATGTGAATTAACAAATGATATAACCCTGCAAAACAGAATAATTGTTATACTTTTCAGTTTCTCACCATCTTGCAGTTTTCAGGGCCTTTGGGAGGGCTGTGAGCTGTGGGGCGGCTGCACCTTTGTTAAAGTGCATTCACCTGTGAGTCTCTCTGACTCTCTCACAGGTGAATGCACTTTAACTTCTGTTTTTGTAAACACGCGCGCACACACAAACACACAGTCACACAATTACACACCTCCACCGATTTCCTCAAAAGGTCTCAAACACATTTTTTCATACCTCTTTCATCTACATTTGTTAATCTAAGGTTTATGTACTATAGACTCATTTGTTTGTTTGATGTCTCATTTCTCACTTTCATTCGAGCTGAATGAACAGTATTTGACAGTTGTAGAAAAAGAAAAGGGAGGGGGAGTTTCATCCTTTCCATCAACTTTACTGTTGACTTATGGAACAGACTCAGTGTGAGCATATCTTTATAGTGCTGAAGAGGAAGGGGAAAAAGATTCCTGCACAGCACACAGTGTTTATGGTGTCATGGTGACACACTAGAGGCTCATAGATTAGCAAGGTTCTGAAGAGCGCTTCCATGTGACTCAGCATGTTTGCTCAATTACTCAGCATGCTACCCGCTCCCTTTCCCTCGACACACCCACTTTGTGCCACATTCCAACAGTAGCCTAGTGGTAGCACGTCTGACTCTGTCCCTTTATCCTGCTCTCTCCCCTCTTTCCTCTATTTTTGGCATCAGACATTCTGGGCACGTAGGCCTCAGCACAATGTAAATTATTCAGCCTGGCTTGCCAGAGGCTGGGAGCGAATCATAAATCGCAGATGGTCTCAGGCTATTTCATATGGGTGACCATGGTTAAACACCAATGCACAGAATCATTTTCAAACCCACACAAATATAAGGTTTCATTATTTCTACCTTGGTGGGGAGAGTATTTGATTTGGAGATGTGAGCTCTGGCCTTCTTGTTGTATTTAAATGTGCACCGTGTGCTTGTAGCATGTGACACGTTACATCGCCTCCGATTTCTGGCTCGGCTTCAAAGAAGATTCCTGCAGAGGTTAATTAACCGTTGATGAATGCAGAATATCTCAGGTTTTTCTAATGCTTTGATAATGTCTGCCTTTCAAGCAAGAAAGCACCTGGACAAAGATGCTTACCAAAATGTCCTCACAAGCTGTTTTCCTACACGCTATCTATCTATCAGTAAACAAAGATATGAATGGTATTTGAAATCTTTAAGTAGACTCCCAGCACTTGGACTTGAGTGATTATAAAATGCTCAATACAAGCTTATCATAAGATTAGCTTCATTCGGGTAAAACAAAGGAAATAAACTAAAACTCTGTATTAATATAAACACTGAAATTTGTGGACTTAACAAGTGTGAAAATTCTGTATCTCCCTTTAGATTTCTTAGATCTTAAACGGCACATTGACATTTAGCTTGGATACTTTAAGGTAAAGGAGCTGAGTGTACTGAAGGAACACCATTTTCACTTTCAAATGCTGTTGTCTTTGACATTTCCTGACATTTTTCCCAAAGAATACATAAACCTCATCTTCAAAAGTGTGCTCTTTTGCTGCCGTCTAATACCTGGCATATCTGTGTTCTGGGAGATACAATATAATGAGGTGCTTTTAGATGTGTTACTTTAGGTGAGACTAACTTTTTTTTTATGTGTGTGTGTTCCTGACTTATCACCTGTCAGGATGATGGTGTTGTGCCGCTCTTTGTTTTTTCCCCCTCTCTGGTTTGGTTGTTGACTTCTTTGACAGCTTGAGGGGCGCCATGAAAAATGGGAGAAGGATGCTGGTCTGGTGTCGGGCACAGATGCCAGAGCAAGGAGGCGCTCAGTAGGGTGGCGTCCATGTTTAGTGAGGCAGTTTGCTGTTTAATTACACACTGTGGGAGTAACCTTCCTCAGACCTCGGAGCTCACACGCTAAGGCCAAGGGCACAACGTTCTGGCTCTTCTGACCTAGATTTAGAAGGCATGGGAATACACAACATAGAGGCGGTCACACACACACACAATCACAGTTTAGAGGACACTTTATTGGCATGCATTAATTCCCTGGATGCTACTTTAACTTGTAGCCATGCCTTAATCTAACTTTTATTCTCAGGGGATTTGCCGCTACATTTTGCCTTAAATGTTAGCTTATGTTAGTGAAGTTGTGAAGCATTACTGAGCCAATGTACATGCAACCCAATGTTTAAGTATATTAGATAAACCTTTCAATAAAAAAAGAACAAGTAAAATGAACAAAAACAACAGTACAGCAATACAAGTGAAATAACTGGATATGTGTCTTTTTGTCACCATGTACAGCTGTGATATGTGCAGTGACTTTTGCAGACTGGCCACACAGTCAGAAGTGCAGGTCATGCGAAGTCACCAAGTCTTAAAAACTTTTTGAACATTTCAAAGAGTCATATCAGTAAATGATTGTCATGCCACCCATGTACACAGGGAGTCAGCCAGGTCAGCCAGAGAGGGACTGTAATATGAATGCTATATAGACTTAAAGGCTGATGCCTGAAAATCATTTTTCGGCATATTCATCTGGTGAACAACTTTCACAGGAATAAATAGGGGAACTTCTTGCACAGGATAATCCAGTTCTGTCAATATATCTATTCATTTTGACAGCAGCCACAGATCAATACGCAATCATGTACCTGAACGTTTTAAAAGAAATGGTTAAAATGAACAGTTTACAGTTCAAAGATTAAAACTAAATCATAGTTGTTCTGTTAGACTGAAACAAGACGGATAAATGAAACTCAACCTGTGTAGACAGTTAGGGAAGTGTAACCCCAGTCAAGTGAAAAATGAAATAAAGTGGGAGAGTTTTCTTAGCAAAGCTGTTCTCAGTCAGAATATTTCCATTTCAAACTTTGTCCCTAATTGCTGCAGTAGAAACTGAAAGAAAGATGCACACTGGGCAGATCTAATGAAAATCATTTCTAAATTTCAGCTAATGAGTTTTAGCATTAGCAAAATGTTTCCCTTCACACTCAATGGCCTGCTTTGTCCTTGGCCTTTGGTGCTTAAATGTGGCTCATTTGTTATGGAGAGTGACCATCTACTTTGTAAGCACTCTTCACTTTTCACATTCTTTTTTCCCTCTCCACACACGGCAACCCACGCTCCCTCCATCCTCTCGCTCTCGCTAATTTCCACTAATGATTAGTCAAGGATAAAGAAACGATGGGGCTTTTCACACGTTGCTAACAAGTCAAAGGCTCTCACCCCACAAAGATTAAAGGCAGGCTGTTTTGTGCACTGTGGAGCGGAGACCAATAAATCCTCATTGATGCTCTAGCAGTGTAATTATCACAGGACCCCGAGGCAGAGATCAAATCACTGTGTGCTATTGACAGTGTAGCTTGATACAAACAGGTATGTTAGATCAGGCCACCAGAGGAACCACTGTGGGGTTTATCAGTTTGACTCATCAGCCCTTGATAGCTTAAAAATCTCATTCCTCTGTCATCTCCCTCTGTGGGGTTTTGACAGATCTAGCCAGGCAAATTGAAATCATATGATTTCTCAATAAGCAATGGAGAAATTCAATGTGTACACAAATCTTAGACAAAACGCCACAAATGCAGGGGTTAGCTGGTAATAAAAGTATGCCAAAAAAAAAGTAAAAGGGCCAGCCCCAATTGTGACAGAGCAAATAAAAACTAAATTCCTAGATCTAGAGGAATATGGACTGTTAATAAACTGTCATTCAAATGATTTCCTCCCAAAACAGATGTCTTACTGTGTTGTATGCATGCTGCCGTCACAACTGCCACGCAGCATGCACAGAATAATCACAGCCATTTTCCTTTAATGCTATAGATTATTTGTAAAAACACGGCTGAGAGGTTTTGAATGACAGCTTTCCACCCAAATCCCAGCTTGATGGGGGTTTGCCGCTGTGGAAGAAGAGGAAAACAAGATAATCTCTGAATGGCATGAAGTATCGAGGAGGGGAAGAGGCAGGAGAAAGATAAACAGCCAGAGAAAAAGAGAAGTAGGGAAAATAGACAGAGAGAAAGAAAAGAAAGAAAAAGAAAGAAAGAAAGAAAGAAAGAAAGAGATTCAATTCTTCCCTCCGTTCATTCTCGGGGTGTGTGGCATGTCTGCTCTGTATGCGTTTCCGTGCCTCCAGAAGGACTGGTGTTTGTGTGCACACGCTGATGATTTTGACAGCCGGGCTGTATCAGCAGAAACATGGCCTATAAATTGCAATGGTTTCCGATGCCTTGTGCAAGTATTGACTGCTAATATCTTGGCCGGGGCCTTTATGGAATAGCACAGGAACAAAGCAGACACACAGAAATATCTGTTTGCTCTGAAAGACACTGTACAGGAGGACATGCGTGAACACAATCGAACACAACAAAGACATGTGCATACATACATTTTAATGCACACAAGCATGCTCACCCTTACATGTATAAATAATGCTTTCTACACTATCTGTCCATACAAATATACTGTATGCCCTTATGCTCGCACCTGCTCTATATCCTGCTTTCTTGCTGAAAGTGACCATTTTTTTCCTGCTTCTTTTACAAAATATTCACAAATTCTGCACATTCACCAAGGCTACTCTGACTCTGCAAAACAGGAACTTTAGGGAATACTTAATTGTATGATTTTTTTTGGAAGAGTTGCTTTAAGACTAATGCAGTGTTTTAAATGCACAACACAATTAATTAAAAGAGCAACACAACAGCTACTTAAGTGAAAGTGAGTGAAGTCATGGACTTGGACATCATGTGCTATAGAGAAAATAGACTCAAATGGAAGCGGGAAACAATAAACATGATGTCTGGCTGTGGGCCACTGTGTAACAAATGTGTTTTGACCTGTAAATGCACTGCTCTCCTTGAAGCAAAGTGTTGTTGTTTTTTTAATCTGCTGGAGCATGTTGGTGAGATTAATTATATCTCAAGTCAGCAGCATCTAATGATGTTTTGTTTTAAAGTGAAACTACAATGTGGAAAACACAGCAAACAATGTGGCTTTTTTTTCCATTTGGGTTTAATGTATCATTTCAAGCTGTGATTTATGAACTCTACAACAACTAACCCAAACTTTAACCTACAATGACCCCATACCATAAAGCCTGAACATGTACTAATGTCCACCAACTAAACAGTGAATTCTTTCTCAGGTGTAACTTCACTGAAATCTATCTGATACAGTTAATAATTATTTTTACTAATTTATGCGCCAAAAGGCAAAAATATGACAATGTGGCTGTAATGATGTAACTGCAGACATATATAGAGGTAAAGGAACTTTGTAAAAGCAAATGTTAACTCTGGCTCTGCACTGCGACCCGACTGAAAATACAGCATATTGCAAAAATGTTTCAAATTTTTGCTACTTAAAAAAAACCCTATTATCTCTTTGGCTAACGTGATGCAAACAGTCCTGAATTCAGTGATAAAATCTATGGAATCTAAATATGTCTGAAATACTGTTAATGAGATCATCATCATTAACAGCTGCTCACTGTGTGACACTTACCTACTGACTTTCATCCCCCAATGACCAAGCCAGTGACCGACTTTGTTGGAGATCAACTCTGTTTACAAACATGCACAAGTCTCCAAAGCCACTAAGTATCTAATGTAATGTGTTTGTAATGTATCCATCTGTAAATCCAGTAAGACCTAATCTTTCAGACCCAGTCAGGTTAAGAGGCTGTACATCCGATCTATGTTGTGGGGATCACGGAATTCCAAGACATCCATTAATACTCATTAATGGGATTCTCACGGGCTTAAGAACGATGGCTGATCTCTTCTAGCCGTTGTTGCTTTCTCTCTGCAGCCAGCTGGGCCCACCAATGACTGGATGATGAAGCAAGAATACTGCCAAGGTAGTTCATCAGGGGCTTGGCCAGGATCTGAAATGTGTTATTATTAGACAGAAATACATTCCGGAGTTCATTTCATCAAGTAAATTTGGGGTATTAATGCAGTGGGTTTGATTTATTTTTAACGTTGATTCTGCATAGGAACACATTGGCACAAGTTGATACAATTTTTGTAAACTCTTACTGCCCCCACCCCCATCTATGTGAGTCTACAGTATCTCTGTCTCTACCTAAATTTATAATGTGGCTGGTTTCTGAATATGGGATCTTAAAGCAAGGCAAAATACAGTCACTGCCCTATTTGTGTGCGCGCCATCCTAAAGCTGCTCATTAATTTTCATTAAGTGCTGTCAGTAAGGACCATTAACCAGGCTAGAGAATAATCACCTCCCTGGAGTGGTGACCCGTTTATGGCACAGGTAAGGGTTAACAGAAACAGCCCACCTTAGATGTACCAACACAACACTCACCACAAATACCACAGTAAGCATTCTGTAATGAACCATTTCATATCAATAACAGCAAAGGATAAAAAAAAGGAAAAGGAAATCAGCCCATACTCTTCTGAACCTCTCAACATATGGTGAGTTTTAAGAGTCCAAACAAGAATTTTCCTTATCAGACAAAATGAAACGAAAATATCCTTAAGCCCCACGTATAGGAGGTTATTATGTTTAGAGTTAAGATTTTCAGTAACATTGTTTGCATCGGATGAGTGTGTCACTATTTGAATCCCTACTCTAGCATCCTGGCACATGTTAACGCCTATAGTCTGACCTTAATCTACTGGGTAAGAGCATTATCGCCCTGTATTTCACACTACAGCTGTGATCACTGGGATTACTGTGAGCATTATGGGAGCTTTTTCTCTTTTTTTTATCAAATACATCTTTCAAGATTAAAATGTAAGTGTTCGCTGATGGTTTACAGGGGTGACTGTGGTGGCTTCATTATCAGCATCATATTGTAAAGTTGGCTTAATCCTCTGGAATACTAGGCAACAGCGAGAGTGTTTTTCCTGCCAATGTTTTTCCTCTGACGGTAGGGTTCAAACTTTAATGAGACCCTGAGAAATATGTGGCGATACGCTGAGACCCGACACTCTCTGAGACGCTGGTCATTTTTTTTGGAAACGACATATTGGTAAGATTGCATCTTAAAAAGCAGGTTTCCTGCTGCCTCTAAAACAGCTGTTATGCTAGCATGTAAGCGTTAAGATTAGTAGAGCTCAAGACAAAATACATCTGAAGCTGACAAACTGCAGCTGAAGCTGATTAAATACAAGCTGACAAAGTCCAAATACTTCTGAGGCTGACCAAGTATAGCTGAGGTTGACCAATTATAGAGCTGACAAAGGATAGTAGAAGATGACAATGGACAGCTCAGACTAAAGATGAAAGTGAGGTCATGTGTAACAGTTTTGAGCCAGGCTTGACAAGTTGAGTCTGAGATAACCTAATTTAGCCAAGTGTGTGCTTATATTAACGATCAAAATTAAATGGAGGCCTACAATATATGCATGCAGTAGATTATAGTTATATAACTGTCAGTTTTCCAAGGAATTTCCTAACTATGGAACTTGATATGTTTGTTATCTGCAGAGGTTTCTATTAACATGATAATGCAACACAAAGTTATCTATCGGCTTTCAGCTTTTAGAAACAAACCTGTAATACAAACCTGACTGCTGCCTGTCTGTATGGAGTGGCTTTGATAACTGTGGAAATATTTATCTTGTGGGTTTGAAGCCCCTGGTAATCTCCAGCTGAGGTAATAGAAAACTCAGAGGAGAGACTGTCTGGGAGCAGAAAAGGTCAGGTCTCAGTGAGAAAAGAGAGTGGCATTTCCCAGTCACAGTCTTGCAAAAACAGTTGAAGTGAATTGAAAACTTCCGCCTTTTAAACATTTTCAAGAGTGTTACTTGAACTGTAAAGACGCTGGGAAAGAGCATAACAATCTAGTATATATCACTGTGCACACTTCATGGATACTGTGATTTCAAAAGGTAACTGAAGAGAGAAAACCACAGTTAACAAAAGGCACAAAACATAATTGTATTCCTTGCTCAATATGGTTGTATTTGTTTTATAATAAGGCCATAATGCTCATTAGAGGCTCTAAAAATAACTTTTAATATGTCTCTGAATGACAACATACTAGATATGGATTACATGATTTCATGCTACATTCCTTTGTCCCTTACAAAACGCACCGACCAATCCTTGAGCCTTGACACGTCTTCCTATCGCAGTATAGATTACCGGATAATAAAACCCATCCACTATAGATGTGTAAATCTTCTCCTCAGATTGCACTCTGGTATAAGCAGTTGCTTTTCAGCCGTTTAAGTGTGGCACTGCATTGAAACCCTGGGGTGCATCAGTAATTATAGGCTTTTTAAAATCACTCCAAATCTGACAGCCTCCAGAGCAGCAAATTTAACAAGAGGAAAGAGTGGGAGAGCGAGACACAAGAGATAAATGCTTATATTATTTATTGGACGTTCATAAATCCAACTCTATTTTTTTTAACTAATATATATTTTAAAAGTGTTTCATAAAAGACTTTCCCGGATGGTGAATATTTTTTATTGACTGTAAAAGACTCTTTGGGTTTCAGAGATAAGTCTGGCTTTCACCAGAAAGTCAAAGTCTCACACTAGAAATCACTGAATACAAAGAACAGATTGCAGCTTTAAAGATACAGTAGGTTGAATTAACAACAGACTGTCCTTCATTAGTAAATACAGGAAATTAATACCCTGCACCTGCCCATTCTTTACTGCCCATTAAAAGAGTCATTGACCATTTCTCTATACTGGGCCTGAACTGCGACAAGCCTCTTTATGAAGTTTTTTTTTTTTTTTCATTAAAGCCAGAGAGAAAGCAAGGAAAGCTCAAGAAGCCAGCGGGAGCCAGCAGCAGATGTTTCACACCCAAGAGGGTAAACAGCATTTGTAGGGCATGAAATTGATTCAAAGCTTTTTGATGGGGAAAGAGAGGAGAGGAGGAAGAGGGAAGAAACATTTTAGGTAAGACCAAATCAAGTGTAAGTTCATTTCAGGTTAATTGAAAAATAAAAGAGGAAAATAAAAATAATAATAATAATAATAATAAATATCTGTCTTATCTACATTCAAAAAAAGGATGTTGTACTTGAAGATTCAGCTTGCTGGCGTTAGCGAGTGTGGTGATGTAAGGTGATCCCAGCAGGCATCTCAGCTCTGAGTCTAAAGACCTGAGGCAAGCCGTGTGATAGACATATTGTGCAATTTTTCGTGTAACGCCTTTGGTTTGAGGGGTGGTGACATCTTCTTAATGTACAGTGAGCTGTCCGGCCTGAGGCTGTGTGAGAATGGGTGCTACATCCATTTCAATGCTTGCTCCCTGGAATCTTATCTTTCAACAGAGGTGAATCACAGGGCCATTTAAATGAGGTGAACACAGCTTTTAGTTGAGGTTTTCAACATTCTGTCATGATTTAAGATTTTATATACTCCAAAACAAAATTTTAAATATGAATTATGTTAAATGATTTATGATATTTTAGTGGATTTGTAACATCCATTAGAAGTTATATAAGACAGTTCTGAGAAGGAGGGAATTAGTCTGATAAGCTGTATTTTTCCTGCAACAATAGTCAGAAAAAAAAGCTCAGTGGACTCAAACTCAACCTGCTCTTTATCATATCTTGAATACAAAACCTAATTCCTCATGATTTTAATTAGTCCAGATCTGACCATATTCTTGCTGAGTGCATGTTTCTCACTTAAGTTTGACCTTTTTCAGCCTTTCCAGTAGATTCAGCAGCAGCATTGACTTCAGAGGCCCGGACCACCTCAGGCTTCACCACGAACTCTCCCAGACCAAACACTTAGTTCTCTCCTCAGCAGTCCCTGTGTAATCCCAGATCAAAGGTCTCAGAAAATCAGGACAGATTCTCTTGGGTAACAGCCACATGAGTGATGCGAAGCAGCGTTTTTTATCTTGCTCCCGCAGGTTAGCTCCTGCTAAGCCTGCAAATTGTTTTGTGATTTCGCCCCCTCCCTTTGAATATATATTTTTTTCCATTCCAAACTTTTTAAAATATATACAAATATAAATATAGTTATGCTAAATACAATTAACGAAACAAACTAACACGTTTACTTTGTTTTCAGATATTATTGCAAGAAGTGCCCAAAACACTGTTTTCCATCTGAATAACAAGACTAGAAAGCAGCAGCTCTTTGAGGCTATTGTTAGGCACAGCAGTGATTTCAACTAGCAGATAATGTTTACAGCTGTAGCACCAGACCCACGTAGCTGTTTAATTAGTAACTGTCTATTAAGTGCTGTAGTACTATAGGCAAGGCCATATGGATAACCTGTGTAACAGAAATAAAATCACCAGCTTTATGAATTGCAAATATATGACTGTGCCTCCACTTAGCAGGACTGTATAGTATGAAGCACTAATTTTGAATAAGAAATGTGTTTAATTAGTATTCCCTTTTTAAATTCAAATCACATCTCACTGAAAATATAAATATGACACACACAGAACTTTAAGTGCAAATAATGAATTGAGTTAATGAAAACACATATTTAAACCAATTATGAAAGTAAAAAGGACAATATAAAATATTGAACAAAACTGACCTGGTTTACCAATTGTAAAGCTTCTAACTACAGGGCCCACACTCACTCTGAAACCAATATAAACATAGTGTCCATTACACTAAAACAAAACAGTGCAGGTCCGAGTGCTTGCTTGCATAGTGACCTAAAACAAATGGCCACTCTACTTGTTAATGCCTTTCTTATATACAGTCTATGGTTAATGCAAGCTACCAAATGAAACAGCACAGGCACTGGTTAGTTCTTAGCCTACTCACAAATCACTGAGTTGAAGCATGGGTGAAGATGAGTGAGGTTACAGGCTGGCATCAACAGCAGTCCGGATGAAGTGATAGCTGAGCGGGAGAAGTCTGCTCTTCCATAGAGTCAAAGCAGTGTTTCCTGGTCTTCAGTCTATAATGAATACATAAAAAAGTTTTTCTCAGTCACTTAACTCATCCCAAAGCTGCTTTACTTCTCATGCAGAGTTCATTTTTAAACAATTTTGCTTTAAACTTAGTTCAGATCAACACATAAGGGCTGGGCAAAATGACTATTTTTTTAAACGATTAATCTAGCGATTATTTTTTTTCGATTATCGATTATTTTCCCATTATTTGATTACTATGGCAATTAACACATAATGAATATTTAAAAAAAAACATTGATTTCTGATAACATGTCAATATTTATTCAACATTTCTTTAATACAGCCCTTCAGAGTATTGCTCCCAAAATCTCTCCAAATAGATGCGACAAACTGATTTTGAACTGCCTGTGGAAGCATTTCCTTCATTTTACGTGATACGCTACAGTCATTGTGTTTTGGGCTCTGAGCACTGAATTCCCAAAACGTGGGTGACCTACACTTAACCATGTACATGAACGCCTCCTTCTAAACATGCTGCTAACGCTACGCTTTCTGTCTAGACACAGGGGCAGAGTGTCCATTCTTGATTAAAAGCTCTGTTTTAGCGGTTACTTTTCTCTCTTGAAGGGACTTTTCTCTGACTCGCGTTGCTGCTGTTACACGTTGCCGCCAATTTTCGTTTTGGTCCGACGCGTCGACGTAATTGACTACGTAAATACGTAATGCGAAAAATTTGCGTCGCCCCAGCGCTACAACCATAACACGTTAGAGATATTTACCTTCTGCAAGTTGCAATATGTCCGTTACACGTTGGTAAGACTCTCTGCATTCACCAAAGTAATGACCAAACTCTTTCCATTAGCTTAAGCAGCGTTCCCACGGCTCTTCTGTTTCTTGTCTGACAGTCCGTGACTTCACTCTTTCGGGGTCACCTGTACATCCCGCCCCTCTACCTTTCCAATTGGCTGACAAGTTCGTAACAACCAATGGATTTAACCAAAATGTCAAGATGGACAACCTTATGACCTCTGGGGCTAGGTTGTACGCTAGACGCTCCTCTTATATGTAGAGCAAACAAACTTGAATAGTAATGAACTTTATTAACACAATGATAAAGATTTGTTAAGGCTATCTGCTTATAGAGTTTTTAATTCACCATGAACAGTGTTAAACATTCAAATTAAGTGGTTTATTTTGTATGATATACTTAGTTAAATGTTTGATATTAATTAATCTCTTAATTATTTACATATTTGTCTAAAGTAAAACATTTTTAGACTGGGCTTTACAAGTTCTCACCATCTTAGTTCATCATATTAGCATGAAAACACATGTTATTATCACTACACACAAAATTAAGATTGATGTGAATGTCATTAGTTTTAGATGTCATGAACCAAAAAAAAAGGAGAAGTTAACAATTTTACCTGTTTACAATTAAAGGATCACCGGGTTATTACAGTTACAATAGGTCTATTAATTGCTGAGACATTTCACTCAAAGCCACACATTTCAGCCTCATGGTGGCAGTAGAGAAAAAGTGAAAGGGAATCCACAAAGTTAGTATAGATGAATCCTCTCAACTAGGAGTGCATGTTCAAAATTTCAGTTTCAATGTTCAGTGGACCGACTGGCCAACGTAGCCAACCCTGAAGCTAAGTTGCTGGTATGGGTACAAATCACATCATGCAACCCTTTTGGACACAAAGTGAAATTGTTACTTTCCATTGTTAAACAATTTAGACTTTTGCTAATATTATACCCATCTTCAATGCTGTTTCTAAATGAGAGAGAAGGGTTAAGTACTCTTCTAAAGTTACAGAAAATATCTAAATCTCTGTCACAGTGAATAATCCTGTATACATTGGCAAGTTTCTTGCTTGAGAACCCATAGAACCAAAGCAAAATATACTCTATTACCTATAACCCATGGTCACAGTTTGTACATCTATTGGTTGTGCTCCTGAAGTCTAGAAATATTACTAGTGGGCAGAAATATGGTTTCTTTTTTTTGCTTTTCTATCATGCCAATCATCCTCTGGCTCCTCAGATTCATTTGGACCCACAGATTTGGAATAGCACTATTAGGTATGGATGAGTGATGCTTAATCAAAATGAGTCTAACACTGCCATTGCAATGTTTGGCAAAATGGGTAATCATCCAATCTTGGTGTGTTGGAAGTTCTCCCACATTAAATCCAGCCAATATTTGATTCACCAACTGTCATGTCACTTTCATTTGGATTTGCTACCAGTTTCACATGTTTGTCATCAGTTGAAAGTTGGAAATGTGGGAGTGGGTGGAGTGCAGCAACTCAGCAGACAGCTTCATTTGGTTTCTCACCAGGTCCTTCTGGCAGCTTTGAGCAGATGTGCCTTGCAGTAGCTGTATTTCTTAACTCTGGAAAAGTAATGTGACGTCCTGCACAGGAAAATCCTGAGCTTGCCAAACACACAAACACACACTAAACAGGCACACACGCGGCACCATCCTACCACCATAGCTTGTTGTGTTGTAAATCATTGCCCTTTCACTGGTCTATTAAGATATGGAAAGCTCCACATGGGATTTATACAGTCAATCTATTTTACTGGTCTTTGGTCTCTGTGCTGCCATCAGGTTTGTTCCTTAAGTGCCTTATCAGTTAAATGCAGCTGTGATGGACCATGTGCTCAGTTGCCAATGTAAGTCTGACTTTAGCATGAATCGAAAAGCGACAATATGCATAAATTATGTATGTATATATAACACACTGTATGTATGGCATTGCTGAGTAACTCACTGTATGCAACATTACATTTTTACAATTAAAAGTGACACTCCAAGCATAGTTATGACATATCTAATTAACTTTAAGCTCTTTCCTTAATTTCACATCACCTGTGGTAACAGTGCATAATTATTATTTTATCTAGACTATCATTATATTAATGTTTGGACTAGTTTCTTTCTCATTGACTGCAAAGCATTGAAACATATCCATATTTACACAACTTCTGAACTTCATATTCCACTGAGTGCAGGGAAGGAAGGAGCTTCACTCATGAGGTGTCAAAGAGCAACCACTTTCCCAGATAGCGTTCTCATGCAATTAATGTGAAACACAATTGATATCCTTTCGGTTGAAATTATAGGTTTCCCTTTCCATCCAAATTCAATATTAATATTATATGGATGGAAAATGTAAAGCATCACCGGAAACACAGTGAGAAAAAGTGATTTCACCCTTCCTTTTCTGTTAGAAAGCTGCTATTTTCCTCACTGCATCACACTGTAGCTGCAGTAATAAAGATTACGCCATGGCCTGGGCGAAAAGCCTATTACACTCTGCTGTGCATTAGTGAAATATACAATAAAAGTGAAAAAAAAGTACCAGAGCCAAATCTCATTTCTTGAAAGGTTGTTGCACTGCTGGATTGTGTATTTGCAGTTTCTTTAGTTTCCCAAATTAACTGAGGAAATCCAATAGAGCAGAAGTGAGCTCACCAGTTAGAATTTAAGATTGCTTTAAATAGGATACCTTGGCATAAATATAACACCTGCATTAAAGTATTTTACTTCACAGAATTATAAGACTTGATATAGTAATAGCATTGATCATTGATTGATAATAGCAGCTGAATGAGAAAAGAGATGGATGTCAGTGTCCAATTCACAGATTGGAAGTAATGCTATGCAAGAAATGCTGCAATTATTTGGTTGAGGGAGGGAACTCAGTGTCCAAGATGAATATGAACATCGATATTTTCCAGTTACTTTTAACATTTTTTTTTCCATTTTAGAAAGCCGCATCAATTTTATTTCATTTGGGAGAAAAAAAAATGCAATTATAAACCACTCTGGAGCATTTTAGACATAGCTCAGTTTTTTATTGAAGGTGAGCATTTCACAAAATCTTACAGACAACACTAATTCAACAAATAATGTCACCAGTGATGCTTTTTCTCCTCTTGTCCTCTGCTGACTGCTCTGACCACAGCAGCTTTACTGAAGCATGTCATTACAGTCTGTTGGCTAACCGCTCTCTCCCCACTCATACCAGCACTGGTATTGTTCGCTGGTTTTCAGACATCTTTCTCATTTCAAAGCCTTTTCTTCTTCTTTCTTTTTTCTTCTTACATATCTTGAAGTAGGCACCTTGAAATCATTCTGTTTTTCAATTCAAATACACAAGCATGACTGCCAGAAGAAACTTAGTATTCACCATGATTACTGTATGTTATGTTACCATATTAAACATACTGTAGACTGCAGGCTTATCTAAATTCAGCTGCGCCCAAAAAGCCCACCGAGTATGTGTACAGCTGGAGGAGAGGGGGGCAGTCTGTAAATAACAATGATGTTAACCTTTCGCCACCTACTGTTCCCACAGGGTGAATGTAGTGCTTTATGGGCTGTTAGTGCTATTAAACTGAATATGAACACATAATACATGTTTTACAGAGTAAACACTGAAACCTTAGCAAGATATAGCGTTTCCAAAGGTGTGAGTGTTAAAGGGTTAAATAAAACTGATATGAGGGAGCTTATTTCTGAAATTTAAAAAATGATGTTTTATTTAGAGGGGAATTCTGCAGATTTATTCATGCAGTGTTCAGCAGAATAAACAAACAGCCCTGAATGACAAGACCTCAGTATTGTACTGATTCACTGGCTGGCATCTGGGAGACACAAGAGACAATTTGTTTAGCCTGGTCTAACTGCCTTATATAACTGAAGCCAGACATAATATATTTGATGTGTTTGTTTTGCAGTAAATTGAAGGCTATAAACATATAACCATGAAGTCAAATGTCAATCTTAACTTTCTAGCATTAAATTCCCTCTTTGTGTTTCTTCAGACAGTGTTTCCCTGTTGAGCTGCAGTGGAAGTATAGCAACAAAAAGAGAGACTTTGGCACTAAAAAGACTGTAACATTGAAATATATTGATTTGGTCTGACTCATTTGGAAGAATGAAGCTTCATACATACAGTTTTTAAAAAATGCTGAAATGCATTTTGCAGAGAAGGAGGACTGTGGATTTTGGCCTACATCACTTACATTAAGTGAATTATGAAGTTATGTTCTAATGGTCAGTATGAACAGGATGAATGATTATGGCAAGAAAAAACTGTTTCAGCGTTCTGCTTTGATCCATTTACACCACTCTTGTAGTGTCATTTTCGGTCAAAGCAGACATCTGCTGATTTCAGAGAAACAGATTAAAAACACACTGTAAGTTACCTGTTCAGTACGAAACAAACACAATTAGTGCCTAGCTGGTGAACATAGAGCACAAACGCAAAGCTAAGAAAGAGTGAATATTGGACTTGCATTCACCAGGTAGACAGGAAACACAACTCTGTAACTGTTGGATGTGGAAATAAGCCCATGATGTGGTGTAAGAAGTTGAACATATTCATAACGTTTATAATGCTTTCCCCAAATGGCAAAAAAAATCAGTCATGCAGGCTTAATGTGAAAGACGCATCTAAATGAAAAAAACATGTAAGAAAAATACTTGATTATAGCCGGCTAAGGGAGAATAGGTATATTTAGAATGACTCAATGGAGCAAAGCAGAATTCAAATCAAATCACCAATGTGTAACAAACATCCCTCAGAAAACAGTGTGTGATGTTGAAGCCATTGATCACATTGCCCCATGCTATGAAGTCAAACTTGTGCAAGTTTCCATTCCTGTTTTCTCCTCAGATGATAAACTGAGCCGAGGACAAACAGAGCAGGGCGTGAATCGATACCTCTATTTACAACATGAAAATTACCTGTGGAGAGAGAGGGAGAGGAAAAACAAACCGATAATCTTCAGACTGTCATTCCCCTTGTGCAAGGGGGAATCAATCAGGGGTTGAATTTCATACAATGTGCACCTTGGAAATCACAATCATACATCATAAAAGGAACATCCCTTTAGCAGCGCATGATTGTAAACATACAAACAACAAAAAGACTCACAGAGAGACATTCTTTTTGTTCCATTGCACATTGTGGAATTTGATTTTTTTTTTTTGAGGGCACAGAAGCCAAACCAAGAAACATGTGCCAATTCTTTTTTTGTGTGTGTGACATGGTCATCAAGAAGTTGTTCAGGTGCTCTGAATGGAAAGACTTTTTGCTTTTGCTTTTGTTTGATTTCTTTTCCAATAAAGATGTATCTGGAAATGTATCAGTGTTTAAATCTTATAAAATAACACACCACTTGTCATGAAATAAACTAAATGATTAGATGAAGAGTAGTATTTTTCTGGATTGACTAAGCAAATGAGAAGTGTGGAAATAATTATATGCAAAAGACACACACACACACACACACACATACCCACCACCCACCTCCCTCCGCAGACAAAAATAAAGAACAGACAAACAAAAACCCACATAAACAAGACTACTATTAAATCCCAGTATTTCCTTGTTTCATGATTCATATGTATGTGTGTTTCTGTATCTGTGTGCATGCATGCATGTGCGTATGTAAGTGTGTGTGTGTCTGAGACAGTGAGGAAGTGGAGATCTCATCTCACCGTAGCCTTCTACCCCATGACTCAGAGACATCGAGTGTCAAGACTTTGCCTTCGGGGCCGATGTTATCTGCAGAGCCAGAGGAATGGAAGAGCCACGCCAGCATCATACACCTCCCACTCATCATGCTTCAATGCGATCTCATCTTAGTTCCCCTACGGATAATGACCATGCTCCTGTCTGGTCCATATATGTATGCACATGTGTACGAGCCCACACACACAGAAAGGAAGCGAGAGACAGGAGGAAGGCCCTCAAATGGTTGGTGTTCCTTTAAGTGGTTAATGGCTGTCGATTTGGAATGCAGGTTAGGGACACCTGTGATGAGAGAAAACGCAAGTGAAACACACAAAGTAATGGGGACGTTTGATGTTCAACCTAAAAAATGACATAAATAGGTATAAATAAACAAGTACCTAAGAGGTCTAGAGGACTGCACATGAAATGCAGTCACATTTACATAGCACAGTGCCCATGAATAGCAATATTACCCTAACAAAGCAGTTATTTTGACTCCAAATGTTTTCTAAAAAACCCAAAATGTAACAGTAACCTGAAAACATGAAGAGTCCAACTGGACAGGCCACTGATGTACAGACATTGACTTTTGAAAAATGTCCAATTTTTAATGATCACCTTGTTGGCTTATCCGTCTAGGTCTGAAACATAATGTTAAAATACGGAGAGCAAAAAAAAAACTGTCAATTATTTTTGAATAAGAAACAAAACGATGTCCACTTTGTGTTGTCAGTTGCCTAGCGACAATGTTAGCATGACTTAAACCACTTAAATGTTGAATATAGCATGCATGTACTTTCATTAATATATTCATCTAATTCAAACCCATTTTCAATTTTGCATAACACTGCAGCCACCTTGAACTTGTTCCATCTATCTATCTATCTATCTATCTATCTATCTATCTATCTATCTATCTATCTTTCCCTCTCTTTCTCCTGTTTCTCATATTGTCTCATAGTTTCTCCCCCGCTGCTCTTCACAAACATGACTTTCTTACCGTAGGTGTTTACTGAACAAACCCAGTATCACCGACATCCAGACTTGCTGTGGCTTGGCCTTCTATGTTCTGTTTAACAAGGCAAGTTTGAGATATCCACTCCCTGCTGCGCTTGGAAAGCTGGGCTGAGGAAGCGATTCACAGAGGCTGAGGACGATAAGATGACACGCAGGCTGGCAAAAGATGACAATGAAGATAGCATGTGGTGTGACAATGAATAATTACATACAAAGAGATGTCACAGCCTTGACAAAAGTGGTTTGGTCAAGAGAGGTGTTAGATCATTCTTTGTTATCACTGCTGTTGTTTCCTCAAAGCAGTTTTAAAGATAAATATGGCTTGACATTTAGCTGACATTTGTAGTTATTATTATAATAATTACACCATATCATCATATTTGATTCTTTATAGATTTACAAATCAATAGAGTGCTGAGCAATTGATCAATGCCTAATGTTTTATTGAATACTGGTTAAATTCAACAAACATTAACACTGACTGTTAGCTGTATTCCCACCTATAGGTTTGAATGCAATTGGTGGTTAGTTTCAAATATTGACCCTGTACATAGATGTCCATAGGATAAAGTCAAACCACTTCTGTAGAAAAATCAAATTCCCCATTGACCATTGCTTTGCTCAGATATTCAAAATAGTGATATTTTTTATATATTAAATATAGCAGCTCTAGTCTATCGCTTTGCTGGTGGTATATGTTTGGTGCTTGTGACAGCAAATCATTATTGCTTGCTAGCATATATAAACAGTTAACCACAATAATAAAAAACAAAGGCAGTATTTTTGTTCCCATATTGTCAAAAATGTTAGTGTGTGGAATATTCTGAGTAGACAGATCATTTCATAATTTCTGTCATAAAACTAAATTGTTGTTGAAACTGCTGTGAATCCAACCGGGTTTACATGAGCCAGTTATCAACTTTTTAAAGCTGGCAGCTTTAAGCCTATAGGTGGTGAGTATTTGACATTCAAAGCATAGGTTTTTTATGGAGTATTACATTAATAATCTCTTCTGTAGCCTGTGTGGCTCTTTCTTCCTTGATATGGATTGTACTGAATGGTGTAATTGATTTCATCCAGAAGGGATGAGGTGGGATTTCGTGCAGGCTCAAAACAGACAAAGCTGTAGAACAATGGAATAAAACATTTATTTAGCACTGTTTTGCCTGTTTGTCTTACAGTCAGTCTATTATTTTACTGTCATTCATACAATCTACCAGTTCAAAGCTATTCTAACTATTATAGCACTTATTTTTCAAGGATTTACATAATTATATCCTCTACGCCAAGCACTGAACTTCCCATTTCGGCACAGTTCATATCTCACCCACTTATTATTACCTACTACAGTATTACAAACAGTCCTCCAAATTAAAACATCACATTATTTGACCATGAACTTCAGAACAACCCATACAAGCGTATTCAAAACGGTTCTATATTCTAAGGCAGCTCTATCAACAGTAATTGGCAGGAAATCATTTGTCAAATAACTGTTAGAATAATGGTGTTTTACGACATGACAACACTGTGATTAAAGGTTGAATATACAACATTCAGCTTCACAAGATGTTGCACTAGAGCACTAGCATCTCAGAGCAAAACAAATGGAACATCTGAACACATGGTTCATGAAACTAGATCAAACTGTCAAACTAGGCAGTGCTGATGAAATATGGAAAAAGATTCTGTTACTGCATTGCCTAGTATTTATCGCCTCCAATGAAGAAATATATTTTAATGTGCTGTTTAGTTGTAATATGAGAAAGTTTTCTGTCTCCATAGAGATAACATGCATGCTCACATGCACTTAGAACATACACAAAGAACAAAGAGGTTCACACACATTGCACACAGAGGGAGTGTGATTTCATTCGCTGCTCAGGACTCCATTACTTCATAATATCTTTACATAGCAAATAGTTGTATGCTGACATCTAGAGGGGCTGAATGTCATTTATTGCATTTTTAGGGTCTGGTTAGGTTAAGGCAAACAACAAATAAACAAAAACTTGGTTAGGTTAGGTTTAGGTTAGGGAAAGGTCATGGTTTGGGTTAAATGTAACACTTGAAACGTTAATACTTTCTTAAAGTAATGCAGTAAACTCCACAACAACTGTGTTTATAGTTTTTTAAAAACTGGAAATTGGAAGCAAACAGCAGTCTCCTGCAGCAAAAAAACACTTTTTGAAAGCTAGAATTTAACCAGCCATTCAAACCGACACCTCCGCATAGGAAAATATGTCAACTTATATAGACATCATCTGAAATGTGCCACTTCTCCAGGTTGTAACTACGGGTCATAACAATAGATCGTTTTTGGTGACTGACATTACGACCATTCATGTTGTTTTTCTGGAGAGGACAGGCTCCCTTATTAAGCTTTTTCCACCTGGAGTTCCACATCAAACTGATTTCAAATGTCAAACAAGGTAAACTTCGCTCTAAAAATAAGGAGCACTTCCTTGACAGTGAATGCAGAGGAATATTTCTGAAACTGAGGGGAGCTAAATGTCATGATGAATATGTAAAAACACCCTGACTGCCTTCATCAGTCCATCAATCTCACACTCCTTTGACTTGCATCAAGCAGCTCTTGTCAAAACAATGATCCTCCTGCATTTGCTCTCCTCGTTGCGGCGCAATATGCAGCTTGTCATATTCTCTTGTAATAATGCTTTGTTGATTTAGTTGGTTTTTCCCTCCTTTTTATGCAAATAAGTGTAAAGAAAATGAGTATATCTAAATAAATTTAATGAAAAGAAGTCAGTCCAGGAGTTTTCATGTGTGACAAACCAATTACTCATAAAAAGCTTTCTTGCATTCATCAGCTTTGTTAAATTAGCACACTTACTCGTTTTGCGTGACTGTTTTATGTGTGATTTTCTTACTTCATAATATATGGTAATTGTCATGCATCTACTTTCCGTACATTTTCAGGCCTTAGGAACTCTTTATATAGAATAGCTTAAAATACTGTCTTTGCTTTAATTTTCAGACAAAGCTGAAACCAATCAGCTTTACAATCTCATGTAACTCATCTGAGTTTGCAGCATGCCAGGTATGCTTTAGAGATGTTTGATGCAATACACCGAAATTTGAATTACAAATATGCTTGCTTGCACTTACGCCTCAATTTATAATGTCATATTGAGCCAAACTGCTGCCCCCGCCGCTGTACTTAGACAATCTGAATACTTTTAAAGCCCTAAATGGAGAGGGATGGGAGAGTTGATCATGTTTATTAAGTCTGCTTGGCTTCATGTGCAGAATCGTGCTTTGCAGCAGCCTACAGGAATGGTGTGGCGTGAAGCTGAGTAGATGTGAAATGTGGGCACAAGCTGTGGGCGAGATCCACTTCCTCTGTCTCCATAGAGATGACAGGGAGACAGGAAGGCCCTCTGCATGCTAGGCCGTCACTAATTCAAGATGGCAGCCACAGTCAGAAGAGCTGGCATCTAATGATAATGTGTCTGAGGAGGTCATTGCTGGTGACAACAAAGCAAAAACATCTGTAGCGGCTATGTGAAATACCTTGTATCATTTTCTGCTTGATAGAACTCTGCCATCTGCCTGTAATGCAGCATTCATCAGTGACACAGATTCACGAAAAAACAGACCATCTGCTTATGAGAGAAGGTCATTTGCCTATATTTGTTCTTTATGACAACAGTGTCTCACAGCATTAGTCTACTGTCCTCACCAGAAAAATTGGCAGTGGTTGCTTAAAACAATCTATATTTGCAATTTTATGACAACTGGACAAATTCTCTGCTGAGGGTGTTCATATAAGACGATTGGAGGCTCTGGAGCGGATGGAGCTTGTGGTTACATTACTTTGTCAAGATCTATTGTATGTTTACATTTCAATAAATAAAAAAAATGTTGTGGTTGTGAGAATAATGACTGAGTCTCAGTGGTAAAGTCCTACTCAGACTGTGAAACAGTGTCTAAAAAAATACTTCCCCCCTCCACCTTTTTATTATTTAAATTGGGCAGACTGTGGCTGACAATTTTTGCAACTTTCCAGAACTGACAATCATGCCCACTTCATCCAGTGACTAATGTGGAGTGGTGAGATAGTTAGGATTTAAACTTCTCTCGAGCTCTCTTTTGTTTTTGGTTCTCCACACTATTTTAACTTTTTGCATACACAAATGAGTGCAACTCTTGAATGCATCGCACGAATGCCTTCAAGGAGCTTTAATGGAGTTGTGCCGTTATCCCCAGTTGTAATGTTCATCTTGTCAAGACTGCAAAGAAGCGCAAAAGACACTGTGCTCAGAGTGATACAGCTAGAAGGAGACTATGGTGGCAGGCTTTTTACCCCGCCTTCACATGTGGCAGTTCAAAATGGGTATAACTACTTTTGCCTTCAGATTTGATCTTTCACACATACTGCCAGCTTTATCCTGCCACAAAAAAAACAGACTTAAGAAGGAGGTGTGGGTAGATGGTTTGGTGTTCAAACCACAGTCTACAGTTTGAACCAAATGTCAGTGTTGGGCTCTTAAAGGGGTGTTTTCACATTTGGACTGATTGAAGAGGTTTTTTAGTGCCAAAGCTAGTTTCTCTGAGGGTTTGTGGGTTTGTTTGGAGAGTTGTTGTTGATTTTGAGTGTGGTTCAGAAAAATGGTCTTGGGTCCACCACAGAATGGTGGTCTAGGGTTTACTTCAAGCAGGGGAGTAAATGTGCTCATGTGCTCACCAAAGGAATGGAAATGCCACCAGTAGCTTAAACTTATACTGTAAAGCCTCTATTTGTAATCTGAACATTTCCAGCTTCTCAGTGGTCATATAAAAAAAAAAAAACTACAAAGTACTCATCTACTTCCAATGGATCTGACCTGTAGACACCGAGACAGTAACTTATTGACTGTTCTGATTTTCACTGGAATTGTCTTATTTATCACAGGTCATTGTTGGGATAGTTCATATGGAACATACTGCTTAATGACTTGTTTTCAGTATGAGACCCTGCTTGTTTAATTTTTGTACAAACAGTGCAAATTAAATGCAATACAACTGCAGACTTTAACTGTTAAGAAGGTTATGCAATATACAGGTTACATCTTTTTAGTTCTGTGAATATGATGCAGATACTGACTAGAATTTGAACTTTTTGAAAACAGTAATATGCAGATTGCAGAAGGGGTAGAAAATTAAATATCCAACAAATGGCAGTCTTATACCTACAGTGTACATCCGTAGAGTCAGGCTAGGCTCATCGTAGACCTATGTTCTATGATAGGCTGTCTGCTTTTATAAATAAGCTTTTCCACTCTCACTTTTGCTCTGCCAACTGTTCTCCCTGATCTCTACTCATCTTTGTCTCCTGACATAAAAAGGCTACAGTTTCCTCAAAAAGAGAAGATCAGCAAGTGTATGAGTTGCTTTGATCTTTATGTGATTCCAGTAGGGAATAAAGACTGGCCCTAAAACTCCCTATCACTATGTCAGTCAAGTATATATTTATGTGCTTGACCTTAATAGCTGTGATTGGCTAACCTCCATTTAGCCCTCTTCCAGCATCCTGTCAATAAGTCAAGAGTGAAAAGATAATGGTTTGACTGTTCTCGTCCAAAGAGGCCCACCACCGGGAATAGAGGAATGGAAATACTCTGTGAGTGACACATCTTTTACAAATCCCTTTAGTCAAAAAGCGCTTTAACATGAGTCATCAGAGTGCGTGACGGGCTCAGTCAATACGAAGCCAACATCATTCACCTCTAACTGGTGGAGCCCTGTTTTGTGATGCCACTCTTGCTATCAAGTCAGAACGAATAGGAAAGCACACAGGGAGGAATGCGGGATAGGAGGGGTGAGATCATGGGGGGCAAGAAGACGGCAAAGGAGGAGAATGGAAAAGAGAATAGAACAAATTAGAGACATAAGCCAGATAGACAAGCAGAAAAATGGCTGACTCTTATTTTCTTCTATCAATCCAATAAATACAGGGTAAAATCACTCTAACAAATAATAATTAATAGCTAATCAAGCCCACATGTGTGACACAAAACAAATCAAGAATGAGGGTCTCTTGATCCCTTTCATTTAAATATATTAGAAAATCAACATTGTGTATTTAATTAACTTGTTTATTGTGTTGATCTTATCATTATCTCCTACAACATCAACAGCTATTCAGTGCTCCTTCCTTTACTGTTCATAAAGGCTTAATACAGAACTGTTGAACATTGTGTTGTACCAAGCTGGGAAGGTTTCCAGTTACCTGAGCACTGTCTTTGATGCCTTGTGGTGTGGTGGTATGTATCTTATGGCATGTATTTTATGTGGCAGCCGGTCAAAGACAAACTTCTCTAATGGGACAAATAAAGTACCCTTGAACAGTGAACCTCACCATCTCCATTCAGTTCCGGATCTGTAGGTGATTTCCCATTCTTTAGTACATCAACTTACCTTTTAGTTAAAGGTGAGTCTGCTTTGTGTTTTCAGACTGCAGTGTCGTCCAAACTATTCAAGGTGTTAAAGCTCTTCTGGCTCAATCTTAAAGTATGTGAATGTGTGCTTTCTGTTACCTCCTCCATGCTATGCTGTCTGTTGCCATAGCAATTTGGCAACTTGAACTTTTGTGAGGTTTTTCAGGTTATTTCACTTATTTCAGTGGCTTTTAGTTTAATCTCTATATAATAAAAGCACCTCCATCACCCAGCATTCAGATTTCAATCTTAAGGGCCACACTCAACGTATTATGTTTAATAGATTGTATAATTTTAGATACTTTGCACAATAGATAATATATACCTATACTAAATATAAAATAGATTAAAAATCTGCATCAAGTATATTGCAGCCATATTATCTTGTGCATGTCAGTGGCTTCATGCTATTTGAAAAGTACAAGAAAACCTACTATATCCCACTTCTAGCAGATGTTTTGAGTCTTATGAAACTGGATACAATAGAAAGGATTTAAATATGGTGGAGTGGGCTAATATTTTGGGAGGTTGCATTTGGTAATCCTGAGGGCAAAGCCGTAGTTCACCAGTTAATTAAGCACAAAATCACCCTGTCTAAACCATTAATCAAAATGTGCACATATGTGGTTAATATTGCAAGAAGAAACTAAAGAGGTTATTCATTTCATTTCCTCTCACTCTGGTACCACAACTATGCTGAATCAAATGTTTAAAATATCCCTGTTTAGCGAGAGAGCATGAGAAAAGAACTTTCACCTAAGCGCTTTTGTAAAGTGAATGGGATTGTCTGATAAAATGAGGCATTGCACATGTTAAGACCTTTGGATTCTTGAGGGCATCCATAGAAATATAAGGTGTACTGTCATTTGAATTCCATTACTGCTGCATGCTGCGACCAGCATTTGTTGAAAATATTGTTGAAGAAAATTGGAAATGCAATTTGATATCAGGACCCAGAATCACAGATGTGTTCTTACATGTTGATGAGCAACAGGAGCTGCAAAAGAGAGAGAGGGAGGGAGGGAGGGAGATAGAGACAGACAGACAGAAAGACAGAGATTGAGTGTGTGTCCTGCATGGATATTCTTTCTGTTCTCAATTCCTTTGTCTTCCTCTTTGTATTCCTGTATTCTCTCTCTCTCAAATACACACTCCTTTGGTCCATGGAGAAGAATGTAACAGCAAAGCACAGAGAGGAGGCCACACAGCGACATTTTTATCTGTGTTGTGCTGACTCGGCTGAACTCTCCCTCTGAGAGGCTGATGAGGAAGAATGGCCTTGTGGAGGAACCAACCGGGTGCATCCATAGCTGTCATCATCATCTGAATCCAGGACTGCTGAATCCGCAGCTTTGGCCCCCTACATGGATGGGAAATGACCTGTCTGTGCTCGCCTGACACCCTCTCTGTCTACAGCGAAACCGCTCAACCTCCGTCCACAACAACACAACCAAGCTCAACCCTGTCAGCAGGGTCGATGAGTTCTTCTTAATGTGAGGACTGACGCAGGTCCAGTCTTAACCCTGCATCTTCATTTTTCATCTGTGCCTGTTTTTGTGACATAACCTGTGTTGAAGGAGAAAGGAAGATGGGTTCTTAGAAGAAGAAGAAAAAAAAGCATCTGGGTAATGAAAAAAGAAAGAAAAACATGCCTCTTCAAGATTAACCACAGCAGATAGTAATTATGTTATGACATCCAAATTTCAAATCTTTTCCATGATGTTTTACAGTATATAAATGCTGAAAGAAAAACAGACAGTACTTCTAATCAGAATTTTTTTGTAGGCATAAAAACCATTAAATATAGACAATAAAGCAAAGGAATGTTTTGCTACTGATAATGCACAATACCTGTGCTGGTGGTCCATGCAGTCCAATAAATCTATAACCTCTTTGACACTACTCATAATGGTGGATAACTTGGCATTCTGCTTGTCAAACATCCTGCCAAGTGCCAAGCATGGTTTGCCGTTGACTTTTTCAACAGCAAACCTCTAGCCAGTTTAGAGATTAAGTCTTTCACCTGGCTGTTAGCCTAAGCTCCTTAGTCTCCCTAATGATCCCAAACATGTCCACATACCTGACATTAAAACACTGTAGGATTTGTATGTGCTGTTATAATTTATAGCTATACCAAACAATGGCTCATTTTGTGTGCTCTGGAGAGAGTTGGTCAAACAATTACCCTCCCATATTATCTCAATCTATATACTATTAGCTGCTATAGTAGCCATATTAGCAAGTGTAAAATAAGCAAATCATATACTAATACCTTTCATGATACACACAAAGTGAATAATATCATATACCAATATTCTATATTCATAGGTAAATGTACACTAATATTGCAGAGTCTGTTGACAAGCAATTTTCTTTGTTAATAATCTTACAGATTATTCCATAATGAAACTCGCTACATCATAGTGATTTGGTTTTAGAAAGCAGGGTTAGTAGAGTGCAGCCCACCTATGAGTCAGATCTGCCTTGTCAGCTCACAGCAGCTCTAGCTGTCATCATCCTGAGAAGTGGCGCTGCAAGTGAAAGCTAGACTGGACGTTACACAGATTCTCCTCCCAGTCTGAAGCATTGCGTCACAGTGGCTATCATTCCACTGTGCCTTGTCAGACATGGCCTGAGTGCAGGGAATTTGAGGTGAGCAAGACCACTGAAAAGCACAGAGTACCAACTGCTCACTTTTAAAACAGTGGAGCGAACTATGCTGATAGTCATTATCATGTGAAGCTGATGCCTCAGGGACACTCGCCACATTTGGACCCTGTGGGGCATTGGCACAGATCACAGCAGCTCAAATATGCTGCAAAGAGAAGATGATATGTTTTCCAAAATTTAAATCAGTTTTCAGGTATTGCACTCATTCTGTTCGCCACTGGATTGAGATTCCAACACCCTAAACTATTCTTCTCCTCCCCCTGTGGCACAAAGCGAGTCGTCAAGATACCAAACTGGCGCAGTTGAGGAAATAAGATTAACCCACCTCAAGAAAATAGCAGCCTGCGATTCATACCCCATAATTATAGGGCCCAGAGACCAGGTGCAATTGGTGCTCTGAATTGCCTCCTTATTGTGTACTTGTCCTGCATGCAGCATGTCTATAACCATGTTGCGCCTACATCTGGCATGATACACATGATGTATATTTGAGATGAAAAATACAATAACACTTATGTGTGCCACACTGTCGTCATAAGGACGTCTTTCTTGTAAATGGCTGAAATTATGACAGAGGTTCCTTATTACAAATATGTAAACAAATCAAATTCCATTGAGAATACATACAGGTAAATTGTTATCCATGCTGTGCATCTAAGGGTTACAGAAAAACTGGACAGGTCCAGACTGGGTTGGAGAACCAGTATGCATGTTTGGAGATGAAAAGGTATGCTTCCTCAGCAAGCATGGTGGCACATATTAAGCCATCTTAGATTTTGTCTAGGGATATTCTTTATTTTTCTTATTGCCAACAAATCCCATGAAAAGACTAAATCAAACTGATCCCACTAACAAGTATTTTTCTGTGTAGCCGAAGCCTGATTTAGCTTATTCATCTGTGCTGCAAACCTCCATTGTTGTCCAACAACTAAAAAAATCCAACAGTACATGCGGTGCATCATAGATGTTGGTTGGCTTTACAAAAATTTATAGTTTTTTTGTTTATTTGTTTTTTTGCTCCCAGCAGACAATGTTCGTGATATAACCCCAAATCTAACCCAAATTTATCCACTTCCACTGACATCACAATGTAACAGTAAATTATGGACTCAAACAGGGTCGCAACAAAATCAGTCTGATCAGAGCCACTGGATTGGGTTAGTATCTCAGGCTGCTGAAAGGTAATCAATGCTACCTTATACCTCGCTTATTTAGCAAAGTTTCAGGAGCAGGACCAAACCTCAACTGTTTCACTTCAGATTTCCCTTAAATACCCATCTAACCTGCTTTTCCCCTTTTGCTCTTGTGTTCTGCACTCGTTCTTGCTTTCAGTGCATGCAGCCTCAGTCTAGTTTCTTATTCCAGCAACAAGCTATCAACAGATATTAGCTGTTTTCTCTCAGATTTTTCACCAGACCATGCTTGATACCTAATTGCATGATTGTATTATCTAAAACTTGGACATATGTCAAAATTTCGATTTCAATAAAAGTCAATTCACCATGTGTCATGAACTGTAGATCAACCTGTCCAATTCAGATAATAATTAGTTTGATCCAGTTCCCTTCCAGCCACAACTCAGCAGTCAGACCACAGTCAAGCGTTGCAGTGGAGCCACTGTGCTCCACATAAAACAGCGGACACTAGCTTCAGCATAGCTGTGGGAGCAAGCGGCTGTCTCTCTACAGCGCACCCTCAACTTTGATCCAGCTGTCCACATCCACAAAAGAGCCCGACATCAAAGACTCCTGACTCAATCATCTCCTGACTCCAACTATTCCTGAAAGGGAAGGCATTCCCCTCAACTGCAGTGACAATAAAGCCAGACTGTTTCATCTCCACTCAGCTGCAACAACAATCAACAAGCCTCCCACGTTTCCAGTTTCCTCGCCAGAGCCAACTATGAGTCATGATTTGTGACATCACAGAGCCTCTGTCGCCTCCACACCCACAGCCTGCATCATCAACCCCTTCTGGTGGGGGGCAGGTTGTATTTCCCCCGGTGTGCACTCCCTCTTCGTGTCAGACTTCTCAGCCTCCTCCTTCATTTCCATTTGGCACTGAATTGCAAGTCACACATTCAGCTATTCCTACCACACATTAGAAACATCCCGCTGTTTCCACTATAGACACAGTGTTGCCAGTTACCCACTTGGCTATTCTCACTGATGTCACTTCATCTCCCACAATCCAGGTCCAGCAACTGCAGCAGCTTGGTTTCATAGGGACATCTGGTACCAGGATGCCAGCACCCCTGGCTGCCCACTTCAACAACTGCAGCAGCTGGCTTTAGTTTGGACATCTGGCACTGGGATGCAAGCGCCCCTGCTGACCCCTTCCAGCAACCACAGCAGACACAAACTCAGATGACATTAAGGACGCTGTTCCTTCTATTGCGTTTGGGCGTTTCTATGTTGGAATATGGTTCTCTGCTAAATGGTCAACTGTGATCATGCAGTTCTTGCCTCCAGAGAATTTCCAGTTGTTCATGATTTGCCATTGTTTTCGCGACCAGTACAACATAATCTTCCTGTCATTCGATCTTGTCACCATGACGATTTGTCACCATGGCCTCCAGCCAACCCTAGATAATTCCACTCCTCAGAGGACTTCTACACCAAGAGCTCAAACCCCTTGCCTCCTTCCTCTTACTGCAAACTTACAGTGTTTCTTGTGTTGTTCAAACCTTAGAAGCCTTGGTTCTTGATTGCATTCTTTGATTTCCTGAGATGCTCCAAATGCACGGCCTCAACTCTTCACTTCAGCCCAATCTACTACGTCTGTATTTCAAATTTGTCTTACTTC
This sequence comes from Scomber japonicus, assembly GCF_027409825.1. Lineage (NCBI taxonomy): Eukaryota > Metazoa > Chordata > Actinopteri > Scombriformes > Scombridae > Scomber > Scomber japonicus. Next base: position 9,476,103 of record NC_070596.1, on the reverse strand, counting down.
TCAGACGACACCATGGTATTATACTAGAAGTGAACTAAAGCCAATCAATCCAGTCAGTCAATACACGTTTTTACTTCAAAGTCCAATCTTTGACCATTGCAAGCGACTAGCAATTCCTGATATCCCGGAGCATATCATTGAAAAATCCTCTCTTCATCTCTGTATGCTGTTTCTGGTTCCTCCAGCACTTCCACAACATACTGGAGAGCATGTTGTGGAAGTGCTGGAGGAACCAGGAACCATCTGGCATTTTTCCCATTCATTACTCCAGACACGATTTCAGGATTGGAGCTGCCATATCAGCCTTCTGCAATGACATCTTTGAACACTTAGTACACCTTATGGGCCTTTGATCCTTCCAAGCATATCAATGCTCATCCATCCAGATCTCAAAGATCTCAGATCCGCTCGATTTTGTCTAATGGAGGTTTTTGAGCCTCCGTCATGCCCTGGTGCTACTGTGATTCAGACATCAACCGAAAAAAATACAAGCAAACTTCAAGCCTCAGACACCAGACATTTTCTTTTTTTATTTTAAATAAAGTGTTTAAACTAATTTTGCTGATGGTGTCGTCCTTGTGGAATTAAGAATTTTTAAATATTCATAAATGTTATTCATGCAAAAAAAGTAATAAAAGGTTATATTAAATATATTATATTAAATTTCATTTTCACGTTTTGTTTGTTTGCTTTTTTGTTTGTTCTTAAAAACAAAAAGCTTATTTTTCAGTTGCCAGCACCTCCAGCTCTGAAGTACACATTGTGTGCAAAATGTATTTATTTTTTTCTCTTTTTCACTTATCATTTAGGTATTTAGCACTCTGCTTGTTTACTCTGAACCTTTCATACTTCAATGCTGCAAAGCTCTGAGGTTACAGACAGGTGAATTCATTGTTTTCTCCTCTTTACTCATGCATCTTTTATAGCCATGTTCAAAGATCACACGTATTGTTGCCTGCTTTGTCGTGTTTACTGTTGTCATTTGATTAGAAAAGCAAGCTGCAAGCTGCTATGTGACTGTGTAGCTGACATTGCTAGTTTGCAGCAGTGCTTTCATTTGCTTTAGGAACATCTGGTTTCTAAGCCTTGAGGATTGGCTGCTGAATGGTAACTTTTTTAAGAAGCCAAAATCATACTATTCTTTGTCATTGCATTGCAATAAGTTTTGCCTATTGTTTTCCAACTCTCACACTAACACAGCAAACCCAAATTAAATCATGGGTTCTAGGGGCTTTGTTTCTTCTTATGGATGGGAATTTGAGGCGCAGGTCTATACTCGTTCTAATGTCAGTTTTAAAAAATGCTTTACTTTCTCTGTATGTTATTGCATTGGTATGCCCAGACTTTTGCTTTTGATCCATGGTGCTTTCATAAACCCAGTTGGACTGAGCCTGTGGAAGCCTTAGCTTCCATCTGGTGTGGTCTGCCAAGCTGGCTGCTACCTGAGAGCTGTGGGGAAACAGGAGGAGGAGAAGACAGGTGGCAGCTTACTCACCTGTATGTGTATGTGCGTGTGTTTGTGCGTTTAAGACAGTGGATATGTACATATATTGATTTATATGAATGTATATGTATACGCGTTTCTGTGCCTGCACTGTGTCTTTGACTGTGTTTGGGTGATGATATAACAGCTTATTCTGTGAAAAAATGAAAAGCACAGAACAGAAGTCTAGACCCTTGGGAAGGTTAAACTAGTTCAGACACGCAGGAAAGTGCTCATGAGGAGTGTGTAGACTTTGTTGTGTGCCCTATTTACTGTACATATTGTTTGTAACTGAAAACACACTCTATTTAAACTGCAGATAAAAAGCTCCAGATTAAAGCACGGCACATTTCAGATGGACTCTGTCTGGAGAATGTAGATAACTAAAAGTCCATGAGAGGTCTCACAAATATACAGTGCACATATGTATTGATAGCAGCAAAATAAAATCTATGATTTGTGAATCCTTTGATTGCAGTTTGAGTGCCCTATCCATATTTATGGGTTGCTGTCAGCACTCCTTTCCTTCGGTATTTTCTGCATAACTGTAAATCAAAGCCTGTCATGTTGGAGCTCTTTGACAGAATGCTAAGTAAGTGAAAGGCTCTTCATTTCACTGAACTGTGCTTCAATGATTGCAGATCCATATATTCTAAATGTGAAACATAGTCAGCGGCATGCACTGCCACCCCAAGTATTACCTCTTATTTCTTTCTTTAGTGTCACATAATGGTAACATGAAAAATGTAATTTCTACTGCACAATAACACACCCTAGTTTGCAAGTTTACCAGTGATAAATTGGAAAGTAAAGACACCAGAACAAAAGATAAAAGAAGCACTCTTTTTCACGCTGCCTCTTTACTATTTATTGTAATGAACTGTGTTACTCCCAGAATAGCTTTTCATACCTGGATTGCATTATAATACTGTTAGAAGTTGTATGGATGTGCATTCATTAATCTGAATCATGTTATGAACAACACTTCTAACAATGCAACTTTTTTTCTCTCTCTCTTTGCTTTGACTTCACACTTTGTAGCAGTGTAATAAAGTGCCAAGTCTATTCATCTGTACACATCCAAAACAAATACTTATATTTCTCAGATGAGCAAGCTAAAAATGTGATTCTAGCTATGTATACATGGTAATAAAGCTTTGAATCTTGAGCTAGGGGAAAGCTGTTTATAGCCAATTGGCATAAGAGATAAACGAAACCAAGCAATACTATATAAGTCAGTAACTGAGAAATTGTGAGTTTTCCAAAACCCCAAATTACCACAGATTTCCTGTCATCACAAAGCACTATTCCTTTCTCCTACAATAGATCAATTTACAATTAAGATAAATTATTCAGAGCTTTACTTTAAGGAATAATTGGAGTGCTGGAAATGAGCTGGAAATGATATTGATCTCTGACTTCCCCAATAATCCTTATCAATCCCCTTAATTACTCAGGAAATCCGTTCATAACTAGTTTAAACAGACCCTGTGTCATCATGTGCAAAATATGATTTGGGCTTTCATAAAGAGAGCCTTTATGCAAACAGCACATTTTCACTGAAGTCAAATCATGGATATTCATTTAATTTAACAGTTTTCTTTGGCTCACCACATTTTTAACCAATGGTGGCAAGCTCTGTCAGACATCTGCAGTTCAGGTAAGTTTATTCTGAAGTATTTATTAAGTTTGACAAATGATGTGTCATGTTATGTTTTATTAAAAGGCAGGGAGTTGCAGATGTGTTGACCAACTATGTTTAAAGTTTCAAAATCCTTGTGATATCGCACATATCTCAAAAACTATTGTTTACAGCCTGAAATAAAGAAAGAAGGTCTCCACCAGGGACAATATGATACATTTTTGAATCATCACACTGGCTTCTTAAAAGTTTCATTTTCTGCAAAGTTATCATCAAAACACTGGTCTCAGAGGGTAATTTAAATCTTAAAAAAAAGTGGCTTTGAAGAAATGTGTAGCAGCAGCAGCAGAGACATACAATGGTACACTTTGCTCGGATTCCTCCAGCAAGAGGAGATAAAGACTTTGTCATTGTTTGTTTTGCATTCACACACACAATATGCCATGGCGCATCCGTTGTTACAATGTCAAGGAAGTATGAACCTATTTCTCCTGACAAAACATATACAAGCAAGGGCCAGGCAGCGCGGAGATGCTAGAGAGGCATCACCTTAGATGTATGACGAAAAATAAAAATCATGACAGCCTAGCCTGAGAGAAGCCAGCGAAGAAGTGCAGCCAGCGAGTCCTCATCAGTTTCTATTACTGTGTCTTGCTTGCCGTGTGTTGTCACCAGTGTTTGGATCCAGCTGCGGGATAATTAATGGCTTGGGTCAGACAGGAGCAGACGAAGGCCAGCCAGATGAATAAAGGTGAGGGATTGGCTCTCTGACGCTGCAGGATCGAACTGGCTTAAACGGTTATCAGCCCACAGATATTGATATATTTCACCTGGGCACAACTGACGTGAGATGCTTCACTGAGAGCTGCACCAGAGGGAGGCACACAGCAATAGTATGTCACTGTGGCTTTATGGACCACAACACTTAAGATCCTAGGAGATAAGTATTACATGTGTGGCTCTAAAACATCAGATTGGGCATATTCGTTGTATTTTTTTTAAATCTTATTTTATTTTTTTTGTAATTATCTTTTTATTGATATCAAAATACTCAATTTCTTCCACACTTACATCCTGTACAGAGTCTTCTAGACACACAATGCAGTACACAAACTCCTACTGGAGATACTAACCATAACCAGACATAATCTCATTTATAATCATCCATACATCAAAATTAACATCAAGCCAAGTCCAGGTTTGTTTTCTCTTTTTTTTTCCAGTTCTCTTTCTTTCTTACACAGTCTCTTTCCTCTTAATTAAAATCTTATTGTCACACATGGAAGTGGAACTAAACCAAGCAACATTGTTTTCACTCGAGACCTGTCTGACTGAATAAATTAAGCCACAGATGACTCAAAACATGCCCTCAAAAATGCCATTTTTCAGTTTAGTGTGATAACAAAGTCAGTAAATTTAAGTTAAACAACTCTTTATGGGGAAATATCTAATTTTGTTGTCTCTGTCTGCTGTGCAGCTATCTGGATTTGTGTCACACATAGTTACAAGTGACAGCTTGTAAACTCAATTTGCTCACTCTGAAAGTATGTCTTATTTTTGGTAAATATGACTCATGCTGCTGTGTTTGAAAATAAAAGAATGAAGAAGCTGTTGTGACAGATGTAATGTCAGTAAGAGTGCTGCTTATATTGAAGCCAGAATACTGTCAACAAGTGGACATCCTTACTTATGATGAATGGTAATTATATAAAACCAATACCTTTTGACTAATCTGTCACCTGCCGTCCTCTCAGACTGACCAGCCTACTGGAGAACTGGATGACAGAGTAGATACCTTTCACCTGACTTAACACAAAACTGACTGATACTAGCACAGCAGGCATTAGAAGTCAAATTTGTATACATCATATGTACCCAACAATCAGTTAATGTTCTTTAGTTATTACAGCTGGTCCAATCATTTAGGGATAAACACCCAGAGTAGTAATTGCCAGCTACTGGCTGCATCAACTGACAGTTGTCTAATTATACTCTCCTTCTGATCCTTGTAAAATTCATTCTATGAGTAAACATGGCCAATTAAGGTCATTCTGATTCTGATGGTGTTGGAAAACCACTTCCACATGTTGCTGTGTAATGACTCAACATTCACTCTTCATAGCAAATTGCCTCAAGAGGTACTTTGGGATTACAGATGAGGCAGAACTGACCCATGTAGGGGTCAAAAGTTGAAAAATATTAATTGTATAAGAATGAGAACACAATTTGCCAGGAAGTGATGCATTGAAGCTGACAAATAAGGGTTGGTGGTGGACCAGCAAGCTTTTGGAATAGGTGCTAATAGATGTTTCGTGAATTTACATTTTAAGTAAGTCTACCAGATTTCAATTGCATCATGACACAAAGTAGCACAAATTGTTGGAGAAAGCGATAAGTTGCTCAGAAATGCTAACAGGCTAGAACCATAACTCAAATATTACCCAGAAATACATGCAGTGGAACTTCCTGGATGACATGGTGATGAAAATATCTCCACATCCTTCTCAGCCCATAGCGACATGCAACAAGTGGAGGAGGGTATGTTGAGGCATTTGCTCGCTTCCAGTTGGACTTCAGTGTAACACAGGGACAGTTTTTGCCTTCAGATATGAGGCTTTACAGATTAAAAACAATGTTATGCTAACATGGACGTTACTTGAATGTAGTTTATGTGATCGCGTCTGTTCATTTGTGCACACAAGTTATTACTTTAATGGATTGAACAAAACAAATTTAGGTGCTGATCACAAGCTGATTTGAAGGCTCAATTTAGCATTTTGTCTGCATGAGTTATTCATTTTAGGAAAGAAATTAATTAAGTTTTAACCCTGGTAGCTGCTGGGATCCATATAATTTCTCTACAGAAGATGGCATTAAAATTCAAGCGTTTAAATAAAATAGTCCACCTCAGGGCAGTCCCCCTGACACTGTCTGTATTTTATTTGAATGTACTCACTGGTTAGAAATGAACAATATGATTAATTAATGAACACAGACTATTAAGTGGACAGCCTTTTTTGTCAGCTTTGCTTTCTTTTTACCTTTGGTGCCTGAAGTGAAGGAAACAGATATGAAGATGTATTAGAGCCAGAGAGAGAAAGTGTATTATATGAGATTTTAATGAAAAAGGAAAACAAACAGGTTGGCTATGACAGATGCAGAAGGATGTTCTCTTTTTTTTCCTTCTTCTTCTTTTCTTTTTTTTCTCTCAGGCATGCTTCTCATCAACAAATTTTTTCTGACCGTGAATACTGTTCTTCGTCCTGTAAACATGTGGGAGGGAGTCTAGCAGGGATGGCCAGAGCTGTGATGGTGGGAGGCCACAGTGGAGACGGAGAGGAGACGAGCAGATGGTGTAGAATTCTTAGGGTTTATTTCAGGAGAGTTCAGCCTTTACGGCTCATATACTGACTTAATTATGAGACAGAGGGGAGAGTGAACCCCTGGAAGAAGGATTTAAAGAGGCAGGGAAATCTTCATTAAGCCCACAAGGAGAGAGCAGCACTCATTGAAATGACTTTGTTATCTTATCGACACCACTAAAGAGGGCAAAAAGAGTGGTAACAGTAACAGTGGTGGTAGTACTCAAACTGAGTGGAATTATATATATTTATACTATAAGATATGAACAAAGAGTCTTTATTATAATTGTAAAGATATCATTAATGCGAAACATAATGTATATATATGTTCCATATTTTGGAGTTTAAATATTTAATAGTATTCTTTGAAAGCAATTCTAAACTCTGAGAGAAATTGTAAAAGGGATAAAACTGTATGATTAGAGACAAATCAAAGCAGAGCCTGGTTATGGATAATGACTATAGAAGTCAGGCAGTCCTGAATATAAACTCTAGAGTAAAGTTATATTGAATATAATTTATAAATAATTTATTTTCTTCTTATATCCCTCTATGTGCAGAAAGGATGCTGAATAAATAGGAGGCAAAAAGGAAGTAGCTCTATAACAACAGTCAACAGAAGACCAGTGGACTGTGGACGTGTGTGAGAGATTGCTGAGATTGGATTGAACTGTTAAAAGGAAAGTTCCATTAAACAGGTCTGTTCTGTCTCTTACGTTTCACCAGACACTTCAGGTGGGATGCAGTTAAAGGCAGCAAGCTTCTTTTATCTGGTCGATACATTCTTACTTTAAGAGGAGGGTCCCTGCAGTCTTCATCAGCTCCTTAACCTGCACTGGCTGAAAGTATAGAGGAAAACAAGAGTGTGGGACAAGGACAGATGCTGGAGGCTGCCCAAACTTTGCGCTCCCTCAAACACTCTCAAATGCAATTATCACCTCAGATGGCCAATTTGGTGGCCAATTTGGTTATCCTCGCCAGGTCCTCCTGTTGTCCTTGTGAGAGCGGCTTATCCTTTATTTCTCCTCCAAAGGATAGACTGGTTGGTTAGGTCATAAGAAAGGAAGTGAAGAAGCATTGTTCCAGCCACGATTCACATAGAGCATCTTTGATAATGCCACATGCCTTTTATATTGCGCAGTAAATACAGCCTCTTGTTTTTTCACCGGCTGATCAAACACCTAACAGAGCTCTGCAGGAAAGACTTAAAAAGACTGATATGCTCACACAGAGTTTTGGCCCAGGCCAAGGGCTGAGGGAGATGAAAAAATATCCACTGACTGACAATACAGGCACTGTTTTACACAAGAAACAGGAAACTATCTTGTATGTACCAGTTAGAAAAATTCAAATATTGATTCTTATATGTTAATGACTCTAAGATTAATCTCGCTATATATGCAATGGCAATGAAATCAAGCAGACAGAGTGCAGTTAGTAGCTGAAAATGCTATAAAGGAAGCTCTTTAATAATGGCAAGCGTTTGGAAGCAGTTCAGATTCAATTATCCCCCACTGAAGAGGAAGCTTGAGATGACACCTGTTTTCAGGGTCTTATTTCATCTAATATGAGCTGCTTTTAGTCTAGTGTGAAACATAGCTGGCAGATAATCTAACTGGTCACTGACAAATGAATGAGACAGTGGCAAAAGTGGGAGTATGCAATTTTTTTATTTTATTTGAAAAAGTTCAGATAACTGCAATAATTTGAAACATATCACTGGCAGTCATATTCAATAATTTATCTCAGTGCTGCGAGACAGCTCCGAAATAAATGGTAACATTTCATCATACAAAGATAACATTTCAAAACAGCGACCTCAAGAATCAAAATGGAATTAAATCTTAAAGTTCACAAAGAGACTCCAATCCCTGACAATTATAAAAGTCTTTGTTAAGAGAGCACTGTATTGGAAGAATAGATGCTTTTGGTTTCTTGTACTAACACAGCCCACAAGGATATCAAATACTGCATTTGATGTGTTAAAAGAAGTCACACTATTCCAGGGCTGCGCAGATGAAAAGATCATGGTAAAGGCTGTTACTGCTTTTCTTATTCGCAATTCTATAAGGGTAGTACACATGGAAGGCTCAGCGGGTCTCTGGGTTACACAAACATCTCACAGGTTCAAGAAGGCTTGGGTCAAACACCCAGGGAAGAGGAGAAGCCAAATATCAATGAAAGCTAACAGCAACTGCGAGGAAACAGTGGTTGTGTAAGCAGTGAGGATTGGTACCTTGTTTTGAGAGCTGCTGGACCTGGTTGTGCTAGTTTAAACATGCTCAGGAGCAGAATGGCTTTGATATGGCCACTGTTGAGCCGTTGTTTTCCATGAGGAGAGAGCAGAGACTTCAATCCTTGAGGCACAGCTACTTCCAGCGTCGCACACCACTCTAATTTTGAGCCTCGTCACATCAGTTTGAAATGTGGCATTATTCAATGAGTTGAGAGCTGTCAGTGGTGTGACCTGAATTTGACGGTGCAGTAAAGCTCAGAACTCACTTATGCTACACCTTGCCTCTGCACCTTACTTTGAACTTCTGGACGGAGAGGACAGAACTTAATTGCTTCTCTGATGGGGCTGGCAACGGATGTTGTTAGAGAGCTGCTGGACAGTTGTCTCAACTCTGGCATTGCTTGCCCTCCAACTTGTCAGTTTGTTCTCCTGTGTCCCTCTAAACGCTGATAATCCCTCCTCGAGGGAGTTCAATTACACCTAGCGCTCACCGGTGGTGGATACCTGAAACTGAAAGGCCAGAAACCAGGTCAGTCTCAGTTGAGTTCTCATGATTCATGAGTCTTGCTGTAAGTTGTGCAGACGCTCCACAGAGACGGACGGTTAGTTCAAAAATGAATCACTGAAGAACACACGGCGAAGTATAGAGGAAAAAGAACAAACACTACTGCCAAGGCAAGACTAACAAGACTATTTAAGGCTCTGCAGAACTGTCTCACTTCACAGAAACAGCACAACAAACCAGACGCTGACCTAACTGTATACTGTATATCTGCACAATTACCACACAAATGATAATACGATGTCAAGCCTGTTGTTGTCTTTGCATTTCTTGGATTTTGTTCCAAAACTCAGCCATCTGCAAATGTGAACACACAGTTAAATAAGGGGCATATGTGCTGTCAGCATCAGCTGGCAACACACCACCATAAACAAATACAATACAAATGATACAACTGACATCCATGCATTTAGCATTAATCCTTGATAAATAGCAGTTGTCACCAGTAGTAAAGCAAAGTCACAACGAATTATTTATTTTCACAAACAAGTTACTAGTGTATCATATGTTCACTGTGATAATGCGTGAAACAGTATCATTTAAAGGTGTGATCACGCTGTATAGTTTTGGAGTGGGGAAAACAGGAAATAGATTCATCTGTAATTGGCTCAGGGAAACCCTACTCATCCATGCTGTTGAATGCATAATGTAAAAAGCAAATTAATCTAAAAAGAAAAGAAAAAAGAAGCTCAGGCTGATTTGTTTGTGAATGTATGTTAATGTGGTTGTAAGGCAGGGTTACTGCAGCACCATGCTGAGACTATGTCTGAATGCACAGACTGTGAGACAGGCTTTATTATTTTTGCTTGATCTGTAAATTATTATATAATTTCTTTGGTGTGTTTCAAGGTGGTCTTGCTTGAAGCATTTCAAATGTAAAAGCAATAATTTGTGCATTTTGAATCCAAACTACCTATTGTTACAGATGATGTGCATAATTTAGACCTTGTGGATATTCTAGCTATAGACGTAAGTAAGCCACCTGATCGCCTTAGGCTCCATTCACACCAAATCAGGCATGAGGCACCTTCCCGCGGGGTTGTGTGGCCGTGTGGGTGTGTTTGTTTGTGCTTTAGAGCATAACCGCTGTTAAACAATCAGAAAACAAAGAATTTTTTTCTCTCATTCACTAGCTTAGCGAGAGCAAAGCTAGTGAATGAGCTTGCTCGCTCTCTTCATTGACTCCCTAGCTCAATCGACCACTGCTGCTCTCTCTCTCAGTGGTGCTCTCAGCTCAATCACTCTCTCTCTCTTTCTCTCATATTTTTTAAAATTAGTCTGGAAGCTGACAGCAAAGCCTAACTTTATTTTTAACGTTATCAAGCGAAGAGAAACGTCCTCCCTTCGTCCTGGTAATGTCGTTTCTCCCTCATGGCAGGGTTGTACAGCTCTGATCAGTCTGATCGCCGGCTCATGTGATTGACCACCACAGCATGACGTTGGGTTATGTTTCTGCACAAGTTGTCTTTACAAGTCTAGTTCAGGGCTGCAGTGACTTTTTTGGCATCCCCATGCAGTCCCCACTCCTGCAGCCTTAACACACAACTCCCATTGAAATGAATGGGAGTACTGGCATTCTTCCAGCAATGCCTGATTTGGTGTGAATGCAGCCTTAAGGTAACAGTGTTCCTGACACTATGTATTTCTTTTTCTTTCCCCGAGTCACTGACTCACAGCTACTGTTAATGTAAGAATATGCTATTTTCTTTGCCAGTGGGCAAAAGCAGTAATGGTACATAGATGATCCCTAAATTCTGCCCTCCTCCACTCAAAGTGAAATGCACATAGCCTCTGGACTCTCTCGCATCTCCAGTCTACGTCAGATAGCTTCCTAAAAGTGCTGAGCCTGACTGCCTGAGACAATTACTGTAAGTTAACAATGAAGGGAAACGGCTGCTGAAGAAAATGCAGATGATGTGCTGAAGGACAGAAGAAACGACAGCTAGCAGAAAGATAAGATGGGAATTATTGGCTAGATGAATTAATGTTCTCATGGAAAAGTACTTTAACTGTAACACAGATTGCTGTTCTCTGTCTTTAAAGATGACAAGGACAATCACTGTTCTCCATGTTGAATCTATAGCTGTATTTTGCTGTATTTTGACTGCAGGCGCTAAGAAACTTTTGAGCAACTCAGTTCCTCTACCTGTGTTTACAGTGAAGGGACCAGGGTCTAAATTAAGTTCCCGGGAGACTTTTTTACCCATAGATATAAAATCTCTAAATGTGTCATGATAATATGCCATTCTGGGATGGATCCATATGGCAGCCGTCTTACCTGGGTCCAGTTTAAAACTTGCTGTAATTGGAACATCTGGTAAAAGAGGCTTATGTTGTCATTATAATCCTTGTGTTTCTCTACCAGTACACCCATAGTGTATTCAAGGTAATGAGAGGAAGACAACTATGCATGTCTAGAATGAACGAAAAAAACAAAGATTATGGTGAAATTGTAATTATTATACCTCCAAGACAATGAATCACACGTTCAATCATGAAGATAATCCCATAATTGTGCATTTATATTACAGAAAATTATTTTTTGTCAGTTTTCCTTGAACTTAATATGTAAGAATTGTCATATTCTACATTAGGCACTATATTTTATGTAGTAATCCTAAATGTGCTTTAGATTAAATTACATTGTTTCAACACATGTGAACATGTGTATGCATATGCAATAGCCTACTTTCACACATCAGTAATATTCAACTACTGTTTCATGGTATGCAGTTTAAAGTCTAGTCCCATTTTATCTCTGAGACTGCAAATCTATCTCAATTATTCATTGTACACAATATAGGCTGTAGTCTAAGCCTATTATTATTCATGCATTACATCCAATTAAATTGCCAGGTCTTCATATGCTTGTTGAGTCATCATGCGGCCACATGAGGGTTTGAAAAGAACTTGACCTGAACTGATGAAGTACAAATCTCCTTTTCCAACTGGATTACTTTACCTGACCATGGACATGGATTTTTTTTTTAGTTTTCAGTTTGCTTTAGTGAAAGGAAAATTGTCTGACTACTAAAATCAGAATTCAAGATCTTCATTCAAGAGCATCATTTTCAGGTTGTCTTTCCAAAAGCAGTGGTATCCCATTAATGTTGGTCAGATGAAACAGGCAGCCACAACCCACAGCAAAGCTAGAACATAGTGTTGTTTGTGGGTTAGCGACAGGTTTTGTTAGCTTTATGAAGTATCCATATGTCTCAGTTTGGATATTTCTATCAGTACACTTAAATGTAGTATACTGTGTACACTATTTACATACTTGCAAAGTGTGTGAATTGAATATGGCCACACTTACTGGAAATTACAAATGCAACATTTGGCAGTGTCCTCTCTCATTGGTACTCCAAAGTCAAACTTGTCAACACTTTAACACACCTACCTGAAAGTACTGTGACAAAATAATCTCAACAAGAACTTTTTTCATTCAAAATAACCTTGTGACACAGAGATGCAGTTAATTATGTAATATAGGAGGAGTCACGTGGGACTGCTGGAGGAGATGGTCGCCTAGAACTTTCCTCCCGAAAAAAATCTCCTATTTTCATGTACATTCGATAATTTAAGCCTATATTTTAAGTTACAACAAAGTGTAAAGTGTAGTATCACAAGTGTGTGCGAGTACGAGTGTCTATTTCGCGTCTTTTCCCTCCCCTCATGGCAAATACGTCGAAAAGTAGAACGGCTAAGCAAGGAATAAACTATGCTAGTATGGCTAGTGGCGCTACATCCAAGACAGGATCCAATTCAACCAGCTCAACCAGTGCTCCTAGTCTTGCAACAGATGCTATGGCCGGACTTCAGGCTACTTTGGAGAAAACAATGCAGGAGATGGCTCAGGTTAGTGGTATACTTAAAGAGCTACAAGAGGATGTTTCCCAAGTCAAGAGAGTACAAGCTAAAACTAGCATGGACATTACAGCAATATATGAAAGAATGGATGAGGCTGACAGCCGAATTATGGACTTGGAAACTGAAAATGCCAGGCTGGCGACGGAATTACAGAAAAGAGCAAAGCATTGTGAGGAGTTGGAGAGAGTCATGCAAAATGCAGAAAATAAGGACAGACAACTGAATTTGCGGCTGGTTGGATTAAAGGAAAATGAGGGTGAACATCTGAGGGAGCTAGCTCGTCAGCTCATTGATGACGTTCTGGGGGTGAAGCTAGCTGAAAATGAGCTACAACGGGTGTATCGACCAGGGCCATTTCAAACGGATGAGGAGTCCCCTCCGCGACCAGTCGTTATGAGATTTCATTCTTTACTGGAGAGGGATCGAGTGATGGCCGCCGCTAAGGGGAAATATAAGAGCAAGACTACGCTGAAATGGGAAGAGGCCAAGATCTCAATCTTTCCAGACGCGACAAAAGCCGTGGCTGAGAAGAGGAGAAAATTCACTGACGTTCGGAAGAAACTTCACGCGATGGACATTCGATTTACACTCGCCTACCCAGCGAAACTTTTCTTTACTTGGAAGGGGAAGAAAATGACTTTTGAAGACCACAAGAAAGCACTACAATTCCTTAACAAGGAGACAGAAGGCCTGGAGTGACTGTGGGTAGGCTTGTTTTCTTAATACAAACGTGCAGTTTGTGGATGACAGGTCTTTCAATAGTCTAGGACTTACAGTGCTATTGTCTTGAAAATTAACCTTGTTTTTTTCCCCCTGTTGTGTTTTTAATTTTTGTCTCACACAAGTCACTTGCAAAATAAGTTTTCACAGATTTGCTGCTATTGTCATTTGTAATTACTTAGCCATATAGCTAACAGGAATATGACCAAAAGTTTTTGATTTGTTTGTTTGAGGTGACTGATTTTGCTTTACACGTGTGGACCATTTCTGTTGATAGGGCTTAAATATTTGGGTTAGGAGAGTTGAAAGGTAACCATTGGATAAGCACCTCATGGACCAGATCAAGGGAGGGCTTTCCCCCATGGGGTTGGATGGTCAGATTGCATGGGGGACTGTGGGTGAAGATGGGGTGGTAGTGTTATTTACCCTAGGTTCAAGGGTACGTCCAGGTTGGAGTGTGTTGTTGTATGACTTTTACAGTCTATGGGCTTTTTTGTTTGTTTGTTTGTTTGTTTATTTTTTCCCCTCCCTTATCCCTACTGATGGGTGGTGGCAGTATGACATGAGGGCGCGTGATGTCCATGACTACACAGGGTAACAGTAACAGTCATATTAGAGTGATTTCTTGGAATATAAATGGGACACAGAATCCTACCAAGTTGAAAAAATGTTTGCTGTATCTTAAATCAAGGCAGGCAGACGTGGCACTTTTGCAGGAAACTCATATGAGAAACTCAGAGGCATTGAAACTTCAAAAGGGCTGGGTGGGCCATGTCTTTCATAGCTCATTTGATACTAAGAAACGAGGTGTCGCAATACTTGTGCACAAGAAATTGAAATTTGTTTTGCTTAAAGAGCACAAGGATGACGAAGGGAGGGTTATCTGTATTGAATCTGTAATCAATGGAAAGAAAATTAATATATGTAATATCTATGCCCCTAATGAGGATGACCCTGATTTCTTTCACAAAACTAATGCACTTCTTGGGGCACTGGAAGATGGATGTACAATACTGGGAGGGGACTTTAATCAGACGCCAGACCCTATATTGGATAGATCCAAGTATTCCCAGACACCATCTAAGGGTCGAGTAGCATTGTGTCAACTCCAAGAGGACCTTGGCATGGTCGACGTTTGGAGACTGATGAATCCTACTAAGAGGGAATATACCTTTTACTCACATAACCATAAATCACACAGTAGAATCGACTATTTTGTAATTTCTAAGGACCTGGTTGAATCAGTAATTGATAGTACAATAGGGGTCATAGCACTAACTGATCATGCCACAGTAGAGCTGTCTGTATCTATTTGCATGGAAAAAATCAAAAGTAATAGATGGAGACTCAATGTATCTCTCTTACAAGACGCAGTATTTAAACAGTCACTCTCAGAAGATCTTACAAACTTCTTTCAGATTAATATTGGTTCTGTCTCAAAACTGGGCACAGTATGGGAGGCCTCAAAGGCGTTTATTAGAGGCAAAATCATTGCCGAAGCATCAAAAAGGAAGAAACAAGATAGGGCGACAATCAGCCAGCTGGAGGATGAGATAAAACAAAAAGAGGGAGAACTGTCAGAAAGCTATAGTGAAGATTTGTTGAAACAGGTGTGTGAGCTGAAGTATAGCTTAAATTACATATACAGCAAGAAGGCGGAATATGCAATGTTCAGGCTTAAGGCCAGCTTCTACGAAAGCGGTGAGAAATCTGGTAAACTGCTGGCTAGACAACTAAAAAAACGGGAGACTGCAAGTGCAATCCCTGGTATTAAAGGAAGTACTGGAAATATAGTTACTTCAGCTAAGGAAATTAATCAGGTGTTTGTGGATTTTTACAAGAATCTCTACACATCAGACACGGTTTTTGACACTGAAAAATTGGAAAAATGGTTTTCCAGTATCCAGTTCCCTAGGCTGTTGCCAGAACAAGTGCAGCGGTTGGAAGCTCCAATTAGTGAGGATGAAGTTAGAAAAGCCATTCAGTCAATGCAGTCAGGTAAAGCTCCAGGATTAGATGGTTTTTCTGTTGAGTATTATAAACTGTTTATTGATATCATAGCGCCTGTCTTAACAAAGGTGTACTCAGAGTCTTCATCAGCCGGTCAGCTGCCTAACACACTTAATGAATCAGTAATTTCTGTCATTCTCAAGAAAGGAAAGGATTCTCTAGATCCGGCTAGCTACCGACCCATTAGTCTGGCTAATGTAGACTATAAAATTTTCACTAAAGTTCTGGCTACACGGCTTGAACAGATTATCCCATGTATTATAGACCCAGATCAGGTGGGCTTTGTAAAAGGAAGGTCTTCCTCTGATAATCTGAGACGTCTACTCCACCTCATGTGGCAAAACAGAGAGGCCGGTGAACCTGTTGCTGCCTTCTCCTTAGATGCAGAGAAGGCCTTTGACAGGGTGGAGTGGCGTTTTTTGATTCATGTTTTGGAGTCATTTGGGTTTGGACCTGGCTTCATCAAATGGATTCAGTTGATATATGCAGAACCAAAGGCATCAGTGTTGACCAATGGGGTAGTTTCATCTTTTTTCAATATATCAAGAGGCGCTAAGCAAGGAGACCCTCTCTCCCCACTATTATTTATTTTATTTCTCGAGCCACTTGCAATGGCAATCAGATCAGACACAAGCATACGAGGGGTGAGAGCAGGAGGTAGGGAGCACAAACTGTTCCTTTATGCAGATGACATCCTTTGGCTTTCTGTAGATCCTGTCTCCTCAGCTCCCAGGCTCTTGAAGACTATGGAAACCTTCTCTGAAATATCAGGTTACAAGATTAATTGGCATAAGTCTGAAGTCATGCCAGTGTCTAAAACCTGTCTACCGACAATAAATAATGCACTTCAATTTAGGTGGATAGATTCAGGTATGCAGTATCTTGGGATTCGCCTTACTCCAATTGTCACTGACATGGTCCAGGCAAATTTTTTCCCATTGCTTCAGCTTATAAAGGCTAACCTGGATAAGTGGTCACTGATCAATCTTAGTTTATGGGGTAAAGTAAACACTGTTAAGATGATAGTTGCTCCACAGGTGAATTACATATCCATGATGGTGCCACTGACTGTCCCAGATTCTTTTTTTAAGCAGTACAACAAAATAATTAGAGACTTCCTGTGGAAAGGCAAGAAGTCACGTATTAAGCTGGAAAAATTATATACAACTAGGAACAAGGGAGGGTTGGCTTTGCCTAATGTGGAGCTATACAGGACAGCTTTTGAGGTAAATAAAATTGCTAAGCACTGGTGTGGTGAAAGTTCAGCTGTGAGTTGGTTGGATATAGAGCGGGAACTGGTGTCTCCATTTGGGACTATTGAGGCTTTGTCACAAGCTGTTAAGAAGATGTGGCATCCAAACCCAATCTTGCAGTATTCTAGGGAGACCTGGGCGAAAGTGCATAAGCAACTGCATATATCCCAATATAAGCAAACGTATTCATCCATATGGAATAACCCATCAATCAAAGTAGGAAGGCAGCCTTTTGTATGGACAACCTGGCTGAATAAAAGCATCAACAGGATTAGTGACTTGTATGTTGATGGTCTGTTTTTGTCATTTGAAGAACTTAAACAAAACTTCTGTTTGATGGATAAAGCAGACTTCTGGAAATACTTACAGCTCAGGAGCTGTGTGACTAGTCTTAAAGTCTCATTTGATAATGACACTAATAAGCTGCTCTACTATTTGAAACTGCCTGAGTTGGTCCGTAATGCCTCTAGTTTTTATAGAATCATGGCAGATAGTTTGTATGGCCATTCTAATCATTTGAGGATAATATGGGAGAGGGACTTGAACTCAAACATTGAGGAAGAGGCATGGGAAAAGTTAGTTTCCAATGCAGGGTGGCCAGTGAGGGATGCGATTAGCAAATTCACACATTATAAGGTTATTCACAGGTATTACTATACTCCAGTCAAGCTGCATAAAATGGGATTAATGAAGGACAGCCTGTGTTGGAAGTGTATGAGCGACACAGGCTCCTACCTCCATCTTTTGTGGGATTGTCCCCTGGTCTTTCCTTTTTGGAAACAGATCATTAAAACTATTGCTGATTGGTTAGCCACACCATTGCCAGAATCCCCCCAGCTGTGTCTTCTTGGAGATAGGTCCCTTTTGCCACCAGGGGTTTCTAAAGCAGAATCCGCTCTGACACTAGCTGGGTTTATCACTGCAGTACGAATCATTCTTAGACACTGGAAAAGCCATGTAAAGCCTAGTTTTGCTGACTGGCTGAAGCTAATGACAGACACAGCCTCATTTGAAGAGCTTATTGCAAGGCTGAACGATGGTAAGGGTAAATTCTATCAGGTCTGGTCTCATTTCCTGCATTTTATTCAATTTGAACTGCCTAGTGCCCCATAATTAATGTTATTATCAAGCTTAGCTTAATCTAAGCCAACACCCCCCTGCCCCCCCCCCCCACCCTATTTTACCTATTATGTATGTGTATGTGTTTCATGTGTTTTTTTTTGTTTTTTGTTTTTTTTTTTTGTTTTTTTTTTTGTTTTTTAATTATTATTATTATTATTAGTATTATTATTGTAATGCCCAGATTGCTATAATGTGTTAAGTGTTGTTACATGTTGTAAAATGTGATGAGTATGCTATATGGTGTGTTTCTCACATGGAAAAACAATAAAAAACTTTGATTACAAAAAATTATGTAATATAGTCTGTAAAGTACAAATACAACTTACAAATACAAACTATGTAGCTTAATAAAATCTAATGAAATGTAATGTAAGCTGATCTGGTTATTCTAATATGTTTATTGAAATGTGGTGATATATAGAGCCCCAGAGGCAGTGCTGTTGAGCTGTGCATTAAAAACATGAAGCTTCACTTTACATTCAGACAAACTAATGAGGAAGCTGCAATTATTATATTGTATCTATGAGAGCTCCATTAGTTTCCCGAAAGGAATTGTATCATATATGAAAATGTTACAGTGACATTAGATCCAGTGGTACATCACCACATAGCTGCAGATCAGTTCATTGGATCATTTCTACTCAGGATGACAGCGTGTTATTGGGCTGCTAGCAGCTAAGATGACCGGCTAAGATTTAGGGTGAGAAGTGTCCAGCATTCCCCACTCAACCTTTTCACTGTACAAGTACATCATCTGGGTACTCATAGTGAACTATCTATTGCCATAATTATCAGTGTGAATGCACATATGCACTCAAAATATATAAGTATGAGATTTGAGACAGAGCATTTGTCTTCTCTCCCAGCTCCCAGCTAAAAGGTTTTGAAATACAGTATTTAGCTTAAACCTACCCGCAGTGCATGAGGTGCTTAAATGCATGGTTAGTTTGAGTGAGAAACAAACAGCTGATGTTGAAACAAATGATCATCTCAGTAATTGCATTTTTGAAGAGTGATGGCATAACAATGAGAATACATAACAATCCTCAGATTGGTTAATTAAAAGTGGGCACTAGGAGGACGCTACATATGGCTCTGGAACACAATGAGATGATCAACACTCTACTTGCATGTGAAGTTTGTCAAACAGAGCATATATTCCAAGATAGCATCTAGCTGTGCTGATAAGGTGCACAGTATCCCTGCTAGTGTGAAGCCAATATAATGACCTCAGCATGGATGGAGCACAACATTAGGTGCACATAAAAAAATGATCACAGGACTCTTTCCAATAACAAAAATGCAGCTTTTAAAAGAAATACTGAATTTTTAAAAATGTTTATAGGTGTTTATGGGTTTAATATGTCAAAAGAAATACATTTTTCTACATCAAAGAAATCTTAGTGTGATCTTGGATTTATTAATTATTCAAGACATAGTACAACGCACCCTCTAAAAATGTCATTTCATTTGAATAGTTTGTTCGCTTTGTTGATGATTTAATTATAATACAATTATCATATTTTTTCATTTCAAACGATATGTTTATTGGTAAACATATCGTGATTTCAGGTGATGTGTTTTCTTGTTGACAGTTAACATGCATTTTCGACAGGTGGTGAAGAAATTAAAGACTAAATGATTTCACAGACACAATTACATCAGTAAGGCAAAAAGTCAACCACTGTGAAGCAATTCCTGCTATTTCCATGCATGCATTCAGTTGAAAACTGTAATTAATTGTGTCAAGCACAGTAACAATATCAGAAATGAATTTGCATCAGTCAGAATCAGCTTAGAAAAGTTGTTTATGTGGCATGGTATTACAGAAAAGTGAAATTAAATGACTGTAGTTCCAAAATACTATTGTTCCTTTTAAACTCCTTAATTACCCATAACCAAGAGTCCCCAATAACAGTGTTCCTAGCTTTCTCAACATTTAATTTCATTACTTTCCGTTGCAAACATAATTTGGTTCTTTTGATCAATGTTTAAAAGAATCAGGAATTTAATTAAAATCTGTATTTGGAAAACTCAAATTTTTCTGTCAGTCTTTTAATCATTTTGCCAACTCTCCAATTGATGGTTGCAGCTGCAGCAGGGCAAGTAAAAGCCATATAGCCAGTATGAGCATATTATACATCATTTTAGTGAGAATGGATGAGGACTCCTTTAAAAATCTCTTACAAAGGCTGCCCATGTATCTTTAGTGATTTTACAATGAGGTCGGTATAGAAATCATCCAAAGCAAACTTTAAACTTGTCTTTATACAAACAAAGCAGTTGGAAAGAGAGGCCATTTGTCTCCTTAAGAACTGGACTCAAATAAAATGTATTATGTGAAACCAGTGATTCAACACACGGCTGAATTTACTCTCTGTGGAATTCAACAAGATGTATGAAGGATCTCTTTGTTGGCAGAAAGGAACTACAGTCATTTTTTAAGATTTAAGATGATACAGGAGCACTTTTTCCTGTCCTTACACTATGATTAAGATACTATAATTCTGAACTTTTCACATCTGAAGGGATTTATGGAGTAAAAAAAAAAAACTTGCTAGGAATTGTACATTAAAAGCATGTCTTTACCTGAGGTATGCTAACAAGAACTCTCATTCTGAAACGCTGCAGCAATTAAAGTCAGAGGAAGATTCATGTTTAATTAAGAAAGCAGACTACCTTGTTAATGAATACATGGTATTATGAAGTAGAATGTATTTTCTGGTGCAACTGTCTTGCGCCAATAACTGTCCATGTCTGCTAACCAAGAGAAAGAATTTTAATGTAATACGATCAATAATGAAAAATGCACAAGATGTGATGTAATGATAATGTCTGAAACACTGAGGATCCACAAAAGACAAGACACAGTTCAAGGAGCCATGAGAGGAAGAGATAGTGTGTGTGCAAGTTCACTGCCCTTATCTGTACGAGCTCAAATTCTGCTCCATTATTTATCAAGCTCAGCAGACAACAGTTACTCACCAAGATATGTCAAGTCAGTGCTCTCTTTGACTTCAGACCTAATGCTCCTCAACATGGCTCACTCTCTATCAGGACACTTGGTGTGTGGTATCATCGCTGTTTCTCTGTGTCTCTGTCACATTTCCGTTCATGTTCTCATTTGTACATGTAAGACAGTGACATGCAAACACATCACACAGTCTGGTGTGTTTTTTTTTTGTCTTCAAATATGAGAGCTACAGTAGGTCTTTAAGGCCCAAATAGAAAGCATGACTGGTAGCAACGCTGTCTATTACACCTTGGTTCTTCTTTAGGGGCTTTATATTTTCTATATTTATCCTAAAATGAGGTATTTATGCAATGGACACCAGATTCTTGCAACTAACAGGTGGTTATAGCCCCAAATATAAAAGTGAGATGACCTTTGCAGTCCGACCTTTTTGGAGACAATTGTTTAGCCCCAACCCCAACCCCAACCCCGCTCCTCCCTGACCCAAGAATGGGCAGGCCAACAGCCACCAGAGTTCACAATGTAGCAGTTTATTTTGTCATCTTCAGAGTTGAGCATTGCCCAAAATATCAAACAAAAATCAACCTCCTGACAAAAAGAAATTGAAACAAAAGACAAAGCTGTAACTTAACTCCTAACTGGAAAACAGGAGACACAATCATGTACTTACAGAAAAAGGGCTTGTCATTCCTACTGATTGTGACTGCTACTTTGGTTTTAACTATTTACAATGTACAATCAGCCACCATCTGCTGGCAGGACAGCTGTTTAACAGTTTTAGCCCACGCCTCAGTTCCAACAGAAAAAACTACAACATACTAAACCACTCAAGTACTCTCAGCTAACACTCAACTCTAAGCTTAGAGGAAGGGTCTCCATTGTTAGGAATGGGAGAGAAGAGAGAGGGGCGGGAGTCAGCATCAGCTGGCGTTTAAATGATCTGTCTCAGCCAATCAGCCAGCTGCTTACCCATCACCTATGGGCCAATCAGGCAGCACCACCTGCAACTTATTAACACACATACACAGAAGGCACAGGACACAGGAGAGGAGAGAGCTAGCACAAAAACAAAAACAAAATGACCATGCTGGGTCATAGCATGTGTTCTACTGTACTGTAAGGTTATTTTGTAACAGAGGAAGGAAGTGTGTCTCTATGTTGGTTGTGTTTTCTGTATTTCACTTGAACATTGACCTCTCAGGGCCACTGTATTTCTTTGATCACTTTTTCACAAAATGTCCCCGTATTCATTATAATGTGACTTAATAGTTAACTGCCAGGTTTCAACTACATTGGCTGAAGAGCTACCCAACACAGAGGATACATTCTGTTGTTTTTAGTCATGATACCATTATTTTTCTTTAGATACCTTTTCCCAAATACTGCATGATCCTTCTCGTGGCAAAAGTGTCAGTATTACACATAATCGTCAGCATACCAAATCCATCTCCTAAAGTGGATAAGTTGGTTTTATCAACCTCATAACATTTTCTCTAGTGCCATCAGGATAAACTCAATATATTTAGGCCCACTAGTGACATGTCTCTATGGATTATGACTTTTTTTTTTTCTTTTCATAGTGGAGTATGACAAACGTAACAACTTGTCCAAGCAGCTAGTGTGGCTGTTCATCACAGTAGATTCATAAAAATATCATTTACACCACAATCTCATATCCTGTTTAGGATGGTGTACTCTCAGAGTGCCATTTGAATGCTGCTATCGCACATTCACTCGGTTGCTGTTATTGTTTTATATTGTATTACCATACATAAATATTAAACATATTAAAATCAGTTTCTCACACTAGACAGAAGTCTGTGTGGAAACAACACATTATTTGTAAGAGACTATCTTCAGAAAATGATAGATCATTCTGACCTTATTTCATCAGAAAAGAGAAGAAAATGTTTACCTTGACAATACACTATCTGATGTCCTGCTATCAGTTATCTTAAACTTGAACAAAACACTGTGTGCGTGTGTGTTTGTGTGCGCGTGCATGTGTGTGTCCCTGCCTCTAAATGACTGATAGGGCCAGATAGACAGAATACTAAGTTTCCATGACACTTTATCCCAAGATAATATATTTCAAACATGAAATGCTTTATTTGTCTATTGACTAGGGTACTTGCTTAGCTGGCATTTAGAATTTAAATGACTTTCACTGTGGTCTATTACCCCTGAATTGATATGGACTGAGTAAGCTGGGCAGAGTCATTAAATAAAGAAAAAGTCATTAAGCAAAATTAGCTAGCTGCTGTAAATATAACCAATTCAAAATGCCACAACGGGGTACCTTTCCCTTGAAACAAATATGCCAGATAATGACTTGGCTAATGTTTTGCTGCACATACTGCTCAAATATTCTTATGTAATCACATTCAAACACTAAACTATTTACAGCAATTGGGTGGTTGTTTTTTTTTTGTTAAAGGTTTTGCTTGTTTTTGTGATGAAAACTGTACGGTGAGACCAATCTTTCCCCTTTGTGTGTGCACATCAATGGGAGGGAACATTACTCTAAATGGCAGCCTGATAAGTCAAAGTCACAGAGGTGAACCCTTTAATTCAACAATAGGTCAATTAAAAAACAATTTAAAAAAAAGACACATGGTTAGGACATACTTCAAATGAAAGGTAACTGTGCAGGCGCTTTAATAATGCTTGCTTTTAACTCAAGCCATTTGGACACCTCCTAATGCAAGCATGCCATACTTATTACCTAGGCAGTTACTGTTCAAGCATAAAACGCCTATCTAAGTGAACTTGATTTGCACTTAGTGTGGATAATCAAGTTTACTCTCCACGACTACACTAAAAAATGCATGTTCACCACATTAGTGCTAATGGATGAAACGGAAAAATATTTCTCTTTCATAAAATGCAATTAGTCTACAGTACATTGAAATGTAGCGTTTTGTTCTGGCCCAGAGAAAGGTGGCATGTAGTCTGGCATCACAACAGTTGCGTAGGTGTGTAATGCAGTAGTATCCAAGCTAGAAGTAATACATCTAATTGTGACCTTGTTGGACTTGGAGACAAAGACAGCAGGCATGTAGTTTTTAATGATTAAAAGAAAGTGTTGTCGTTTAGAACAGTGGAAGTTATCATTATCCTTCTTTCCAGATAGAAAAAGTTTGCTGAATGCCACGCACTTAAGATAGAACCGATTTGGTGTTTACGGCTTGTTCTCCAGCATGTTATTTTTACACTGTTTTGTTTGCAAATTCACAGCTGAGACAAAGTGATTATCTTTTATTATGGCTGTGATATGAAATTGAGTATGGCATGCCTCCATTTTCGAAAACACAGAGAAAACTGCAAATGGTTTGAATATATAATGTTTGATCATGAATACTTTTCATTTTTTCATATATAAAAACAATGTAATTTCTCAATATTTGAAATTGCCTGTGATGAAGGCAACATAAAAAAATCAGATCATTTTAACACTGGCTCTATCTTTCTTCACGTCATGATGTCGCTGAGTATGGAATATAAGGTCTAAAACAATACAATACCATAGATCATGGTTGGAAAAAATGATTTTGATCTGATGGCATTTACTGACATTCTCTGACCCCATCCATCATGTCTCTCTGACACATTCTCTTCCCTTTACTTGTTTTAGTTTGATCTACCATTCGCTTGAGATGCACAAATTCAATAGTAAAAAAACACATTAAGTTAGCTGCATTACAGGTGAGTGTAGCTATTCTTATAACTCGCAAGTGGAATACAGAATAATAAAGGTTAAGAAGTCATATCAACACAGTTTGTAATTTGAACGCTGGGTGCTGTGCTGCTGAGAGCTTGAATATATGAGCCAAGTGTGCCATTGAACCCAATTAGTTGTTGTTGTTTTTCTTGTATAATAGAACACTAGTGATACTTACGCCTTTAAATTGCTAATATTTGTCATTGGAAGTATAATAACACTGTACTATTTAGTAATTTTCATCCATTACGGTTAATTATGTATTACCATGTTGCTATTAAAGTTTTTTTTTTAGTGTATCATTGTTTCCATATTTTATAGTATGTTGCCTGAATTCTACAAACATCATAAATTAGTGGTTTTCAAACTCTCAGACTGTGGGCCTCCTGTCAGACATTATAACACACATGAGATCTCCCATTCCACCCCTATAATTTGCTTGTTTAGTTTTGCTCAGTTCCTGGGTGGGATCATGATTATGCTATTTGATTGAGCCAAGATAGCCTAATATAGCTGTTTGACTTCAGAAAACACCAAATACATCAAAATGTCTGTTTGAAGGTATTTATTTGTTTGTGACTCTGGGAAAGTGGGAAAAACTGCTTTGTCTCTGAACTATATCTTCAACCAAATCACACACATTTAGGCTATTCTATGTGATCTCCTTTTGATAACTAATGTAATAACTAATATTATTGATTAATATTAATATGTTTTCACTTCCATTCACTGGGCCTCCCCTGAAACTGTTTGGAGCCCCTCTGAGGAGGTCTCCCACTTTGAAAACCTCTACCATAAATCATTAAAATTGTATATTCATGATTGAGGATATGCATGTACATATGTCATTCTTCATTGGTGTGCTAATTACAATACAAACATAAACGTTTGCTAATATGTTCAGACTTTAAATACTCTCTTGTAATAACCCTTTAGGATGCAGTAAAGTACAAAACATTGATTGTAAAGATTAAGTTAAATCAATCCTTCCTGAATATTCACCTATGGTTAATAACAGCTGTTCTCCCAAGCGCTATAGACACAAACAAGGCTATGTAACGTTGCCATAGAAACCATCTGTTTCACTCTAATGTCTCTTTGTTATAATGCAGAAGGAGGTGGGCTAGAACTAGAGTGACTCCAGACAGGCATGACTGCTTTTGTTCAGGTCTCACCACATTATGCACAAAGACTGCCATCTTCATTTGTTTTAACCTCGCAGGCATTTCATGACAAATCTCATAAAGGAGCAGACTGTGACACCAACATGAGATTTTTCTGAGATTGGGTATTTAGTGACTGATCCTGCAGTCAAACTAAGGCACCATGATAGTTCACAGCAGTAAAATGTATAGCTAGATGCTCTGATGATGTATGGTAAGTCATGCATTCTTTTACAAAAAGTCTCTCAGCCATGGAGGTTATACAAGTTAGAATGCACTATACTGCACAGTCTATTTTACAGTCTTGGATTAAGTATTTAGAGCTTTTGCTAAAGTAAAAGCAGCAATACCGCCTTGATATTGCATAGAAAGAGTTCTAGCAAGTATGTCATAACACAACAAACATTATTCCTACATTGCATTCCAATAAAGATCTGTTTGGATGCTATGAAATAAGCCATAAAACATAACTATAGGGCCTAAGATGTAACTGCACCCAAAATTTTGTTTAACTAAATTATTGTGTTTTTTGTGCTGTTCTGTTATTTTTACACTGTTATGATGCCAGATGTCAATATGCACAGCTTTGTTTTGTTTTTGTAACTGTAACACATGTAAGGATATTTCAGGAGAGTCCCAGAAAATAAATATAGACTTGGAATGTGTATGATATGCCCTCTTTAAATTGAATAAAATGCTGCACTGCTCAAATCTCAAAGCAAGTGCTGTCAATTATGTTGAAATATCCCAGTGGTATAATTAGCTCTAATGGCATTGCCAAAAAATATTAGTTATGTAATTCAAATATTGACAACAATGTCTGAAGAAGCATTTAAGAGGTTTGTATGTGTTAACCAGCCTTTGGCACATTTGACCGATCAGCCTACTCACCAAACAGAATGCTGCTACTGACAGATTCTGCAAATCCAATCCCTGGATTATGATTTATGGCATTTTTTTTGCTAACATGTGTTTAATTATATTAAAGTCACCGTTGATTATTGGTCTGAAACAAAACACAATTCACCCAGTCTGTCATTGTTGAACACATCACATGTCAATCCAACACCTCGACCTCAACATCACCTTTCACCAAGCTAAATAACCATTATGCTACTCATAGAATTATTGCAGCATTGGCTGTAAATCATGTCTTGCAATATGCACATAAATCCTAAGTAGACATCTGCTGAATCAACAACCTATCTTGAAGTGAATCACATCTCACATTTAAACATCTAAATCTGGCAACATGAAAAAAATATGAGCACCTGCTAGAAAATGTGCCCTCTTCTGTGGAGTCAAATGGTACCGTCTTGAGGGGGAGCATTCATACATAAGTTGACACTTAAGGGACCAGACAGTCTTATAGTTAAACAAAATATGAAAGTTCATCTTGGGTCTGTTTCTCTGACAGTCTGGAGACAGGCCTGGCTGATGGCTCTCGATCTTATCCTTCACTGGGGGGTATGTGACAGAAGAGAAGAGAGGCAATGCAGACAGCCCTTGGAGGCAGGTCTCTCTGCGGCGTTCTTCTAGAAAGGTCACTTGTGCTTTCAGATAAATAAAACAACACCTGGCTCTTAGAGAAGCTGCCGGCTCCACGCCAATTCCTGCGGAGAGACAGGGGTCCCAGGTGCCAAGCACAGCAACCACTTTGAGCTGCCTGAGGCTGAACATTACACCCTTTATCCTTAAGATGGGCTCAGTGCACACACACCTGACAATACTTTTTTTTTATTTGCTCTAAGTGAAAACACACAATAAACAGCAACAAAAAAACATCTTAGACACATTATTTTGGTGCACATTGGTCTATACAGTTGAATAGGAAAAAAATGTTAGCACTTAGAAAAGGAGAGAACTCTTTCTGACATGTCCTCCAAATGCTTTTATGAACGAAGAATGTGAAAAATATAAAAAGTATGTAAAACCTGTGCAGCTCAGATGTCCGTCCTTGGATATTCCAGGCAAATTATGCTTGTAAAATTCTATTAAGTACAGCACCAAGGGTACAATACATGTGACTTAATGGATTTAACGGCTTCTTTATAATTGCCTTAAGGTGTTCTTCTAGCTGACAAAGCTCACTTGAACCAACATTATGCTCAGGTAGGTTTTATCTGTTTACTCAAACCTATACACAAACTAGATATGTGGCATTTGTCTTAACATCAATAGGCTCATATTCAAATACCAGTCAGCAGACGGAGATAGAGGAGGGCAGGCTAATATGTTTCTGCAGACTTAAAATAAATGCATAGGGCCAAAGGCTCATCACAATCGAGGCTTTGGGAAACCATGATCAGCCTTTAAAATGTCACCCTGAAAATTGCCCAATCCAACAGATGAGGGGCACCAGATAAAATGAGTCTCAGAGACAAGACAGTAATTATATCCTGTGTAGTGCACCGCAGTGGATGAGAAAAGATTCCTTACAATTTACAAACCCCTGATGTCAGAATATTTTGCTTTTTCTCCCCTAATTTGACATCTACAGTGTGCTTTGTGATGCTTCAAACAACATGGTTTCTGACTTTTCTGATCACAACAGGCTCTCTCTGGCTGCCTCAGCTTCATCACATTTGCACATCATGCAGGAAGTGAAAGACTACAAGATTGTCATTGTGTAGTGCCATTGGTCTTTTGGCCAAGTCACGGCAGGACCATGATCACCTAATCTGACACTGTGACCATCTGGAAAGACACACTGTGAATGTCATGTAGCCTAACTGAACAAGCTAGAAGTACTCAGAGACATCCCAGGAACCTGGCCCAATAATCAAACTATGTTGCCTTTTTATTTCAGATTGACTTTGATCAACCTGTGCAGCTGCATCAATCTCATCCACTCTTGTCATCACTGATGTGTCCCTTCTTTGACAAAATTTGTGATGATGAATCTAGCAATGCAAGCAGATGACAATGACATTAGCAATCTTTCCTGCAAAGTACGACTGGTCTGCTGCTTCTCCAACTGATGGAAACAGCTGTCAATGGGAACAACAATGAGAAAATTGGAAATGTTGGTAATGATTTAGAGGATTCAGGAGGAACCAGGCCAAGAGGACCCCAAAAGCCAACAATAGAAGCCAAGCCCCAGGTACCAAACCATCTTTCCACCAATTTCCATCTTCTAAGGATTTGTTGACTTTGCTTGATCTTGTGAGATGAATCAGAACATTTCCTGCCAAAACAACCTGAATGACAGTTCGAAAAAGGACTTGTTTAAGCATTTTCCAATCAGCTAGCCCTATTGTTAGGGTTTGGTTCAGTAAACAAGTCCTCCAAATTAAGCGATAAAATACAGAACATAGGGCTTTGGGTTAAAATGATTACTTATGGTAAGGAACCTTGTTTGTCAAGATGACCATAGCACATCCATTCACCTTGACCACCTCTTTATGTAGATATTTTTTTCTTGGAAGGACAGACTTGCTTTAATTACACAACTATAACTACTTGATTAAGGTTAGCAAGATACTGTTGATTGTTCATAGACTACGATTGATCCTGGTGTTGCCCCTAAGAGGCTCATTGTAATTGTAACAAACATAGATTTGAATCCATTTATGTTGTTTCATTCTCTCTCTCTCTCACTATCTCTCTCTCTCTCTCTCTCTCTCTCTCTCTCTCTCTCTCTCTCTCTCTCTCTCTCTCTCTCTCACTCTCTCTCTCTCTCTCTCTCTCTCTCTCTCTCTCTCTCTCTCTCTCTCTCTCTCTCTCTCTCTCTCTCTCTCTCTCTTTCTCTCTCTCTCTCTCTCTCTCTCTCTCTTCTAAGAATTCTAAGAAGTTTAAGACCTGTTGAGAGCTTCCTCAATGGTTTTTCTGTGCTTTCCCTTCACTGAGGATGTTCTGAACTTTAAATATAATGTCAATTGGAAGATAGTCTTTTGAAATACCAAAGACAGATTTTTATGTTCCATTTAAGGTGAAAATGCCTAATTGCAGCTCAGAGGAAAACAAAATCAAAGACACATGAGAAAAATCTTTATTCTGTGGGCTTAAATATGTACAATGCTCCAACACATTAGCTATGGGCCTTCCTCAGGGAACACATAGTAGTTTCAAACAGTACCATATCCTATATGAAAATGGAAGAAAGCTGTGGATTAAGCTTCTTTACTTATTCTGTTCTTTTGAGTTATAACCCCATCGACAACTATTCATTATTGGCTTCTCAACTGCTTCTCACAAATCAGAGATTGCATAACTATTTGACATTTCTCAACATTCATTATTGCTGTCTCTATTATGTGCTCACCTCTTAAACAATATATATAGAATTTCCTAATTATGTTGGAACATACATACAATATCTAAAATGTCAGCCATTTGGGCAGTACTAACCCACTTAGATGGTTTTAAGTATTTTTTTAAATTGTACAAGACAGCAGTCTTCACAGACATTGGTTCATTTGAAGTGATTATTCTAAAAGTTAATAGTCTAAAGTTCTAATTGTCTCCCTTATAATCAGCTCATTTTATTCATTAATATTTCCATTTAAATCTCACCTCCTCTGGTGTGAGACAGAACAGAATATACAGGGACAGCAGGAGACAAAAAGTCAAGAGTGAAACAAATCAGAAGAACTGCAGAAAGGAGATCAGACACATGAATTCGATTCAGCTGGTCTGTCAACCTCGTCATTGGAACCACCATGCATGTAGAGGCATCATTCCTTTGTGCACAATCATTATTCTGGACAAGGCAAAAGCATCCAGGTAAAGAAAATCAACAGTGTGCAAGGCAATGAATTGATAACAAGAAACAAAAACCAATAATAGCAAGCAGAGGGTGACCCAGCAGAATGGAAAATGAAGGACAGTGTGTGTGTGTGTGTGTGTGTGTGTGTGTGTGTGTGTGTGTGTAGAAGTGATTGTGTGTATAGGAGTGCGTGTATGCATATGATGAAACGACAAATAATGATTTGTATGTAAATAAGGTTCATCATTTATTTGATGTTATGAAAAGGCTTGAGGCATTTGTAATTAATTTGATGATAGGTCTTTAAAGGTCTCATGATATTAAATGCAGATTTTTAACTTCATGGACTATAATGTTTTATTTTATCATTGCAATAAAATAATTCATATTGTAAAAAACAAGATTGGGTCAAAACCTAGTATATAGCTGGACTGTGTGTGGGTGTGCAAAATTGTGGCCAGTTTGTTACAGGAATATAGTGGTGGCATCTATAATCTGAATTCCTGGATATTAAATGTTCATCTGAAGGCTGTGAAATTAGTTTTGACAGCATTGGGTGACAATTCAGGAGGCTCATCTCTGCCCAGTTACAGCAAGCACACCTGCACTAAAAACATAAAACAGCCCACGTGAGTCTCATGTTTTACCTGCAAGGCTTCTATTTTAATATAGTTATTCATCATGTGAAAATGTCAAAAGAAATAAAAAGCTTGCCTGCTGGTATTAGTTCGGAGTGTCTCTCCTTCTGGCTGATGACAGCGCTGCCAGCTGTAGAGTTGAACACACTGGACGGTGGAGGAGGAGACAGCAGAGACGCTGGTACGTGTCTGTTAAACAGGAGTTTAGGCGACTTCACTGCATGTAACACCAGAACTGAGAGCTTGGAGCAGGAAACACAGTCGCTCTGCGTCCCACTGTTTCCATCACAGTTATGTTTTTAGGTCATTTAGAGACAAAACTGTAAAAGTTTGCAGTCTGTCATGTTGTCACACATACCCAGTGGGATAAAGTCAGTAAATCTGAGTAAAATACAGACTTTGCTTATCTTGTGTGAATGTGCCGAATGAATCACAGATGTTGGGAAGTGGGGGTGGATTAGTTATTTTCTAAATTACATGAGGTCCCCAGGTAATACTAGTCCCTTCCAAATAGAGCTTTGAGTGGAACACCTCCTGATGACATAATAGAAAACTGTTCACTCTGATTCATTTTGAAAGAGCGATAGCCAATGGGGAAACACTTCAGTCAACCAATAGTGTAACTTCATCACTCAGTCACTCACAGACAACCATATGTGTAGGGTTGATGCTGTTGTTGCAGCCCGGCCAACAACTTAGAAAACAGAAAGAAAAGTTATTATTATTATTTTTCTATATATGTTTTTTTGTTTTGGCTTCGGCTACAAATTTGTTTTTCATGGTTTTATAGGGCTTACATCAATGTTAGCTTCTCCAACAGGCTAACATCACCTGCACTTCATGTATCATCAATTGTTTGGTAATTTATCACAGTATTTATTTTCATATCTACCATAAAACCAATATTTAGCTATTATTTAAATATGTATATATATATAATGTTTTTATGACATAAAAACATTAGGATACCTTTGTATCAAATCTAGTAGAATAAACTCATTTGGTTGTATAGCCTGTATATGTTTGAGCATTTTGTGGAAGGTTGCCGAAATGTGAACAATGTTGCTGTAAACTGACAACCACATAAATACTCACCTCGGACCCATGATACTGATGCTAGCATTAGCTTATGTCTTCACGTTTTATATGACAGGAGGTGTGAGGGAGAAGAATTTGATCCCTTAGTTGAACAGCTCCTGAATCTTCACTCTAAATGGTTTATGTAGTGTAAACTGGGCACTGAGTTGCCAGTTTAATAGATGCACTGAGCTATATCCAATACAACAGCTTTGTAATAAATCCTACCTTCATGAGGCCTATCATATTCATTTTTTGTTGATATTGTGTCAGAAAGGTGTTCATTCAATTATTTGGTTGACCAATGGGGTGAACAGTTGTTTTTGAGGGGGCTTATGAAACCACATGTGGAACAAATAATAGACAGTACCAATATACATACTGTCATAAGGGCATGAAGGTTCTCATGCAAATCCATTGAATATGTGTGTCAATATTAGGGCTCTCCTTATATTAAAGCAGGAATGCAGGAATTTTGACCCCTCCTCTGGTAATTATAAATACACTGTTGACATGTGCTAACATCATTAACATAATTTGACCAATTTGGTCTGATAACATTAAAAAAGTCTATAAAAGTCACACAATTCAATTAGTTTAGCCCTATTCAAGTTAGAAGAGGGCTTACTGGAAGATAGGTGCTCAGCCGGTGGTATGTATCCATCCAGCCAGTGAAGCAATACCACATTTAAAAACTCTGTATACTGTGAAATACAGAGAGAGATTTATCTGTGATGTGAACTCATTTGGCAAGGATGTTTATATACATGTAAAAATCCAATACTGCAGGACTAAGCAGGCAATTCCACAGTATGGAGGCTACAGTACTAAAAGCATGATCTCCTCTAGAGTAGACTGCAGAGCAGCCAGCTGTTTAAGGTTAGATGTCCTAAGAGGATATAGTGGAGACGTGTGAGGTTGAAAGATCTAAGACATGAGTTTCTTAAAGCACACAGTGAGGCTTTAAAATCAATTATATCTCGCAAAGGCCACCACAGGGGGAGACGTGGTCTATTTGGTTCTTGCGGTTTAGGTTGTAGACTGAACAGAGAGGAGAGACTACTTCTTAGGGAGTTTTACAGTAAAACAGCTGGAAAAGGACTTGATTTTGGAAATTGTTATTAATGGGAGGAGAGCAAAAATAACTTCAAAATGATAATGTCGGTCAGTTCTAAAAATCTGGGTCAGAAATGATGCCAAGATTGTTAGAAAAAGGTTTGAATCTGCAGAAAACTGGGAAAGCAGTGATGATGGAGTTAATCTTGCTCATTAAGCTTTACAAACTCATTCAACTTTTGATGTGTTGAACAGGTAATTAAATCATTTGGAAAACCAGGGAGACTAAAATATGCACCAGAAATGTGTTTTGTTATTCAAATGACTTCCTTCCTTTCCCTTAAAATAGTTTAAATTAAACACAGTAGACCCACACTTGTCTGCAGTCAGCCCTGATCAATTTGGTGCCCTCGGCAAGATCTTAGCAGGTGCCCCTTGGATCACAGTCAATTCCACAACAGTCACATAAAAACTGCATAGCATTAAATCTTTTAGAATATCTTTATTTAAGAAACAAACCAGTCACCCCCCCTAAAAAAAGGGTTAGTGATTGATGCTGTATCGCTGGAAGGTGCTGAGGTGGAGAAGATGTCTCTAGATGGCCCAAGACTGGTAAGAGTGGGATTCAAATATTTCAAAAGTGCATCTGAAGAAAGAAGAGGAGTATATGTGACCATTGGGTATTACATTATATTAATAAAAAAGCTGCTGATGGTGAAACTCAGCCAATAATAGCATCAAGCCCCCCCTCCCACAAAAATTGCACCAATCACAAATGAGACAGAACCACAAAACTCATTATACAAATGATCTGTGATGATCCCTCTCTGCCTGCCAAAGGACCAACTGATGTCTCTAGCTATATCTAAATGTTGATGAAGGGAAATCTTGGTTGTGTGTGTATGTGTGTGTGTGTGTGTATGTATGTGTGCATGCATATGTGTGAGGTTATTCATTCATTTGAACTTGTTTTATATATTTGTATAATTCTAATTGTACTGTTTTAGCTAAGCTAGAATTAATTGTTTAATACACAATACATTGTTTTACCCGCCTCTTATTTTTGGGAGTTTATTGTGATACTGTGTATTTATATGAAGCAGATGTGACTGATATCGCTAACATTGCTTGTTATATGTGAAGACTGTTAACAAGTAGATACAGATACAAATTGGATCCAAAAAGTTCAAGAGTTATTAAGTAATGATAAGAAAGCTAAAAATTGTTACAACTGTGCCCGGCCTCCCCTACACTTAGCATTCATGCTCAAAACACGTATTGCCTATACAATGCTTGCTGTTGACTATACATATAAGACACTGATTAATAAAGCTAATGGAAAGGCTTATAGCCAATAATGACAAAAGTTGGATGGAAAAAGAAAAGCATTTTAATAACTATAACAAACAGGGCTAATGTTGGCTAACTGGATTAAGATGTAAATAATAATATGCTTGCTTTGTTGAGGCAGTGGGTGGTTCAAGCAGCAGCACACTTAAAATAAAACAGGGTCCATTTAATATCTTATGCTAAACAATGATGTTGTTGTTGTTGGCTTGTTGTTGTAATATTTTGAAATAATAGCAATAGAATACTATTAATAAAAAAAAAATATATATTTTAACATTATTTGACACACAATGAGAGAGGATGGTGCAGTCCAGTCACAGATTTTCAGATGCAAAATGACATTTTTATGTTGCTATTTGGTGTCCTTTAATTATTCAACAGCTTCATTTCCATCCAGCACACAAATAGGCACTTGTCATTATATCTCAATCTATTATGATGGAATGAGATGTCTAATTAAAGATTTTAATCTAAAATCATAATTGAGCCAATACTCAATCTGATGTAATGGTTAGTTCTTGACTGCAACAGGTTTAATGCATTTGGTGATAGCCATGGTACAACTGATTGTGATCATTTATCAGTTATAGTAATGGGTGATTTGTGCTTCTTGTTGAGCTATGGCTGTGAAACTATAGTTGAATGGCTAACTGTGAAAATGAGTGCGCCATCTTATCAAGTCCCAATTCCCTTACCCCATAATATACCATGATGCTGTAATACTGGCCCAGACTTTGTACCTCTGTAGCAGAGAAAGAAACAGAAGGAAAAAAGTAATATTTAAGTCAATGAGGCCATAGTTCCAGCTGGTTCACTTGGGATCCAGTATTCTGTTCTGGAGAGCACTTTCAGCTATTTGTGGAAAATAGCACTAACATATCATAAGACATTTTCAGCACATAGTGCAAAGTAGCTACCAAATAGACAAATATCCCTTAAGATGATGTATATGCGACACATGCAAGCTTTGTATTTGGGCAGGGGCAGGCTAATGCTAAGACAAGCAGTGTAATTGGAAAGGTTATATTTTAATGCATTCACTTTGATAGATGGTGTACACAGAATGCCTCTTGTACAGCACTGTGGTTTCTGAGGAGGGAAATAACTGGGGTTGAAATGATCGTACCCTGTGGTTTATTAACACATAGTGTATCACTGAAGAATTCTACATCATAAATAATGCACCTAAATTTTAACAATATGCAACTTTTTTCCTTTTTTCCATTGCCTTCCAGGCTTTCTGATTTATAGCAGCATCCAGCACTAGGCCTAAGCCCCTGCTGAAAACATAAGCTTTAAAATAATAACTCACAGTGAACTTAACAAAGATCTATGATGCAAGGGGACACTGATGGCACTCCAAGGTACAGTCACTTTCTATGAGTGATGTAGCTATTGCAAAATCCCATATCATAAACAAAGTTTGTTGGTTTATTATACCACACAAAAAACATTAAATTACATAAACCAGGACAAGAAAAAAAAGAACACCACAACCCTACATGTATTACAACTGATATCCAAAGAAGACAAAGACAGTAAAACCTTTCAAATATGCATTGGTGGATAACAAGTTTTTCTCCATCTATTTTATTAAAAGGATAGATTTGACTAAGAGAAGATACTGAGCAAACCTGACTTGGTAATTCCCTAAGCCACCAGTCTTAAAATTCCAACACTAATTGATGTCCCACTTGCCCAGTGTACGCCTAGCTCTTATGCAGCAGATAAACTTTCAGCTATCCAGAGTCATCTAAAAGATGTTAAAATGATATGACAAGTAGCACAGTAGACATTGTTTAGGGAATAGCTGGTTGATTTTGCCTCTGCCCTTTTCTAAATAACTTCTCAGTTCACTTTATTCTCTATCTTCCTGGATGTTACGCAACAATATTACACCAAGCGATTTGCAATATGTAAGCAGAGGGAGTTCAATGTTGTGCCAGTGATACTTGAATCGGAAGCACTGTTCTTGATTGGAAAGGTTCCATTAAAAAAAAAAGGCAAATTGCCAGATTATTTCAACTGTTCATTATACCAGCATATTGTAATAGCTGCTGGACATAATATGCATTACTTTTATATATCATGTGGGGCTAATAGTAGAGATTATATGGGAAAAGAGTAATTTCAGGGAGATGAGAGCACTGCAGGAGTTTGGTCAGCACACAGTGAATGGGAAATGAAATGATATTATCTCTCATCTATCTTTTGGTATAGACATTTACAGTACAGTAACATTCAGATTTTGCCCTTGAATACTCTCTTAAGGCAATCTTGGATTACATGTTTTCCTGTTTTCACACATTTAACACCACCGTCCGTGTCCAAACCAGTATCATTTCAATCAGGAGAGACAGGTGAATGAGAGAAGAGTAATGTTTATCATACGGATAGAAATGATAGTTATAATGTCTTTGGTGTTTGGACCCCACTAGGACATCATTCCACAGTAGCTGCGAGATGGATCCCCCCATAGAGTCCAGACACTTGTGGCGGTGATGGCTGATGACTTTGGATGAAAACGACGGCCGATGAAGTGATGGGACTGCTGATCCTGCTGGGAGGAGATGTGAAGGTGGTGGGGCGTATATAACAGCTGCATGCCAGACTAGAGCAAAGACAGAGAGATACATATTTAAAAAGACAGCGAACAGATGATAGGCTAACAATGCGAGTGTGTCATTGTGTTATTGGATAAACGTGATCAGCAGGTGACAACTGAAACTGAAACTATTTGCCTCTTGAGCACTGATAACTAAGCATGTTTGAGAGAAGAGTATAGCAGGGTGGAATGAGTAACAAACTATGCCTAGTATGCAAATGATTGTCTTCCTGACTGGAATTTGGCTGAGCTTCATTTCGCTATAAAGGTTAGCATTAAGACATAAACTAGCCTGACTTTAATAAAGACTAATATCACTGTAGTCAATGTTGTGTCTATTTGCTGAGCAACATAACACAGTTCTTTGTTTTGTGTATCAAGGTCATTTGCTCAATGAAGCTAATGATTTACCGAGGCTTGTTCAGTGTTGTTTGAGTAATGGTGTTGCATACAGTGCTATTGCAGATGTTGTAGCTTCCTTGTTGAGGATGAACACAAAGATACAGTCTTTGTCCAGTGTGTCCTTTATACTGCAATTCCTCGGACGATTCAGAGTCACGGCATCGTAAGATGTCAATACAGCCTGCAGTTATTTTTAAGGGCTGAAAAAGGAAATGTGCAGTGCCCCTGAGTTTAAAGTGTGCACTTTTATCTACTATATAATCACAGAAAACATAGAAACAGTCACTTTATTGCGTATTGCAAATAATGTTTTAGGTTAGAGAAGACCTTTACTCATAATAAAATTCAGAAAATGACTTGTGGGTATTTGCTGAGCTGCCATCTCTGTGGTTAAGGTATGTTTAAAGTTCAGATGGACATTTATATAGCACTTTCAATCAAAGAGATTTATAAGACAGGTGTACGTGTGATCTGGAGTGTGTGCAAGCTATCCTGGCACTGGCCTAATCATCAGGAGCAATTAGAGGTTCTATATCTTACTCAAGGACATTGACACACAGACAGGAGGAGATGGGATCGAACCTGCTATTAGTAGAAGACCCATTCAACCTGCTGAGCCACAGCTGCCAAATTAAGCAAGAGAAAACGTTGCTGTGTCGGTAATATCACCTACCAGATACATTGGTTAAAGAAATGAACAATGTTGTAGGAAAGAAAACATGAAACATGTTGTCAGTCACATGATTACTAGACACAGAGCCCATAATATCTGTAAGTGCCAAAAAATATTCAGTCACAAACAGGTGGTGCTGGAAGCTTGATGCCATGTACTGTAGTTATTACTTGCAAGCTAATAAAAGGGAACATATCTGTACCATCTTGGGCTGTCACTTTTTATTCAAGAGACTCCTGTCATAGTTAATAGGATACCTTCCTCCATACTGAACTCTCCAGTTTTTCCCCTTCTTTTCTTTCAAAGGTCAACTGCAAATTAGTCTTCTATCATATGTGGAAATGTGTATATGGAGAGTCAATCCATTGTTCCTAGTAAGTCATTTGAAATGAACTCATTTTGATCCAAAATGTTATAAATACTGGAGCAATATGTCACAGTTTTTTCTTACTGAGACATGGCTGCAAGAAATCTTCCACCAAGCAACAGCAGAGGCAAACTACCTTGTAAAGCATATGACTTGCTGAATAGTGAATTAAAAAAAAAAAACAGGGAACTTCTATTCATCACCTATGGAGAGCAGCAGAGTGGAATAGAAATTGCAGAGCTATTGACAGCATCACAGCCCTCTGCAAAACGCTGACTTACAGTCAACCTCTAAATGACAGCCAACATGAAATGTTCGATTATTTCTCAAACATGTAACACTTCATTGAATTAAAGTATTTTAAAATGACGTTTTGCAGATATATCATCAACATGCAAATGAGTTGACATCACTTAACATCTCCCCACAATATGTTCTGGTATAGTCAAACACAATGTATCACATTCAGCACAAACAAATCCATATGGAGGTTTCATTGGTGGTACTGAGGCTCTGTGGGACTGAAATCACACAGCGCACATCAATCAGCTCCGCCCTCTCCGAATCTAACAATGACTTTATTTTTCATGAAGGGGTCTAGGTACCCCGCATCTACAGAGACAGTGATTTCCCCAGACAATCCACAATATACTGCAGAGAGGAAACCATGTGATTAGCAAAGACATGCAATGTGGGTGTTTCGGTGTGTGTTTTGTGTGTACACGCTTTAAAATCCATGTTTAATTAGCCAAAATCTTCTGGAGCAGCTTTAATCAAGCTATTAATGTAATTTGCTTATTTGCTATGTATGGATTAGTGTACATGTGTGTACATGTTGACATTGTGTAAGTTAACACATTTTTTTTTTTGAGGCAGCTGATGGAGTGCTGCGTGGAGGCTGGATTGAGAATTGTTTAATTAGACATTGTTGTGATACAAAATAAAACATCTGATGGACCATTCTGAGGGAAGAAGGGCTGAGACAGAATTTTCATATTAGTATGTTTTTAATGACACCAGACTTAATCATATCTGACGGATTACACCTAAGGAAGCTGTGCCTATTACTTATAGACATAAATCCAACCATTAGGAAATATAGAATGAAATTTCAAAAGAAAATTGTGAGGTTTAGTTTGAAGTCTGGAAAATTAGGAGCTCTTGTTGTCAAATGTCAAATATGAGAGATTTCTTAGGATTTGCAAAATTGACAATAAAAGTAAGGGTCGGGGGGTTTTGTTTGGGGAGCGAAGGTCAGGGATCAGAGGTCATGTGGCATTATGACGGTTACGGTGGACAGGGTCAGCTCAGAGATTAAGTGCTTTCTTTGGCTGTACAGGACAGTACACTCCAGCTGTGAAGTTTTATTTTGTGGCTGTGGTTCCTGTGGGAGCCCCAGTGGAGCAGGGCTGTGTGCAGGCCAGTTGGCAGATCTCCCAAAGCTTCTGCATGGTTGATGTAGGGCCAGCCTAT
Organism: Scomber japonicus; assembly: GCF_027409825.1. NCBI lineage: Eukaryota > Metazoa > Chordata > Actinopteri > Scombriformes > Scombridae > Scomber > Scomber japonicus. Next base: position 9,435,639 of record NC_070596.1, on the reverse strand, counting down.
CTGCTATGACAACTCCTTATTAAAATCTAGTGAGTTTGTCCTTTTTCTCCGTCCCCTCATCTCTCCTTCCCTTCCTGTTTCCCTCCCCCCTACCTCGACAAGGGGAGGTTGGGGACTGGAAGAGGACATAAATTCACCGAGCCGCTCCAGGCAAGGTCTTCATCAGAAGCTCATTTCTCATCATTTTACCTCCAGTCAGCAGTCTGCCTGTATAATTACACCGGGTTTTAGTGAATACATCTCAAGGAAACCTGTGCCCACTTTGCATTGTTGAATTATTTTGCACAATAAGGATCACTCGGTTGATCTGTGACTGAAGAAGGATGGTTGCTGAGAATAACAGGGGGAGAAGAAAAACTGTCTCCACTGCATTAAACATGAAACAGTGTCATTATGTAAAATTGTAATAAATTATGAAATGTGCATATATCTTCTATGTAAAATATGCTTTGAATACTGCATGGCTACCAAAATCCATGCATTTGTACACCTGTCTGTACAATGCAACAAGCGTCTGTCTTTATTTTGAAAAGATCAGACACATATCAGTGTTAAGACATTTGTGGTATTTACCAATTGGGAATAAAAGAAGTCTTCTGAAAAATGGAAACCAAAATGCATGCGTAAGAGGTTCTCCCGCTGGAGTTGATGACTTTGCACTCGCCCTTTGTCCTTGTTTCATTAGTAATTACGCAGCCACTGAAATATTAATTTAGTATATTTAACTAGCAGCCATTAGAGCCTTCTGTTATAATGCCCTGTCAAGAAGGTCAAATCAATTCAACAAATGCTAATAGTGACCAAGACAGTGGTCATATATGTTTGACTGAATCAGTCCCTCGCTATAAAGTACGAGTGGGCATGCCTGCATGTGTGTGTTGAGGTGTGACTTTGCAATGATTAATGTCCTGTGTCCCCACTCTGTGAGAGGGAGATAATACAGGAGGCTGTGGCCTTTGTGTTCTCAGTTTGTGTTAATGCCTGCACCTATCAGGAGATTTTAAAAGGCCCAGAGAATCACATTTGCCAGAGTTCATGGATAGACTGCAGCAAGCGAGACCCACAGAATGAAAAACGAATGCAAAAAAAAAGAAAGGAAAAAAAGCTTATTTAACACCTTATCTATCCACCGCTATTGTGTCCTTGGTCATTTTCATGTCAATTATATTTGATAGTTTGACATGTTCATACAATTTGAAATACATGCAGTTTATATTAGGTCCTGCCCAGCCTTTGATTAGTTCTTTTTGAAAAAAATGCATTTGTTAACCTTCAAAACCTCACTTTCCTGCTTCTGGCCTCATTTCCCTCTAAGATATTATAAAGGTCAACTTGACTGTTGATCTTGACTCTTGTGCTATTAAATTCAATTTTGCTGTGAGGAAATTGTTCAATTCTACCACTGCATTTGTATTTCATATACTCGGCCAAGCGCATTATCCCAGTGCAGCACAAACTAAATGTTAAGTGTATTAATCCACAATTTGTATTCCTTTGACAAGAAAAATCAATGGAAAGATTTACCACTAATTATTTGGATGCTCCATCTGTGCTGGTTTGATTTTGACTATAGTGAAAGACAAACTGACTCTGGGTTTCGTGGTTTTTGTCCGACAATGTGCAGAAAAACAGTCTGATGGCCATTCTGGGTTGACAAGTGCATTTTTCTGGGTGTAAATGTATCCGCACTTCAGCCCACTAAAAGCAAGCATTTTTTTGCTTTCCTGCCGACATTTTCAAGAGAGGAAGGAGAAGTGAACAAAACACTGCAACACAATGCACAGCAACAAAGAGAACACCTCCTAGCTTCCCCAGAGGAGGAGGAGGAGAGGAGAAAAACAAAGCTTTATCTAAGTCTCTCCGTATTTCCACCACCATTCACTCAAGTAAATTAGAGCACTATAGCCGGCAGCGGTGCCGGAATGAGTTTTAAAGTGGGGGGGGGGGGGGGCATCCAGCTTTGGGTGATGTAATAGGCCAGTGAAGTTTTTCATGTCAAATTCCTTTCAATCTCAGCCCAGCCTACGCTTGTATGCATTCCCTTGTTCAATCACAGTACTTCCAGATCAAACTTGTAGCAGCTATTTTTTCATGGCCTGGGCCTAGAACAAAAAACAGGAAAAAAAAAGGTCAAATGAACTGAAGGAAAAGAAGAAACACAAGTGAAGGAAGAGGAGGAGGTGAGAGAGGTAAAAAAAAAAAAACGAGAGCACATAAATGATTCTAAACGTCAACCAGACAGTTGATTTCTCAGTGGAACAGTCCTTAGCCCTTGTAGACTTTGAGCCTGCACCTGTCAAAGTCTGTGAGCGCGTATATAAACTGGAACTCGGCCAAAGACAAAGAATAGTAGATGGTGAAGAAGAAGAAACGAGCAAGTGGAGAGAAGAAAACAAAGAAGAGAAAAAAATGGTGAGCGCAAGATGGTGAAAACACTGGTAAAGAAGATGAACGCAAGCTAAATGGTAAAGGAAGACATTTCAAGTTTAAGAACTACAATTCTTTTCCAACTCTGGAGAAAGAGAGTGCTGAATGTCTCCATTCAGAGAGGGAAAATGAAGATTCCCCCAGGGTTCAGCATCAGTGGTGAGCTGAGTCTACAGTGGAGTAGAAAACACACTTGTACTTGTCTTCATTGCTTATTATTCTCTTGTGGGAGAATGCAGCATTTCATATTGAGTTCATGTAAACATGAAATACCCAATACAGTGACAACAGTGAGAATAGTGCTATTCTTTTAAAGCATAACATACACACCTCCTTCATAATGCAGCTGATTTAAAATGTAACTGGCATTTGAAGAATTGGTTTGAATGGGGTTTTTCTTCTTTTGCTTTTTGCATTAAACTGCAATAAATAAGAACAATGACAATATGTATTTTCCCTGTTGTTTGTTTAAGACCCAAACATTCACAAAGAGACACAACTTATAAGTAAACTTTGAATTTGACTAAATACAGAATAAATAAATTCCACCTACACTAACCACCAAAGAAATCTGCCTGCATGTTACAGCAAGGTCCAAATAATAATAATTTATTATTATTGACAGAGACACATAGGTTGGCTGGGACAGTTTGAGGTTATCCAGTACATACTACTTAAATGTCATATTCATAATCTCCAAAATGGTGTGATTTAGAGGTAAGTCAGACTTAGATATGTGATGTCCTGAGTGGCTTCCAGCTGTGACAAGGTCTAGTTATATACTGGCCTGGAGAACCGTCTGATTGCATGTACTGAATATGATCAGCAAGCAGCGGCAGGATCATTTTAAAAAAAAATGCTCTGCAAGTAAAATTCAAATTACAGGTATAATGATAGACTATCACGCACAGGTTTTACCCTCTAAAGGGGTTGTGTAAACTTAGAGGGCAAAATCCAATAACTCAAGTTTTTAGTGCATCGGGTCAACCAAGAATGACCTGCCCCTCCTATCACTTATCCATCCTGCTGAGAAAATCAGAGTGCAGAGGAGGCAAACACAAGCCAGACTGACTACAAATAAGCTCCCCAATTTTTTATTTCCTTTTTTTTTCATTTCCTTTTTTACATCTATAACACACTTTTTGTTTTCATGAAAAGACAAAGTAGAAGTCACCAAACAGGCCTGGGAAGATTTGACAAATATTAAAAATGTAGTCTATGTGTTTACTTTATTACTTTGTGAATAATGCTTTATTCACAGCTGTGTGAGCAGTAATATCCACTCATATTCATGCAGATGTACAGTGTGAAAATAATCACCTGACCTCACCATGTATATAACCTATTACCCATATGTCAGGTTATATCCAATTATAACCTGTCACTGTTACTCTGCTGATTATATACATGCCAACACTGTTTGCTGCCATTGCTCCCACTACCACCCCAACCTCCTCCTCATCCTCTTCCTCCTCCTCTTCCTCCTGTGGTATCTTGTATTGTGTAACTGAGGTTTATGTTCATGTATGTTTATTTTGGGAGATTAGCTTTCTCAGCAAAATCTTCATTGCTGGTGAGATTCTTTTAGAGATCCCTTACAGAGCACAGGGTTTTCTGCCAAATCTATATGTATATAACCATCCACTCAAAATTCAAGCTTGCTCAGGCAGTGAGCCAACTCAAGTGGAACAGATCGGTAGCATCATACTACATGTGCACAACAGCCAACTAAAAAATCAGCTCAGCCTCAACAATGCAGATAACCAACGAAGATAAATACGGCAGGGTGATTAGACCATTACCTCTAAACCAGTGCAACAAATCCAGCATGTAACTGTAGCTCACTATTTAAAAAAAAAAGAAAAACATATAAGAAAGGATTGAACTGAGCCAGGCATTTACTTATGATGTGCATTTTACCATAGTGCAAGCAACAAAAACTTGGCTTGATGAAGCAAAGAAGAGATCCAGCTGATTCTCTGTCTAAGATGCCAACAGGACTGACAATGAAACGCCAGCTCCTGCTTTAAAATGGATATTGATACAGCAGGAGAACAATACCCAGAAACATGTACGGTAAGTGTGGAGTTCTTTCAGATACATAAATATTTATTTTGGTCTAACAGTCTGTGTAGGTGCAGGAGCACACACACACACAATGACCTTTGACCTAATGGCATAAGGATGTCAAGGAGACATGGATAGGAGCTACGCCTTCCTCCACCAGCCATGGGAGGAACATGGACAATTGGAATTAATGATTTTGTTTGTCTTTTCAGATACAAATAGAACTGTCCTCCCTTCTTCTGCTAGCTCATTATCTCTGAAGTCGTAAATTTCTTCGAGTCACTCCCTCTCCCCCTCTCAGAAAATGTTACTACATGTGTATGTGTATGTATAGACTTGTTTAACTTTTACTATTGTGTTAACTTTTGCTTTTATTGTGGAAATTCAACACTGAAAAAAATTTGCCAATTATAAGTCACATATATTTTTCAACTTGATTTATTTGATATTAATCAGTGTAAGTGTGTTATTTAGCTATGGTTCGATTGTCAGGATAATGCTTTCTTAATAGGTTTAATTACAAATTAGGAAATTAGGGTTTATTGATTGCGTTCTGTATTGTATGTGATTAATCAATATTGCAACCTCTAAGTGTTTTTTCACTGGTTCTCCTGATGTATCAACATTGACAACAGAATGAGTGAGTATCCAATTTACCAACGTGTGATTTTCAGGTGTAGTATAAGAATAAAGTTGATGACTATTTTCCTCCTCACAAAAAAGAAATTCATTAGTAAGTGAGGCATTCACTTCAAAACAGTGCCAAGGATCCTTTTAGGAACCTCCTTACAAAACACCTCTCTAGATGAGAAAATGTACAACCTTTTGCCTAGCTTGGCTTTTGGTTTTGAATTTTTTGGGTTGTCTATTTTTACTTGCTTGCAAACCACTGCTGCAATGTCTCCTATCCCTGAACCTGGCAAACCAAGTTCCATTTGAATAATCTGTTATTTCTGTAATCTCCTATTTTTATTGTGTAGTACAACACTTTAAAGACTTTTCCAAAGACTCTTCTGATTAGTTTGGAGCTCCACACATCCCTGCAGCCTGCCACTGAATGAATGCAGTGGACACCTCCCTGCTGTGCCTGTCCACTGCATGGCCTCCGCTTGTCTGAGACAGGATTCATCCTCCTGAGAAGCAGTGAACAAATCTCTTTCACTGAACCCTCTACAATGGTTCTCATCTGGCTGTCACTCTGGCGACCTGAAGATAACCGAGCCTGCTTTGCCTTGCTTAGTGCTTTCCGGGAAGTTCGCCCATCACCACGGAAACAGCAGGAAAACTACCATGCTTCTGTCTCAGAGTTAAATACATATATATACACTGTTCTTAGAGTGTGTGACCCCTAATTTTTGACAGCCTTCATTCATAAATTCATTTAATCTGTTAACAACCAGCAATTTGATTTACACAATAATGCATCCATCCATTGTAAGTGTTGTAATACCAGCTTCATTAACAACCAATGATATGACAAATAGCTGACAAACTCAGCTGCAGAATGCTGGCAGTGACAGGAAAAGGCTTGAAAACATGATCAGATTTGTTGACAGGTTGCTTGAAAATGTATTATAGAACTGGCTTATATGAGAGTATTCTAAAACTGAATATAATTTGCCCTTTGTTGATGTGATAAAAAGTCAAATTGGCAGAAAATAGTGGCACCATGCAATTTTTATTTCAAAATGGAGGAAGGAATATTAATAAATTGTATTCAAAACTCATGTAAAATACACCTTTGATCACTGCAGACTGCTACTACTGGCAAACTGCATTCAAAATGTAATATATGGGAAAAGCAGGTGTAAAACTTGTGTTGGAGAGATTAACAGGGTTGAAACAGCAAGGCTTTTTTTTTTACACAACTAACGTTTTACCCTGATTTTTCTTGGCTCATAGCAGGTCCAGTCCAATTATACGACTGAGACAGCAGGTAGGCTGAACTGTTATTTCATTATTTTGTTTATTTTTATCTGTTGCAGAAAAAAAAAAACTAGTCAAAAGGAGTTTAAAAGTTTAATCAAAAACTCTCCCACTGTGATTTTTCATTAAATCACTGATGTTTTGTTGAGCTGACAACAGTTGGCCAGTTTAAATTTCATCATATATCCTTCTCATCCAACTAATATTCCAGATTCAGTTACAGAAAACACTTTAATTTCAGTGGTTTCAAGACATGCGCAACACGTGTTAAAACCGGGTGGCATCAGATCATTTTAGCAGCAAATCAGATGAATAGGGGCTGGGTCCATTTAGCTATAGAAACACTAATAAATACCCTGATTTGGAAAATTACGGTGACGCAAAATTTTTAGCACCCCTGACATTAATTTTCCAACGAGCTTAGTAAATACATCTGTAATTCAGTTTGCAACAACAAAATAGTTAGGGATATGCTACAGCTGGGATGTGAGTGCACTAATCAGCAGTTTGAGCAGAGATGACAGAAAAAGCCTTTCCCCTGTTAACCGTCGCTGCAATTCATCTTGTTATACTGTCAGGGTATAATTTGGTCACACTTAAGAATTCGCCATCTGTAATCATTTCCATTTGTTAGCAAAATGAAGAAATCACTTAGGTTGGGGTACATGAACATGACATCTGACTAGAACGGATTGATCTATTTCAGATTTGAATGAGGTTTTGGTGAATGCAGCACTTCTATGTGGCTTCAATGGACTGATGAAATATCATACAATAGCACGGGGGACAAAAAAGCAAAAATTGTGTGAGAGAGGAGGCTATAGATGCATGCAGAAAGGCTGAGAGAGGGAAAGAAAAGAGGATGAAAAATCTAGGGTAGATCTGTTTTGGAGGATGCTAATAGAATTTTACAATGTGAATGAGTGGAATGGACAGTAACCGAATGAGAATTCTACATTGATCCTGACACACAAAGCCTTACGGGACAAAAGACAAAAGGGAGACATATAACTTGCAACATAAAAGGAGGAAATTAAAAAGTCATTCTCACAGGGTTGTGAAAGGCGAGGTTTATAAGCCCTTGTCACGGACTCCCAATAGGCATAACCCCATTTTCATATACAACTAATTTAATCAAGGTGACTTCTCCTTCCTGCCTCTCCTAGGATAAAGGCGGGCGTTTTCTGTTCCCTTGTGTCCGCAAGCTAACATATGCTAAGATTTGTGTCTGCGGTTCATCCTCCATATAAAATCAGCACGGCACGATCTAATCTGTACTGTGCATAGTCTCTCCTTGTCCATACTCTCTTGAGGAGCCTTGTTGTTTTAATGACTGCCCTAAAACTTTTCCTCTGCCATGTGCAATATTTCCTATCTTTTGAAGGTCAGAAAATTGGTTTATCTGAATTTATTGCAGTTCAAATATAGATATTAATGTCAAATATGAATTCACACTTTTAGATACTGGATTACATACATACATACACACATGAAAAGAACCTCTTTCTCCTTGCAGGCTTTGTTTCAGAGTCAACCTGTGTCATCCATATTAAAGATCAAAACCGTGCATAAATCATCTGTCACTCCATCCGTTCATCAGGTTTCCGTGTTAGTATTTTCCTGTTCAGATCTTCAAAGACCTATTTTAAGACACAAATTAGCTGTGACAGAGTCAACCATGTGACAGAGAAGAAAGAGAGCAAAAATTAAATCAAAGTCTGCTGTGTCAGTGGATGCCGTTCGGGGGTTTGTAGTCTTGTACAATTGCCTTGGTAAACAGCTGCTCCTCACACATCAAAGAGCCAGCAGCGCAAGGGTGAGAAATGTTTAAGAAGTGCAAGGATCCGTTCCTTTATCCTGAACTTACCCTGCCAACGGTGGGAAAATAATGCAAAGCTGTGGCAGATTTATTAACCAGTAACCGATGCCCTTTTTATACGATAAGTATGAGTGTAAATATTGATTTATTCTCTGCTGCTGGAGTAGAAATCAAAATGGGTTCCTGAAACGGCGTGACACTTCAAACCAGATGCAGAGGATTAAGATTTATGACAATGACGTCAGTTTACTGAGGCCGCATGTCCTCTGCAATCCAAACTGATACCTGATTTTTAGTTAGTGAGTCATTTGGTCATCTGGTAGTTTGTTTGGGGAGGGTACCATTGAGAAATCTCTTAGTTCTCTATCTTGAGAGAATACAGGACCAATCTCCATTTAAGAATGTTGAAAATGTTAACTGACCATTCACCGGTGGGATCCAAATATTAGATTTTTACAGAAAGGTTACTTTTTTATCCAAGGAGATAAAAGATGACTCAGAGAAACATCTGTCTCTGATGGACATTTTCTGTCCAGCAAGCCTCATGAACAGTTTTTGAGCTAGATTCCATGTCCTTTATTTAATTCCTTGTTGGATTCTATGTAAATAGTTGGTGTGTTAGAAATGTTTGGATATGTGCTGCTGTGGCTTTTCTTTTTGGCCCTCACCCTCTTCCTTCAAGTGGCTTTACCACGTGTCAGACCACCATTGTAAATAAGCATTTGTTCTTAATGGCCACCTTATTAAATACAGGTTAGATAAGTAAATAAAAGTAATGACTGATTAATTGACAGCTTAAGAATATGGCCATGTATCGGTAACAAGACCAGAGACACAGAGAGCTAATATGGGCATGTAGCACTTTAAAAGAAACCAATGTTGACTGTGTATAAGAAATGGGAAATGAACAGTAATCCAACACCATTCGCTCTGTTGCTCCCGACAGACAACAGTCATAAGTCCTGCAGCCGCTAGAGGTCACTTCAATGTAAAGTGATTTTAAACAGTATTTGTTGGTTTGCTGCAACAGTTGATGTTGTCATTTTTTCTTGGGGAACAATGTCTTCACAACTGTTGGTTGGGATGCAAAATGCAACTATTGTTTTCTGGCATGCTATGCAACAAAGACAAGATCTGTGTTTTATCCTTAGATGATGGAACCCTGATGAAATACTTTGCAGAGGGAACCAAAAAATACTGAAGTGCTTGACAGTAGTTTGCTACTAAAAAGACGAGTAGTGTCATATCAAAAAAATATCAAATGAGGAGTCCACATCTGCATTTATTTTTTTATTTTTTAGACATTGTACTGTAATGTTGCAGTGTTGCAGATCATGTGTTATTATGTTAGTATTCAGGGAACCTCAAGTGGTTTTCCTACCTGCTCTCACAACCCTTACTGGCACTTAGTGACTGTCAGATACCATGACACAGAGAGATACAAAGGCAAACTGTTATCCTGTTTCAATAAAATAATTAAATTATGTAAAATCATGGACATGCAAGTCTTTAGTCTTTGGATCCTTTTACTTCCTCTCAGGGGAGGGTGGAGACGAGTGTGGGATTTCAAATTTCAGGTCGGCTAACGCTCTGATGCAGTTTCACCTCAAGGGACCTTATTAGTCGATGGGTCACTACACACTGCACCCTTAACAGAACAGACTCCTGTGCCCATGCCAGAACTTGTCTTGATTAATTATCAACAGCGGCCATATCCAGCTGCTACAGGGAAGAAGAGAGACAGAGAGAGAGAGAGAGAGAAGAAAGAGCTCACAACTACCATCACTACTATCAATGCAGCTGCTATTACTACTGCTGCTATTTATGTAAAACCATTTTTGAGGTTTTTTGGTTTGTTGTTGTTTTTTTTAATCTAGCAAAGACATGCATCAAAATAATTTAAGTCAGAGTATCTGCTTAGAAAGCTAATTAATACTGATAATCTGTTTGCTTGTACAGTGAATAAGGCCCAGTCCTTTCAGCTGATTATACCTGTAGCTATCATACATCAGTAGAAGGATATACAGTATGAGCTTCTGCAGTCTCTATTTTGAGGGATGGTTTCCTTGTAATTAAAAAGAGGTCAAACACAATTATATAAATTAGTTAATTCCTCAAAAACAAAGACTGTGATCTGAAATAAAAAGGCATGGAAGTATCTGTGCATTACACTTACTAATTCATATTTAAGCCATTATTAGGGCTTTGTACTGTTACAGACTCTCAGCCTCTGTATCTTTTCTGCTCCTCTGTTTGAGCCTTCTTCTATATCTGAGCCTGAACCTGTCTCCCTGTTTGATCCAAGCCTGATCCTGTCTTTCTATCTAATTCTGATGCTTTCTTTCTACCTGAGATTGACCCTTCGCTTGTCTCCGCTTGAGCTTAAGAATTAACCTGTCTCTGTTTTAGCCCGAGCACGAACCATTCCCCTGGCTGTACCTGAGGCTGTCCAGCTCCTCATTTTCCAAGCAGTCAGGTTCTTTTAAGTGAAGTCCCCGCTCCAGAGTCTGTGCTTGCCTCTCAGATTAAGCCCGTACCTTTATTTGAACACTAGACAAAAGCATCCAACCCATATCTCAGCTCCAGTGGGTCTCCAGGTGGGTTCTCCAGTCGCGAAACAAGTATCTAGACTTGCAGGAAAAGGATTGCCCTCCTTCATGTGAACACCAGGAGCTTCCTGTCTGCTCCATTCAGCAGTTTGTATCACCAAGTGGAGCTGCTGACCCAGCTTGACATCCTCCTTGCCGCAGGCTGCACTGTCAGCTTCCTTCAATCCCTCCCTCTAACTCTGCTTTCTCACCATACCCTCTACTTTCTCGCTAGTATCACTGATAATAACTCCATTGCCAGAGACATATAGGGCAAATCATCTGTCACGCAGTTTTCCATGCATCACCATTTTGAGAACCCCCTCCCACACCCCCCACTGCCAGCTCCCTTTCTATAAACTTGTGTATTTATAATGTTATTCCATGCTGATAGAAATAATCACACATAAACACCATTATCGTAAACATGGCAAATTGATTTTTTAAAATGAGTTTTTGAATCCCTATTGTTTAACAGAATATTTGTATTTGAGTTACGCAGTCTAAATTATTTGTTTGTTTTGATGTTTTGTGTGATTACTACCCATCTTTTTACCAAATATATAGATTTTAATACATATGTATACCATCTTCTGTAAGTTATCATTTATTAGGAGATCCCTGTCTGCACATTGTGTGACCTGATGGAAGGCGCACAGAAAAGAGGGAGGGGTTGGTGGAGGGGGGGGGTCAAAGGTGAAAGTTGTTTACAATGACAAACTAGAACTGTCTAATCCTTGTACCCCTTCAGATAACAGCTGCATTCTCAAACAGGCACAAAGTTGGAACCCTGTGGATGTTTCACCTTAGGGTCTGAAGAACAACCCAGTTGATTGTGTCTGTTGTTTATCCAGCAAGTTTTCTGACATTGCAGGTAAGGGGACTGACAATGAACCACAAATCAGTAGATCTCCAAATTGAAATAGAAGTGTGTAGAACTGGATTGAACTGAATAGTGATGAGAAAAATAATGTTATCATTTACATGAACCAAATGGTAATGGTACTGCAACTGCCAGAAGATAAATCCCAAGGAAACAACTTTACTCAGTGAGAGTAATGGCCTCCCCAACATGTGATATTTCTGCAGCAAAAACAATTCATTAAACTGATTCATGTGTGAGGCTGATGTAAATCTGCACATATTATTTACATTGAGTTAAACTGTGATTAATTTTAATTTCCAGATTTATGCTGTTGACCAATAGCAAGCTGTCATGACATTTCTGAACATTCATCCCATTCAAATTCTAATTAGATAAAGCTATCATAGCTGTGTTGCACCATCCCCAACCTTTTCTGTTGACGTATTAACTGTTCCCCAATAGAGGAGGTATTTGTAGATATTTATGAGTATTCAACAGTACAGATAGTACTAATAAGTCTTTTGAATAAACTGTGTAAATTAATTGTCCCATTAGTAACCAAGCCAACTCGCTTGCTAATTGACAGTTAGCAGGGATTGTTAGCTACTGCGATTAGCGCTAGTCCGACTGTGTATTGTGTTTGCAGTTGGATCAGCAACAGTTTACCAACTAGTTGTCTCTCAATGATGAAAGCCTCTAGAATCAAATGCACTGCAAAGACACAGTGACAAATTTTTCCGTCTCTTCAACCATAATTATTGCGTCTTGTAAGTGGAAACTATGGCACAGCATGAAATTGAAGACTTCTTTCCAAAATCAGCCCCAAAAACACAACTTAAGACATTAATCACTAATATATAGGCCTATAAAGAAGCATCAGATCTTAGGCAACAGGTCAGTAATATTGCCTTTTTCAAAAGGTACTAAAGGCTGTGCAGTGCTATGAGCAACTGCAACCAGATGGTTGATGCAAGAATGGCATGATTGGTTTCCCATCCAACAGGATGGCACAGTAACAGGTGTTGTTTACTTTGTGTTAAACATTCGCTGGTAGTGTTTATGTATATCATTTTACCAATTGCTGTGTTGAATGAAAACATGCTGTTTTTGTTTTTAGGTCCACCATCTGCATCCAGCATATATTTGTTGTCTTCTCAAGCATGAAGCAAAACTTAAACACTGAAAAAATGTATTTCACATTGTTTTCTCTTTCACTGTCATTGAAATGTTCCAAATAAGCACAAACAAAGCAGAGATACTGTCGGATAAGACTACACTGTTACATTCACAACATCATTATTAATCTACTTTTTATAGAAACCTGGAAGAAAGTGGTTGGAAATTGAGGTCAATGCTGTCCTTTTCATACAATAGGTACAGCCTAGATATCATGAATAGCTTATCATAGGCTTATCCTGATTCAATAACAAAGGTTATGATATTGTAACCCTAATTCTATAAGCAGAGTCCTCTACTTAATTGAAATCATGGTGAACTGAAGTCGGAGGTAGATTTTCGAAGGTTAGCGATGTTGTGGACACAGACAAGAAATCATCATCAGTGTCCAGCTGAGGCATCCAGAGGTAGTGGGGCACCAGGCAAAGTGAGGCACTCATCATTGATGTGAAGATCTATCTTGAGCTCCAGGTCACTCCCATCACAGCGTAGCGAGACGTGAAACGTGGAAATGGAGGAAGTCCTCAGTAGTGAACGCAGAATGGTGGTTGCATCATGCCCCCATGCCGTGAAGCAGAAGAGTTGTCTGGAATAGGCAAGCTAGGGCATGACGGGCAGAAACAACACTTGCTGGAGTTGTGGCACCATCTGTGAAGATGTAAGATCAGTGAGAAGATTCACCATCACGGCAGTGAGAGGGATGAGTGCTGCCTTATATAGTGCAAGGGACACATGCAATCAGTAGGAGCGTTGGCTACATACATGCAAATTTCAGTGGGTGATTGCATTCATGTGTATTGAGATGAGTGTTACTCATAGAGTCCAGTAGAGGGCACAGCTTGTGTATACACTGTTGTACAAATATGCACATTCTGAGTAAGTGGATGTGCAAACATTAGTGTCTCAGGCCTATAGGGCTCCTGGTCAAAGCATGGTTGAAACAGACTTGAGACACATTATATCTTTTTGTATTCCTGCATAATGATCTGAACTTCGGTTAAAGAGAGGCTTGGTGTGCAAAAGTACACATGCATTGCCGCCCTTGTAATATTGTGTGGAACCTGAACTTATTAGCAAGCTGTACAACATTTCTTGTTCCCATTGCATGTATTACATTATATATTGCTATGTTACTCCACTGCATCACACTGGCGGAGTAATTCTCAACAATATTTCAATAACTTGTGGCCCCCATTTGATTTCCTCTGAGAGCTTTGCTGTGCTTGTGGAAATGGCAGATATCTTTTTTTTCCCCCCTGATTTTCTTTCCCCAAAAGTATTGTCATTTACAATGACGTATTTGATCCCAGAAGACATAATTGCCAGACAAAAAGGAGCCATTGTGCTGAGGTTGCTTATATGTGCACTCTGTATGCATGCTTAGATAGAGCCTGACCCAAACCATTACCTTCCTCTCTGGAGGACAGCTTTGCAAGATAGAGGCTCGCTGATGCTAAAGTAGGTCTGAATTAAATTGGACGCTCTGAAACATGGCATGACAGACAGAACAGTCTCCATCAGGTGAAATTGTGGGAAGCATCCCTCCAGGACCTACACAGTTGCCTCAGGCAGTAAAATATTAATAATTGAATAAATATACATGCATAATAAAAAGACCATTAGTTTCAATAGAGGGATGATTAAATTATTCACAGGAAATGGCAGAATAGAAAAGACAGGCGTTAAATCAAACTATCTCAAATATTTCTAGTTAGTGACAAACTACTGTTTTGTTTATGTGAATTCTCTGTGGGTAAGACAAACTGTAAGGTACCCTGTGGAGTTTTATTGTAAACAAACACAGTTATGCCCAAAATGCATGTCCTTCCTCATTTAAATGACTGCACACTTGATTTGTTAAATATTTCTTTAATCTGCATTATTTATATCTAAGTTCACTTTCACAGTCTTTGCTGTTGTGCTGCTGTCAAACACGCACCAGGTACAAACACAATGGGGACTGGATCATGAAAAAAAGTACCTTTAATGAAGCCAATGAGTTCAATACTTTGACAATGTGGGAAAGTTTTCATCCACAAATTGTGACATCAATATACTGGATGTGACCTTTGTGCCTGGATTCATTAAGTCACTCTATCTTTGGATGCTGTTATCATTAAAGTCATATCATTCTATCTTTCAAGTCTACTATTATATACCCTTCCCATTACCACCATCACTTCCAGGCAGAGCTGTTTTAAAACTGTAGATACAGGGCCACAGTGTCTACCAGCGAGGAGGTTAACTACTGTAACACTTAACTTTTCTTCAAGTGTTGCTAAGCTTTTCAGAAAAAAAGTAGATTGACAGTGAAGCTACTATACATTAAAAAAAGAAAAGAAATCATCTATACGTAATATAGAAACACAAATCCACTTATACATTTGCGGTGACATCTATTTCAAGATGATACAAATTAAATTAATGTGGTTGTCAGAGCTGAGTGCAGGTGGCATAAAATTAAATTAAATTGTCAAGTTTCAGTTCTCTCTCTCTCTCTCTCTCTCTCTCTCTCTCTCTCTCTCTCTCTCTCTCTCCCTCTCCCTCTCTCTCTCTCTCTCTCTCTCTCTCTCTCTCTCTCTCTCTCTCTCTCTCTCTCTCTCTCTCTCTCTCTGTCACACACACACACACACTCCAACGAGGCAATAAATTACTTATAAACATCAGCCTAATTAATAAGTTAATTGAAGGGTGTACGCCCATTAAGTGATGTGGCACTTCAAATCAGTATATGGCTTGGCTATATATTGTCTATTTATTGGCTTTTAGTGCATCTGCAGTAGGAGGAGTAACTCAACAAAGTAGAGCACAAGAAAAGAAAAGAAAAGAAAAGAAAAGAAAGTACAGCATTTGGTCACGCTGCCTCACTATTTAGACAACACAATTGTTCTCCTCAAGAACCTTCCATACTAATGAGTAGCTACAACACCTCAATATAAAGTAGCTAATTTCAATATTGTACACACTGACTTCTCCTTATTGAAGTGCACTTTCATGGTCTCCTCAAAGATAGAAGCCTTTGTACATTGTTTGCTGTAGCCATCACTTTTGTGGAATGCCAATAAGGTTATATTTTGATTGTGCTTTGGCTCATGAACTGTTATCTCTATTAATTTTAATCTAGCATGAGAAAATGTGTTTAGACCCTCCTTAATTAATCACTAATGTACTAATAATTCACTAAATTAACAAGCCTTAGGGATACCTAAAGGTAAGGTAAGTTAAAATGAGATTTTATTTTCCATCTACTGATCAAATTGTTGCTGTAGATGAGGCAACTAGTTCAGCCAGTGCATAATGATTTGCGCTGCTGTGTTGTTGAGACTGTAAGTACACTTAACTGTCTGCCTTGGGCCTATAATTAGCTACCCATGGTGTACTTTACCATTGTGCATTTTCTCATACTCTTTCAGTGTTGTCCTCTGTAAATTATTGAGCAAACAACAACACTCCTGGCAAACATGTAGAATTATTCATGGGCTGCAGCACAATCAATGGGAGCAATTGATGTAGCTGTGGAGAAGCATTGGAAATAGCAGTCCATCATATACATACATATATATATACATATATATATATATATATATATATATATATATATATATATTCGTATATGTAATTAAAGCCATGAATATGGACCTCATAGGAGGTCGTTGTTTGCTTAATCCTGCTTAATTAAATCTAGAATAAACACCATTATAGCAGGAACATCCATTTTTTTTGCAAATGAGGCTCATGTCACAAGTTGACATTATTGGGTTACATGTGGTGCAAAGCATGGCAGCAATGCATGGTGGCATGGTGAAATTGTACCAGAGGAACAGAGAAGCAGGTCAATAGTTCATGTAGAACTTTAAAGCAATAAACATGCAAAGTGTGTGGGAGAAACACAACACATGTGTGGCATCGATGACAGAAACTGCCATGATAACTACTGTAAGTGACCATACAGCACATGAATGATTTATCTATCGGCACATAAACATGAGGATATCTTAAAACTAGAAAAAAAGTACATAGTTCAAATACCTTAGAGTATTTTTTTTTTTTACCTTAGAGAATTTTTCTACATTCAGAATTGTTTTGGATTCATATTTTTGTGTGTTTATTTGGTGAAATTTGGGAAAAAAACGTCCAATTTTGCTTTTTTAAAAAAATTTATGACACCATTTCAATAAATTATTATGGTTTATTGACTTGCATAACATTTTAGAGAGGATGTAAAATAAGAATATGCTGGCTGCTGGCTTTGACACGGGCAAAGAATGATCTCAGGTGGTGGAGAAAAACCCCTGGGCTTCCCACACCACCTTGAGCAAATTCCTATCTCCAAACAAATCCGCTTCAGGGATAGAAATGGTAAATCACTACCTTGCCCTCTTTGCACTACCTGCTGAGCAATGTTAGGTGATGTCACCTTTAAAAATAATTTGTTACGTTCCATCATTACAGCCGTTACAAAAGTAACTCCAACTGCCAAAAGTCAGACTGGAGCACTGGAATCGAAGTGGTTTGTATCAGTGATGTTACTTCCTTAGAAAAGTAGCTAATTAGTTGGAGTACTTTTGTCTTACCAAAAATGAAAAGCCACAACACACAAACACAAACACACATAAACTGACACAACTGCAGGACTAGTATTCAGCTATCCACCAAGAAGTAGAATATATAGTATATACTATATATATAGTAGTAATATTTTAATGGTATTGAACTACTTATTTGAAAAGATAACTGACTAACACGTTACATTACTCAAAAAGTAATCTGAGTATGCGTTGCACTACTCAGGTCCTCAGAGTACCTCTCTGGAGGGTTAACATCGTTGCTGGGGGACTATTAGGGCAGCGTAGCCTCCTGAGGTTGACTCCGATAGAGAGGTGAGTAGACAAGGACTGACTCATCACACTCCACAGCTTGAGTGTGAGTGTACCGCTGAAAAGTTCAGAGACATCCTAGGTGTTTTCCTAAGGGTGGAGAATGGAGGTCTTTAGGGGGATTCTCCGTGCACTGTTCAGCTTGTCTGATCCCAGCAGGTAGACCTTGTATAAACATGTGTCTGTCTGCAGGGGAGGCAAGAAGGCAGGAGGGAATAGAGCGAATGCAAACCTTCATTATGCTAAGACTGGTTGTATGGAGATGAGGACAGAAACAACAGAGCCAAACAGCCAGTGACAATCCCTGGATGTCATAGACCACCCAGCTCGTCGTATTTCCATTCATGCCTTCCTCCGGGTAGCGATGGGGCACTGGGACAGTCTAGTAAAAGGCAACATAATCAATCAAAGCAGGCAGTCTGACATTCAACACAGCAGAACATTTCAATGTGGGAAATCACAGCTGAAGCAGTTTTTCTCTCATTGGGTCTCTGGTGGGCAACAGTGCACAAAACACACTGGTCAATCCACAGACAGGCTGGAACCTGCATGCAGAGCTAATGTTTTATTCTCTTTTGATGAAGATATTATAGTTAATGCTGTGCACATGTCATGTGTGAGTTACAATAATTAAAAGTCTATTTTGTAAAAAAAAAAACATTCACATAAACATGCAAGTCATGATCATGAAGGGAAAGCTCTGATGTTTATATAAGCTCAGTTTATCCTACATAGGAAGCGCTTAAAAAAACAGACATGAATGCTTTACATCAGTCTCTGTCTATTCTTCTGCAGTTTTAATGGTTATACTGTCGTACTGATCATGAATGTTCAATCTAATGAATCACTCAATTATTTGACGTTGCCTGATGATGTGAATACACTCAAATCATGATATATAAACCTGTCTTATTCTGAAGTTAATCAGCAACATGCAACATGGATGCAATTTCATCCTGGGACCTCAGTTTCCCACATGCATGCAAGTGTATGTGAGGGACCAAGCAGTAAGCCCCAAAAACACAAGGTGTGTAAAGCAAAAGAACAAAAAACAAAAAAAAACAACTTTATTTAGGCAAACTAAACAATTGCAAATTCAAAACTAAGGCACTTTAGATCATACAGTAACTGACAAACAGCTACCTAAACTGAACTCAACATAATTTACCCGACAAATAACAAAATAGGGGGGTCTATAAGGCTAGCCTGCACAGACATACAAGGGAACCAGGAATAAACACTTCATTCTATATCACAACTAAACTATGACATCAACAAACATTTAAATCAAGAAACATTTTATAACCAAACTAACTGTAAAACCATGAAAAACAAAACTTAAAGTCCCAACTCCCCTCTGGCACCCCAAGTCCTCTTCCACTTCCTAACTCTCACAGTATAAGAGGCCATCTTTGCTGGCACTGCTTCCTTGTTGGCCAGGGGAGAATTTGCCAGATCCGTGAAAAAGAGAACAAAGGCAAACTTAATTTAATGTAGACAAAGCAAATGTTAAATGACAGAATGTTAACCATAATTTGTGCTATGTGTGCTGTTATTACTTGTAATGTTTGTATGCAACAGAGTTAAAGAAAACTACTAAATGTTAGTGTTATGTGGTGTGGCCACCACAGTGTAAATGCAACATCACTGATCTCAGACCTTGGTTGCATGTCATATCCTTTTGTTTATGTATTTATTACGGCTCATTCCCTGATGATAACATTGGTAGTCTATGAATTTTCTGCTCAATGCCAAAGCAGGAAGTAGTGACATCAATCTTAACTCTGACAGTTTCCTCACCTCAACCAAGTGTTTCAGCTGACTAAACCTAACAATACCTTACCTGACCATATGGGCAGCAGATCAGGAACAATAACGCTCAAGGCTTTAACAAATGACCCAAAAAGACTTCTAGGATAAATTAAAGAAAAATGCAAATCGTAAGTATAGAAAACGTGTTTCAACCTGCGTCCTACTGGATTGCTGGAGGGGAGCACACATGCTCTGTCTGGAAAGCAGCTGTGCTGTGTTACTTTTAGTCTTGTGAGTAATTAGCATATAATATATTACATACACAGTTGAGTGAAATACATTTGATTTATCGTGTTTATTATGATAGATAATGTGGGCTCCCATTTATTTGCTAAATCACTGGAATAAAAAAATAAAAAAACACAAGGAAAATAAACCTTAATCTAATGTTAGAATCATAACGATTGAGAAATGTGCCCACTGTTTGGCCTAGTAACAGCTCTCTGAGAGAGAGAATGGGCAAAAAGCCTAAAATTCTATATTACATCCTCTCCATATTCCTAATATGGCTAAATTTGAACCAACTCAGGTGATACGAAAATAAAAGAATAGAATCTGTCCACAAAGAGGTCTGTAAGAACGTCCTGCTTGTTCAGCAAAAGACTAACAATGCCTGTAGAGCAGATCTCCGCAAATATCCCCTCATCTTGAAAATTTGATTTGTAAAAAGGAACAATTAATGCCCCCCAGACATACAATCACATAGCCTTAATCTGCCAAAAGCTAAAGCCAGAGAAGAGTCCCATCAGCCAGCTGGTCCTGAGGCTCAGTCCAGACAACCTGTCATGCCCTGGGCAGCCTCAGGACCACAACACCAACCCAATCACATCAAACCAAATCATCAACCTGCAAATAGAAAACTATATCAAGTATTGGAAGGGAACAACTGAAACACAGTGAATTAAAATGGCATCTGATCTTAAAAGTCCTAATAAGCTACAGTAAATAATCTTAAAATAAGAAAAACCTTGTCTATGTACAGACTCACACAGCTGTCGAGAAGGGTCAGTATAGACAGAGCTGGCTGCCAAAGGGGGAGAGACTCTGCTCTCAGTGTAACAGACAAGAAGTAGAGTCAGAGCTAAGCTTCCTCACCTCATGCCTCAAATATCAGGCTCTGAGAAATCAACATTTGTTCCCAATATAATAAAAAATATACCCTGAAAACATAACAGACATAGAGAAAATCCCATATACAAAGGACAGCCAGTAGTATCTGACTAACACAACACTGTATTGACTTATTTTTATTTAAATAAGTCATATGTTTTATTTATTTGTTTCAGTCAACCTGGTTGGATAGGCCTATAATTTATGTGGTTTATTAAATTCTGACTAATATATATGATTTATTATAACCTGATTATATATGTTGCTATATTTTTTAAATGTATTATTAACTCTGCAAAAACTTTAAAACTGAAATTATTTCATGATTTTGAATAATGAGATGCTTAAAAAAACAGATGATACAGATACAGTGTGATGGAGGTTTCTAATGTAGGAGCTAAATACACAACCAACCACCACCTCTACTTGAACCTTTTTTTTCTTTTTAATCTCATTATTACTTGACATTTTGGCAATATTGTACTTGTTACATTCATGCCAGTGAAGCATATTGAATTGAACTGTGGGACACTGGATGAAAGAAATACATTAAATGTTCTTAATATATCCAATCCACAAAAATACATTGCCTTGTCTTGATTGTGTGAATAGCCAGTACAAGTGGATTTATAGAGCTTGTCCCGACAGAAGGGCGTGGTCATCTGTATCACTGAGAGTTAGGTTCTTTCATCCAAAGGAAGCATTAGAAATAAGGCACACTAAAGAGAAAAAAATCAATTTGGATTTCTTGTAAAAGTGAGTTTTAGCCATATGCTGTCTGCAGGAATTGCTGCATTCACAAGGTTGTATGCATATAGCTTAAACAAGTATTATTTGAATGTAAACATAAAGGGTGTTTTTACAAAATTTCCATCTGCTAAGTTGAAAAGTACACTAGCTGATCGCTTGTTTGTTTGTGTGTTTGTTTGGAAACCCGGGGCTTCCCTCGCTCTGTCCTCGGCTCGACGGACAGCTGTTCAGACCAGCAGGGCCCCGAGGCAGAGCTCTTGCCTCCATCTGATGTTGGTTTGTCTGTTTTCACCAGGGCAAGGCGCTTTTGTTTTTCCACCAGTATCCTCACCTCTGGGCCGGGAGCAAAGATGCATCTTTGGTGGGACAGCATTTCAACACCAGTAATGAGACACATACTGCATGGTGAGAGTCATGCATGTCAGTGTTAACAAGCTCATAAAGACAAATACGTCTGCAAATCTCCATGTGCCAAAGAATATTCTCTGTATTTTTTTATTTTTTTATTTTTTTTGCACTGAGCTATCACCATTGAGTGCTTGGATTAATGAGTCCCTCTTACAGGAAGTGGAGGTGTACTTGTCAGCCACACTGTCCAGGCACTAAGTATTCATTTCAAGTGGCTCACAATTCTGTCACATGCCTTCAATTATACTCCAAGCTCTCTTAAGCTTAGAAATGTATTCAAAAAGGTACAGTATGTGCATGTCAAAAAGAGTGATACCGTGAGGTGATTTTCTGTTAGACCTTTGTGGGTATGCTCACTTTCCTTGGTCTATGGGGGAACAGTTTTCGACTCACCCACGGGACTGGACACCAATGTGATATCAATGTGGTGAAAGGCTTGTGGAGTTCATAGACGTCTGACTGGAGAGACTTTTCTGACTTTGACCAATTTGCACTTTACTTGAAATAGGTAATTCAGGTTTTATTATATGGTTGAAAAAGGTAGATGGAAAAAATCTCTCACTGTTCACACAGTCCAAAAACAACACACCACACAATTCATCTTTTCTGGGTCAACTTGACATGGTGCAACCTCCATCCCCTGATGTTTGTGCACAGTTTTGATGTTATTTGCTTTATTCAGAATCCCCACAGTGCAGTACAAAAAAAACAAAAAACAACACACATCACAGTCTGCTCTTGTTAAAAATATAAAACTAAAAAGAATGGATGTACCTACCTATTGCAGACAGGACAAAATGCACAGGGTACACTGGGCACAAGCTAGCCTGAACAGCTCAACCACAATTGGAACTTCCATAGTTAAATGTTGTATAAAAGATACTAATTAGCCAGTGAGGTATCAAGAAAGTCAGCAAAAATGTGTGACCCTCAATTGAAAAGAAAAAGTTAAAATAAAGAATTTAAACAAGAACATTACAAATAACCCATTGTTATATCATTATATTCAGTTTTTTTTGCTGTTTCAGATCAAGAAACATGATAAAACAATAATAGACACCAGAAATTATCAATGAAATTCATCCGCTGTGTATTTTTAACAGTTTGTAAATGATTTTTATTGAGTTTCACTTATTGCCCGTTAGAATCCTCCTGTTTTTTTTTTTCTTTTCCCCAAGCTGCGGGCTGGTTTCTTGATAAGCAAGTTCACAGATATGTGCCTGGAGCAAGGATAAGGTTTCTGATTAGAATCCTTGACACAAATCCCTCGCCCCTTTTGAAGTTGCAGACCCTTTCTCATTTTTGCTGCTTTTTTTATTTTTATTTTTTTTACGGCTGCAGGTGTTTGGTCCTGATACTGCCTTAGGTATGAAAAGACAGAAATACAGTAAAGGGAATTTATGAGACCTTTAATCTTGTAGTGCTATTGAACAGTTCAGATTCAATAAGCGTCCATTTTAACACTAGAACTGCAAAACATTCCAGTACCTCCATAGAACCACCGGGGTGGAGGGGGAGGGGGAGGGGGGAGGGGGGCGGTCATTTTTCCCCCCCTGCCACAACAGCGTCAGCAATTGCAAAGATGTCATTTCTTTCATTGTCATTTTTAAGTAATAAGATTTGACCAAATAACTATTCAAGTGATGTGGTGTATTAATTTTAAAATTGCTTTAGGCTTTTTCATTACAGATTGAAAAGGTTAAATACATTTTCAAATGTGTCAATAAACTGCAGGCTACAACAAACAAAAACCAAAATAATTAACATTTCAATCATTTAATTATTGTAGAAGATGATAGCATGTTCTTTTAGTTACGCTACTGGGTACTTGCACTATTTCAACAAGAAAGATGCAGTACACACTACTCATAATAGAGATACACTGAAGACTTTCCGGTGCACTGTTCACACTCTGCACATTGGCATATTTTTATTGTTTTGTTTTTTGTGCACACTGCAATTCCTCTCCTTCCCTTAGGGCGTGGACAGCAAGAATAGCCCAGTCAGTGTTTGTGCTGGCCTAATGATGTGCTCATTGTGTAACTGATTGCAGAGCTCCAGGATGAACACTAGCCAGGTCGGATCTGTATCCATAATCAGTATTTACATTATGTTCCTCACTCATGTCGTCGTAGAGCATTGCCAGAACTTCTTGGGCATTCATTCTTCGTCTGTTCCCGTTTATGTTTCCAATTTTATATCTGTCTGTTTATCAATTCTAGCTAGCTCTAGCTTGTGATATGACAGTCAGATGTCTAAACAATGGGCGTTGCTAAGCAATTTATATTAAGCACAGAATTATCAAGTGGTTTCTATGAGGCGTACAAATGACCTCTTGGCTGTTAGGAGTTCAATTCATACCCCTATTATTAACCAATTTTGAGAAAAGTCATGAATTGAGAGATGCAGGGGTTGCCATGGGGATATAATGATCCCATGGTGGCTGTAGTGTTAATCTTGTTCATGTTTGTAATATTCCCTGGTGCTCAGTCTTTACTGCCTGTTTTCAAACATCCAAAAGTTTTTCATTGTTTGTCATAGTTGTGCTGATTCAAGTATTATCAAAGATTATTGTTAGCACAGTTAATCCTTAAATGTAATGTTGATTTGACTTAATGCTAAGCAAATACAACATGAGGCAGTACAGCACTGTAGGACACAATAAGGAGAACAACAACAATGGGTAAGTCAGAAATATGCTGTAATGGATATTATTGGAGATAAGCAACAAGGTCATGAACAATTTAGTCTTGGCACATGAAAAAGTCACGGCCACACCTTTACAAAGGATGCTGGCAGCAATGAGAAGAATGGTTCGGGTTCACAGAATTTCCACTTCTCCCAGATGTGATGAGCGGCGCTTGCTTGTTGATATAATACCATTTCGTATTGGCAACCCATCCTTTTGCCCATTAACATTCAAGCTAAGAGCGGTAAATTGGTAAATGCAGCATCATGTTGTATGTTTTGACAATGATTTTATAGTTTTTGTTTTGTAATGTTTAAAAATGCATGTGTGTGTGTTGTGTTGAAAAGAAAACATTACTAAAAGGATCAGAGACTGTAGTCGCTGCTGTAATGATGCATTCTCATTAAAGTCTACAGCTCAGCTAAAGTTCACCCAACAACTCAGCACAGCCTGTATTTTCCAGGTCTGATACTGTAGCTCCTCTGCGGTCATTTATCAGTCAGCAGTGTTATAGGGACAAATCTGAGCAGAAGTGGCAAAATAATCTTTCTCTCCCTGCAAAAATTCGTCAAGGCCAGTCCATTACACTCTCTGAGGTTCATACATTGAGATTGAATGTTTTCTTGCACAATATAATGAAAAATATATTATGAGAGCCAATCTGGTCAGGTAAGCAACACGTTAAAACCAGCACATATATATACACACACATAGTATATATTTTTATTGTGACTGTAAACAAGGTTCTGTAGCTCACCCTGACCCATGGCCACCCCTGTTCTTAAGGTTTCTTTATTAAGGCACAATAGATGATTCTGAACATGTATTCTCTACATGAGCCAGTTGCCCACTGTGTGACTGTTCTTAACCTTCTGTTCAAGGAAAAGCATCAGTACAATGATTGCACAGCCAAACACCATGAACCCAGATTTGTTATTATCAGAAACAATTTCATATAAATTGATATTCTTATTATTTGGATGGTTGCAAAACTATTAGCAATTATTGTTCAAGATCAGATATGTTCATCCCCATTCATGGAGATTTTATATTTGTCACTTGGTTGATTCATTGGATAAATAACTCATTGGCACTCAGTTACCTTTCATACATACCATAGAAAGATCATCTCTGCCTTTTCACTTGTTCAATTTACAATTCAAAATTACTAATTGCCTTAATCTGAATTAATTTGTAGTTTAAATATGCTACCAAAATGAACACATTTAATGTAAATTATAATATTATCTTTACCATATTTTTTCAAATCATGGCTGCCAATTTATTTCAAAGGTTTCTTAGATTTTATGATTTTTTTGGCCAATATTTTGGTGCACCAACTTTTACATTTCAGTAGTTCCCCAGGACGTTATCTCACTCTGACAGCTGCCTCTGTGTCTCAGCAGCTCTCAACAACTCTGTTGTCTTGAAGTTGACAGTGTAAAAACACCTGTAGACTATAATATTCTCCTGTAATATATCTGATGACAGAGCACTTTGCTTTAGAAAGATGTTTCTTAGCATTGAACTTCATGTCAAACATTCCCTCTTTATTTCTGCCACAGTGCAGAGCTGTGCTATTGCTCCAAAAGCACAATGTTCAGTAAAACTTATGAATTTGTAACAAAGAGGACAAAAAGTGCATTGTACGTTCTAGCACTGAAAATTCCCATAAAAATTCACTGGATGTTGAATGAGTGACTATCAAACATTTGAAGCCATACTACATTCATACAAACTATAAAAACACTTACAATTCTGGCTCAAATGTATCATCTACAACAATGTTGATTTCACTTATACATTCAAATTTTGTTGTGCTTCAGTATTACAGTAAAATGATCAGAAAATAATCCAGATAGATATATGGTGATACCTAATTGTCACACGGCAGTTGGGACTGGTTTTATTGTTGTATGTTTTTTTATTCATATTGTGTGTTTTAAGTTACTAGTGTGTTTTTAGTTTTTATTGCATGTTTTAGTTTGTCCAACTGCCAGTGAATCCACCTTATGAGTGAATGCGCTGCACCTGCGAGGTTCTCCCGTTCTCCCTCACAGGTCCAATCAACAGCGGAGGAGGAGGGTCCCGACCGGAAAGAGAAGGGGAACAAGACCGTTCAGACACCGTGGCAGGAGAGACAGAGCTTGGCTGGAGAGGACAGCGAGTGACCAGGAACCTTGGGCAGAGAGGAAGACGGAGACAGAGAGAGACGGAAAGTCCAGAACGTTACAACGAATCACACTCACAGCGGCAGGGCTTCAACGCTCTGCCTGGTGTGTGAGTATCCCTTTGGGTTGTTAGTAACGTTCTGGTGTGGACATCCCCATGAGAGGGTGGATGGTGTTTGAACGATGATACTGGCAGTGATTGTGTGTTCCAGGTGGCCTCCATGTTGGGAGAGACAAGACATCGGAAATAAGCTAACGGACACTGCAACAAGTCTCCTCTTCTGAACCTTGTGTGTCACCTATCCTGGTCTGGCTGCATTCCTTTTTAAACAGAGACTTCTCTGTTTAATGGAAATTGACTCTACTGGCTTTTAACCTGGTTGGAACCATTTTAGAGGGTTTTAATCAGTTGATTTTACTTTGATTTTAAGATCAAACTCTAAAAATAAATTACTGTATGCACTGGCATCCATCCACAGTCAATAATTATTACCTTTATCAATATTCTCATACTCCACTCCTCACATAATGGTTCAGTTTTCTGTCAACTGAATAAGCCTCAAATTTACCACAGTACAGTACCACTGATCTGATATATTTTCAGGGCAAAATATAAGCTTACTGTGTGAAATAGTCCACTGCCAAGCATTTGCCTCCATCAGGCTGAAGAGACAAAATGGATGCACCTGTGTACCAGCTGCCCACGATGATGATTGTTCTTCATGTCTAGTCTCCCTTGTGCTGTATACTTAAAATCGATAATACAATGCATGTATGTGTCTCTTGGTGTACCATGAAATATGCAAAAAAAAATGTACTCCACAAGCAGGGAAAAAGGTTAGCATGCATGCTAGGTAAGGTTCAGAAAGATATGAGTAGTGTAGGTGGCGAAAGTTGTGTTTGGTGTTGAGTGGGTGTGAAGGAGGTTGCTCAGTGTTAGAAATCACTGAAAAATCTGCTTCCTTACCCTGTTACCTGCACCACTAATAGCTGGTGAATAATGCCACCTTTCCATTGGCCCTACAGTGGTATGATGGTGCAGTGAAAATTGATATGAATCAGTACATTATTCTTTTGACATTTAAAATGGAACTTTTGTATGCATGTTTTCTGACTGATTATGGGGATTAAGTTAATGTTGTATCACACCAAATCTGTAGGTATGATTTAATCATTATTTTCTTCACCAGTGAGGCGTGAACAAAAAACATCTCTGGCCAGATTTACTTGAAATTTGACATGGATCCAGATTTATGAACCCTTAATTATTTTGGAGGTCCCAGTAGTCTAGAGCCACCCTTTCTTATATCTATCCATGACAAAAATCTTACAAAAAATGATGGCCAGATTTTCTTGACATTTCCTGTTTAAAAGAGTGGTTCCCAGAGGAGACAATTACCACTTGTACATAAGAAAGAGCCTTTTACTATGACTAAGCACACACAGAGGATTCAGCCTTTGCATTCTGGACATTCTTTATTTATAGGCTTGCATCGCACCACTGCCCTAAGCTCTTGACTGGCATCTCTGATATCGTTGCCATGAAACTGGGGTTCCATCAAACTGGAATATCTGATCTTTGAGCTTTCCTTTGATAATGTAGATGGTCCTGGACTTGCTGGGCTTAAACTTCATCCATGCCCATGTTATGTTTGAATGAAGATTATTTAGGAGTGGCATTGTACATGCGATGGTGGTGATCAGAGTTGTAATGTCATCCATATAGGAGCAGGTGGCATTTTTCCTCCTACCACCCATATGGGTTCTATGATGATCAGTTCCATGGCTATGATAAAGACGGAGATGGTGCATCATGCCTTTATTGCTTTTTCCAGGGGTTGTCAAGACATGGTGTACTCTGATGTTGAGGCATAACTGCAGATCTACTGACCAGTTTGGAGATCGTCCCTGGAACAAAGAACTCAAAGGCTGCCCAGAGGATAGTGCGAAGGATGGATCCAAAAGCATTGGCCAGGTCGAGGAATGCAATATGTAGATTTTTTTCCTACATTTTTTGCAGCCTAAATCTGATAACATATCATGATTGAATGTTCTAAGCATCCTGAGAAACTTGATATACTGACTTTCTACACCAAGGTATCAATCAAATTGCTATCTTTCAGGTAGCTTGCGATCTTTGGGCAATGATGCTGAAGGAAATTTTCTGTTCAGCATTTAGAAGATTTATTTGCTGGAATTGAACTATTCTTCTGTTTGGGAATTAATAGGCTATGCTTTGCCATGTTTTTGGATGTTTTTCTTCTTCCATACCACTTTCATTAACCTGCACAGAAACCTAACCACAGGACATTTGTAGTGTTCTAATAGAGCTGGTTAGGAACTCACACACAACTTTGCACTCAACGTTGCGTCATGTGTCTCTGGCTGTCTGTGTATATTGCTTTCACATGATCTTCAAGTTCCCTTTTTGACACTTGGAATGCTATGCTCATTTCTTTTGTAAGCAGACTTTTCACAAATCTGAACAAATCCTAGAATGATGCTTTTACCCTCTTCCTCAGTCAACTTCTGAGGTTTTATGCCTTCCATAGTCTTGCCAGGCATTATTTTAGGTCCATTTGCATGAACGTGATAATCTCCCTCTCCTTTATCGACCATTGCCTCCATTGCTACCTCAAGTCCCTTCTTTCCTTGACTAAGCATTGTATTTCTTGTTGCCCTCTGGACATTGATAAGGTTGTTGTCATTTTTTTTCAGCTGTAGGTCTCTTACTTCAAACCTTTCCAATCTGTATTCATAAAACAGGTTGGTTATTGTCTCCAGCTTCTTCCTTTGCTGTTCCCCGATCTTGCTCAGATCTGCATTGATTGTTTCCCACTCCTTTATTTTTCTGCAGGCCTCCTCATATGTAGCCTGTATCCTGGGTTTTTTTACACGATAAATGCAGTAATACTAACTTAAAATTATGCAAATAACCTTTGCTTAACTACTCCAGTACATATTGTCTATAACAAGGGCTAAATTGGATCCAGCCCAACCAAGGCTAGAGGAGAAATGCTAAAACTGCCCTTTAATTAGATGGCTCCAGTGATTTTATTTATTCATGGTTGTTGTTGTCGAGGGTGATAACCTCAGTCAGGTCCTCACATAAACAGAAACCCACACTAAGGGCAGTATGCAGGAACAAAGAGAGAGAGCACATGGAAGCTGTTAGAACTGTACTTGTTGTGAACACTCATAAGGCTCTATTTAGTTTCCTTTGAGTAGCTTTATGGTTCAGGGGCATCATCAATTTTCATCCATCTCATGTTGGCGCAGGTGGTCTACAGCGCCTCCGCCTGTAAACATCCAAACAAATATGGAAAGATCAAGTGAGGTTTTATCATTATGATTCCTGGCAATGTCATACAGAGCTGTGGTTACCACTGCTAGGCCATTAGCAGTAAATCAAATGGAACATAAGCACACTAATGAATGGAACTGAGAACACTATTTATACAGCATATCTGGTATAAGGCAGACGTGGTGCAATGACTTGACATACTGACTGAATGCTTGTTAATATGCTGTTGGAAAGCCATTTATTTAATTTGAGTTTATGTTCAAGATACTATTAACTCTTTGCAGTACAGCATCATAATGCACACATTTTAACACACAGATGTTTTTATACAGCTCTTTCCTCACAGATTAAACTAAAAAAAGCTCCTTCAAGTGTTTGAGTTAAGATATCAGCCAAAGAGTTTTAAATACATTGAATTTCGAACAAAGACAGACCACCCCTGCCCTTACCATATCCCTGCCGGAGCCTGTCTCAGCTCTCCTTTAATCTGAGAAAAAGATCCCAGTAGCCAAGCACTTTCCTTGGGGTTAATTGTATGTGACATCCATAATACAGTTGCGGTCAATGGTTATCTTCACTTTGGTATAGAGCAAGTTGTTTCACTTCTGTTATTAGTCCTTGAATGCTCTCTGCCTTACTAAAAAAGAAAATACAAAATCTCCTCATTATGCAATTGTTCTCTGAAAAGTTCAAATGCCTAATTAATTTAACATAGGGGAAAATTGATTAATTTGACCTTTTATAAGTGGTAACAATCTCAGATGATGACACACTATAAACACCACCATGATTAGAGAGGGGGGGTGGGGGGGGCACGAATGAAAATGAAGGAAGAATTTTCATTTTTCCTCACATATGTTGGCATCATGCATTACTCTAAATCGCTGTAAAAATGCAAATGCTTTATTATTATTGTTACCATAAATAAAGAACTGCTTTTCAAGACAATACGATCTGTTTAATTAAAAAGCGAAGGTGGTGCTTTGGTCTCCATACTGTGCTGCTCTGCTGAGCTGGTGTACTAATGATGAGGCCTGGGGAAGACAAACTCCCATGGATATCTGTGTCCCTTTTATTAAGATGGAGGGGTAGACAATGTGGTTGGGAGAGGAACTAATGGGTTAAGCATCTTCCTCCGGAGGAACGTTATCCACGGCTGAGAGCTATGGTAGTACATTTTAATTACCACTCAGACATGTTCACACTACAATATACTTGGTAGACCTGTTTTTCTATGTATCTAAAATTATTATATATATAACCAAGAGGATCATTTTATTTTTCATTTATTTTTTTCCCTCTCTGTCTCAAAGCAGTAACATAATTGGGTCAGTCTTAGACTTTTGGTCATTGTGGCTGCTCTGTAAACCTGACGTATTACTCCCATTAGCTGCAGTTCTGTTCCCTGGGGCCATGTGGGACACATAGAAGGTAATTACAGAACATAATGTTATTAATTACTCTGAGAACTCATGCTACCGTTGAAGCTGAACTCTCTATAGATGAGATTCTCGGAGCCAGGCGGCCACAGCACAATGCCTTAAGGTTAAGTGACCCACTCGTCTGTCACTGGATGTGGGGAATTGTCTTAACTCCTCTCTTCATGCGCCATTCTCGGCACTGAGTCTGTTTTCCTGCTGTTGTTGCCGCCAAACTAAAAAAAGAAACAAGGGGAATTTATCCACAGTGCTTCCCTGCAGTCATTTGTGTCCTTACAAAGCACACACAGAGAGAGAGAGAAAAAAAAATCAGTTAGTAAGACAGAAACAAGTGGTCAGATGTCATGTGAGTTTTTATTTGAAAGAAAAAAATGTGTTCAAACAAGGCCATTGGTGAGATTTTTTATTATTATTATTATCACTACTTTTATTGTATTAGTCTTTTATATACCCTACTATTTTGTCAGTATCATCATTCCCATTATGAGTGTGAAATTCCCCACCTCCAGCATGTTCTCCCCATGATCTCCTCCCACACGTGTAGTTTATATATAGCATAATTTAATCTTGTTACCCCAGTGAGCCACATGTATCCCTGTAATGATAAAGACAAAAACAAAAACTAGGTGTTATGTTTTGGTGCTATGCAATATGGAGACTGAGAACCTCAAACTAATTGGGAAAAAACATAGGTTAACACTTTTATCTGTAGGTTATTCACACGGGTCTTCATTTGTAGGATGGTGGGAAAACTCTTGCTGTGTACTTAGAAGCTGTAGCATGATCTTTTTTACTTCAGTAAGTAATAGAATCATTAAGTTTTGTTTTCAGTTGAAACTTTTATTATTAAAAAGGCATAAAGTGATAGAGGAGCTCAATTAAAAGTACACAGATGTTCCCACCATACAATGATTTTACCGTTTTCAAAAGCTATATTCTTCCAGTAAAGTCAATAGCTCTCTTTGAATTAGCCATAGCATGCCGTTCCTTTTGTATTAAACCAGAATTAGCTGTACCTTCTCTGCAAATGTCATGGTTTGCTTTCATGCAAGTAGAGAAGAGGAAATGGGTACTATATTCTAGCCTTCATGATACATCAGCTAACACATGCCTTAATTATGAGCAAATTGAAGCTTTCATAGCTCTAACTGGCTTCATAGCAAATACCGGTGATTCTGGAGAACCAGTCACACAAAGCTGGCTATCATGAAATCACTAAATTTAAATATGACATATAAACAACTAGGCCTGTATTATTCTGTGATAAATGAAACAGGCAAATCATATTGACTTATTTCATATATTTGTTTAGCTGGAATGAAAGTAATATCTAGAGTTATCGTTAGGTACTGTTCGGCAACTAAAGCTGGATCCTGTGCTAATCCAGTTTTTGTGTTTGTTTGAGCTTAGGCGTATTTGAATTTCAATGTAGATTTAATATCTCTCTGCCAGAAATAAAGGCAGCATACAAACAAGTTTAATGTAGACATCAGATGTCTCATACTGAGCAGCCGACACCTCCTGAGGTGAAATGAGAAAAAACACAAGCCCCTTGTAAAGCTATTCTCAGTCATTCTTCCTTAATTAAGCCATTTATTGCCATTTCATGCACATGACAGTAAAACTGGAGGTGCAGGTTTACAGTATCTTACAATTGAAATGTGTCTTAACTGAAAAATATTGACAAATGTATCAATTTCATACTGACTTCTGTGCCTGAACACTGCAATACCCAACATAAATTCAACCGCAGCAAATATTAAGACACAAAATTGAACAAATAGTCAACAGAGTTACAGTTTTAACCATGCAAATGCAACTGTCTGATGATGCTACCAATGAGACAAGGTAACAACCAGCAACTCGTGCACATGAGCACGGGCAAGTGAAGCCAGCGTGGAAAGTTTGGAGTTGACTTTGACTTGACTTTCACAGGTATTTGTTATAGCTACTGAGGGTCCTGGCTGAG
Source organism: Scomber japonicus (assembly GCF_027409825.1). Classification (NCBI taxonomy): domain Eukaryota; kingdom Metazoa; phylum Chordata; class Actinopteri; order Scombriformes; family Scombridae; genus Scomber; species Scomber japonicus. The sequence goes on along the minus strand of NC_070596.1, from coordinate 9,402,242 downwards.
GGGGAGTTGTTCATACACCCAGATACCACTATCTGCCAAGACAAGTTAGACTAAGTTTATAAAAGATCTAAAGGATTCACTAAATACCTCGAAGGCCAACAGAGTTCTCCTCAGCCAATAATCAATAAGCTCTCTCTCTAACTTGAAACATGATTCAAATGTACATATTCTTCATCCTAGAAACAGTAAATAGTTTTTCTTCCAAAGCCAAAAATGAAATATTTGTTCTTGTACCATGAGCTTTGTCACTTTGAGAGAGAGAAAATGTCCTCACAGTGGTGAAATAAACATCAAAAAGCCCAGGATTCAACTGGTCTTACGACTGAAAGTTTTATCCTAAATCCAGTTTGAGGTTTTGGGATTTTATTTTATCCTGCACGTGGCTGTTTTGTTTTAGCAGGTGACATGCTGCCAGGTATATGAGGATAGGATTGGATCATCATAGCACAAGCACAGATTTGATGACATGCATTTGCAAACACGCCAGCAGACAGCCAGCAGGCCTACCAAAAAATTGGTCTGAATATATTTAATACTGCATTGATGTCAAATTCAAAGCAGATAAAACAAACGAGCACAAAAATATACAAACACTCATAAAAAAAAAAAGAAAGCAGTAATGTTAACAAAGCCTGAAGGTCCTCCAGTACGGAGGAGTGATGCCTCCCTTTATTCTCGTGGGACTCTTTGGCAGTTATGATACATTTACTTACTTACCTGAACAGGAATCATCTTCTTTCATCTCTGTTCATGCCTTACAGAGGATCAGTAAGATACATCTCTACCCGTTTGAAGTACTGTTACCTGGAGACATGCTGCTGGGCCGCCGCACTGAGCTTATTTGATAAACTGAATTTTATGTCAACTGTGGCAATCCCCTCTATGCATCATGTCTAGTTTCAAGTAGAGGGAGAGGATATAAGGACATGATAGCGCTATTCCTTAAAGCTATGGCTGCCGGACTGCCTATTGTTATGATGTATTGGTATTGGGGTATTTTACTGTGTGAGTTGTAGGCAGGGAAAGTGCAAGGGACCAACAGTGATAAGGTACATGTTAGATAATCACCACTCAAACAACATAATAAAATACAAAATCTTATCACCAACACAAACATTTGCAAGTATAATATGAAAGATTGGTAAAAAAAAAAAAATAACAGCAGTGTACAGTAACAGGAGAGAGATCTTACAAAATCCCAGTTTTATTCCCCAGGTTGAACAGCTTAGAGTTAAAATTTGAAAAATAAAGTCCTGCTGTGGTCTAAATGAACAAATAATGTGACTTAATAAAATGAAAACGAAAAAAAAAAAACCCCGATAAGAACATCCCGTTCAGCTCAAGGCTTAACATTTCTGATCAAAGAAACCTGTACTGAGGGATGGAAAAAAAAAATCTGGCCTCCTCTGCTATTTCATAAGAAGCCTTAAATTCAAGATTTGGATTTACTGGTGACAATGAATGAATTGATTTTTGGTGACATAAATCTATATTTCAGTCTTGAAATCTTAGCTGTATTTTACTTATATTACTTTTATCATGTTTATAATGGCAATACATATTAAACCTGCAGTAACGGAACAGTTCAGAGGAAACAAGCTGTAAACAGAACATTGACATAATTAAGTTCACATGGCGATGCTATTTACAACACTGGCAGATCATCAATCAATCATTTATTAATGACTACACGAACGAGGTCGGTGTTATTTGCTTTCAGTTCAGTATGGTGGGTAAGCTTAATTCAATAGTGTCAGTAACATCAAAGATGGGTAGATGTCTGGGTCACATTTACCCAAGGAGAAGGAGAAGGAGATTGCTTTGATTTACTTTGAATTTTGAAAAGTGAAATAAATGCATAGTATTAGGGAATTTTCCACCATTTACGTCAATCATTGGCATGTACTGGGTCACACTAGGCTTTGCGGTCATTGTGAGGTCACGCCCAATCTTGACTGGAAGACACTGACTCCCTTTGAGATAGTAGTAGGCAGTGAGGCTGTTCATTTTGGGTATAATAGGAGGCACCCTGATAGTGTTGCTATAGCAGCTGAGGGCAGACATGTGTGTGCCTGTCTCTCTGAACAGAGAAGAGGTAACTGTAGTCAGAGGTTGGATATGGTGAACCCTGTGGGATGGAGGACAAATAGTCTATAGACTGTAAATGCTGTATATGCTGTAAATGTCAAAACTCATGATGAGTGACACCTTTCATATGCAAGCAGTAATGATCTTTTGGTAATATGAATTATTGATCATAGCTGCTTGAAATTGCAGCCCACAATCAAAAAATCAGTTTTTTAGAAGACCCAGTTATCAACTTCACAATAAGTGGGTGCATTTCTAGGCTTATATAAATAAATGCCAATTTTATTGCAAGCAAGTGTTATCTTTATTTGGTTGACAAACTACATCCTTGGGTAAAAAAAACACAACTTAGCCTGAATCCTTAGTGAGTTAATTTTGTGTCAGAATGATGAATGATGTATTTCCATAGGTCAATCGCCTTGAGAAAACATTGAGAAGATGCTGATCCAACAGTTGTACTTGTCAGCGTGCAACCATCTGAGCTTCTTTCAAGTACGACAGTTGTTGGATGTGTGATAGTTGCACTTTATTCAAATGCAGTCAAAGTGTCATCTTGCCTGTTTGCAAACACCGCTCTAATGTCCCAATAACTGGTGGCAGAGTATTGTTCCCCGGAGGCATGTTGTGTACCACCTTCTCACAGGCATTTGTGTGTGTTTTTTTTTTCCTAACAAAGGTGGGTGTTTAATAGTGTGAAAAACGAAGGATGAAAGACAACTGTGAAGATGATTGTAACTCACTCAGGAACAGAGGGTGTGAAAAAAGGAAGGATGAAAGACAACTGTGAAGATGATTGTAACACACTCAGGAACAGAAGGTCCTCAAATTGAATTCTTAAGAGGGTTCTCTATCAGTAAATGATGTTTTACACAGCTTCCATTGCGAGGCTCGTGAAGAATGACAGCATCAGAAATGTTATTTTGATGAAATTGCAAGGCTATGGGCTACAAGGTCGGTCAGGCAATTAAAGGAAGCTGTTAAGGGGGCTCCATCTCATTTTCATTTGTTACATAACATGGACCATTTCCCACCCATTACGGATCTTAGATGTCAGTATTGTCTGCATATTTGTAAATAAAAGCTCTCCATCCTTTGGGGCCATTATCGGTGTTGCAGGTCCACTTGAGGAAAGTGGTGAGCCTCCAAAGGTCAGGCTGCTTTTGAGCATTGTACCTTACTCCAAGGCAGGTTTATTCACCAACAAAGGGCCGAGGGGAGAGTGCAATGCTCTTGGTGTGAGCCAATTAGGGCTTGTTTATTTTCCTCCACTGTCTAATAAACGTCACTTTCTAGTTTTAATGGCTTGGAAAGAGAGTGTGATTAAAATTCAGGCCCATGGTGTGACTAAATGTGAAACAGAGCCACGGTTTCAACAGAGGCCCTGCATCATGTAGAATAGCTCTCGACGCAGCATTGTTGTGAGAGGTTATGATAATATAAATATTTATAACACCCCACTGACCCTTGTGTTCAAGTATAACAGCCGCCGCGAGGACAACACTCCTCACAAATAAAAGCAGGGAAAACAAACACCTTCCGGAGCCTTCACCATGTACTGTATTTTTTGTCTTCCCAGTCTCAAAACCGTTTTTTCATGGATTTAATATTTGTGACATGATTCCCTCCTCCCTGTTTCTAACGACGCTCCTGCTTGAAGCGTTGCCTCCCAGTCTCATTATAATTGTTGCTGCTGTTGTTGTTTTTCATCTGTGACATTTAAAAATGTCAATAGAATGCACCGCGCTTAAAACATATGATAATTTAGCAGATGATTGGCTCACACTTATTAAGAGTTCTCCATAGCTCAGCAGTTTACTTTATCATGCTGTTTTGATCAACTTGTATTCCAAAAAAAGAAAAAAAAAATATCCATACTTAACAGATGAGAAAAAGGCGTCTATAAATAGTGTCTTTTTTTTCCTTTTCATTCTTTATGATTCACTTCAAAAGTAGGTTAAAAAAAATCCATATCCATGGTTTTGGCAGTATCGGACTGTTCTTCTTTGTATGTATTAATAAGAACTTTAAGCTTGAGCTACTGCACTATAAATACTATTATAGATAAGAAGAGAAAATACACTCAAAGCACTTTACCGCAAGTCTCTAAGTTGATAAGAACAAGATATTTTTGGGTTGTTCATCAGTGTGGCCTTTCTCTCTGCAACATTGTCTCTCCAAACAACAACAAAAAAGGACAAATTGAATGCAGAATGTGTGAAAAAAAGCACGTTGATAAATGTTTTGGTGACCGCTTAAAACCGAAAAAAAAGAAGTTGTTTTTCGCCTGTGCCCATACCGAGAAGGCCCAATTACCCTTCTTTTCAGCCAGGTCTCAGAAAAGACTAACAACACATGTCTGAAGATCCCCAGCTGAGATTTCGGGGGATAAAAAGGCCAGAGATATAGCGCCGGTATAGTTCAGAACGAGCCCTGTAGGTGATCAGCAATATCTTGACATCAGTTCTAAAAATTTACTTGCAGCATGGTGTGCCGTGGAAAAGCTGGTGAGGGTCTAATGTGGTCACGTCTATTAGATTTAGATAAAAGCCTAGTCTAGATAATGTGAATTTCTGTGATTAAACGAGCCCAACTAAAACTGTTTCCAAGAGCTGCTATCCATAACAATGAGCTGGTGATGTACTATCTGCAAAATTAAATCATTGTATTGTAAGCCAGAGTGAAAATGACCTCAAAGTCAGAGTGAGAGCACGGCTGAATGCCTAATTAGGCGGTTAGTGTTGGCAAGCTCGCTAGCTAAATAATGGTGATGGTGTAGATCCAAAAACAGAAGCAAACATTTTGCAGGGATTTCAGCTGTAAACCTTGCTGAGACTGCCAAAAGCCTTTTTGTCCAAAAGAGTGCAACTGCTGGCTACAATACAACGCCTGCTACTGTACCACCCCCATACTGACTAACTACCTATCTCTCTCTTTCTCTTTTTCTCTCTCTCTTTCTCTCTCTCTCTCATACACACACATTACAATTCCATTCAATAAACCCTTATTGGCATGCTATTATGATTAAAAGGATTAATTCATTAGCAACTCGAGATGAATTACAGATGACAAATCAAAGAAAAACCTCAATACCTGACTGTAGAAACACACTGTATCAAATACAGGTGCATCCATACAAGACCTGAGGAGACCCTGAATGGTTTGAGTATGAAAAAAGCTTCAGAAGTAAGTTCAATATTGTCTCTCTTTCAGTTTCCTGGCTTTACTGAGTCTATTGAAAATCCTTAATAATTGTATCACAAAGCTGGTTATCAACTGGCTCAGTAAACACAGGGTTTAAGAATCCAGCTATGAGTGTGTGCACGTGAAAAAAAGCGGGTTTTAATTACATGTAGTATCATCACAACCATGAGTGGAGTACTTCATGTGATATGAGATGAAATGTACAGTACTCATGGGTAAATTGGGTTACTTTAGCAGCAAAAAGGGATTTAGAGCATATATAGAAGTATATATATTGTATTCACACAACCAGAATAGAATAAGAAGCTGTAGAGACAAAAAAAGACCAAAGGAAGACCTGAAAAATATAAATGAATGCCTATCTGACAGTGTGTGGATTATTTATTTATTCATTTATTTTTCTAAGAAAGGGAAACAGTGGGTTTGTTTTTTTATTTTATTTCTATGGTGTTAATTATAGGGATTATGAATTCAGTTGAAATATCACACACACACACACACACACACACACCAAAAACTGTTTTTACAGCATGAGTGGGCTGTGGTTTGATAATCGCTTCATGATAAAGAGTTGTCTCAGGCCCTTTTTACACCCATTTTGGGTTTTTGGGTGTTCCAATCACAAGTGGACAGCACTAAGATCTCCTTTCCATTTTCATTGGAATAAAAATTAAACCAAAACCAGCAAACAACTTGTTTTTGGAGGCAGTAATGTCCTTCCCCTGCCAAGTCTGCCTGAGTCCTTCAATATGACCCAGGACACATTTGTGTACACACTGATAAAAGCCTGTGGCCATATACAGCCCACTTCTACCAAATGTGGTATGTGTGATCAGATCTTAAAGCATCCTCCATGTATTTTGGGTGCATTCACACCTGTACTTACAGCTGTCCACTTGTCACTGGACCACCCAAGACACATTTTAATGCCAGGTGTGAACAGGGCCACAGTGTTCATACAAGGATACAATGTTCAAGTGGAGAACACAATAAGAATTCCTAGAATCTACAATAGAAACTGCAGTAGGGGAGCTGTTACTGTAGGAGTGCACTAACCCTCAAGAGGTGGATGTTTATTTGTGGTCACCTTCCACTACAGACCTGACCTAAAAAAGTGAGCTATAATCACAAAGAAACAACAACAAAAAAAGTCCTGAACAATAAGCATGTCTTGGTTTTTACCAAGCAGCTTTTTCCTCTCCTGCCAGTTCTCTTACATGAATAGTTTACCAAGGAGAGTTTGAATAAGCTCTTTTCCTGAGAGGGAAGGATAAACTGGATATTTGTGAAGGCAAATTTAGGAAGAAGTCAAAATGCCCAACTATACCCCAGCACGGATTATTTTGACCACACATAATGTATTATTTTCTTCTTTTTGTCTTAGGTTATACATTAGAACACAATTATTAGAATGCAATTAAAATGAAAATACTACATGTGTGTACCTTTCTATTAAAAGCTAATTAAATGTTAACAAAATAGTCAAATATAAAGATTTTTGAGGGTCTTAAAATACTTGGAATATGGACCTCTATGGTAACTAATGTGTCAGTCATTCCACATGTAAAATGTTCATATACAGGAGAAAAGTTAAAGCTTGTGTGTGTGTATATAGACTAAGTGTTTGTATATATCTAAGCTTATTTTTACAGCCCCCATGCTCTGAAGGGAATGCTCCTCAATATGTTTTTAGTGAGCCTCTGTCAGCTGGCTGGAGCCTCCAGATAAGGGCTGTTATGTGTTGTGCAGTTAGTGGTTAAGTATTGGTGTTCTCCACAGTTCCCTGTGTCACTGTGTTATCTGAAGGGTCCCAGCGAGCTCCTCAGGCTTGGCTCTCGAGGTCGCAGTAATGAGAGCGGATAATTACTGATCACACTTTGCAAATGGAACAGCAGGACGATAGAGGGTGTCTAATGAAGCCCCCTCCCTCCTATAGAAATATAAATATATATGCATACATATTTATGCACACCCACACACCATTAAGTCCACGATGACAAACACTGAAACAACTACAGGTCCTCTATGGCAGTAAATACACATCCTTCTGGTAGCACAGCAATCTCCCACAAAATACATCTATATTCTATTTTGCTTTGCTAATTTGCTTTGCTAAATAAGTTCTGGAGGAAAAGTAATTGCTGCTGAGATTCACTGGCAACATTTTTGTCCTCCATCCTTACAGTGCAAAATCCTTATATTGCACATAATTTAATACCTGGGTGAAATGTGGGGAAGCAAAGACCATGGTTTGCCTCCTGCATCTTGTTTTAAATGACTAAAACACTCAGAATAAGGGATAGATCATGTATTTTGATTAATATTACGATCTTAGTTGCAAATCATCACCCTAACTCATAACCCTAAACCTAACTCGTAATCCTACCCATCATTTCCTTGTTAAGTTAACCAGGTTAATTTGAGTTGCATAAACATTATTGCAAAAATATCACTTGTGGTTAAAATAACACTATATACAAAAAACACTAATGTTTAGCATAGTATAAGGGCCATTGTAGGTTAAAAATGGAGCCTAGGAAGGGACATCATTATTATTATTCTTTACATTACTACAAAAAAAGCAAGATTTATTGTGCAGCAGGTCAAAGTAAAACCTATATTTCTCTAAAATGTAATGCACAATGAAGACAAACTAACAGGATGTGGATTGAAATTGGATTGGATTATCAATAATGTCCACAGTGCTGTGTGTCTTGAATACAGATATGATTTTTAAAACTTTGAAACCTTGACCATCTCCCATAAATTTTTTAAAAAAGAGCGAATTTTGCTTCAGGGATTAATTTCAATAGTGGACTTATTTAACAAGCTGGACTCCCTACAGCAATATATGCCAGTAATTAAGTTGGTAAGTAAAAACCCATCATAGCCAAAATGCTGATAATAAGACCCAAGCTGTAAAATGAAAAAAAAAAATCTTTTAATATTAAAATCCCTCTCAATATAGTCCAGTCTCATTACATTTAATTGATGATCAGTGGTAAAGAATGAGAACACAACATATTTGACCTTGGAGTCTGGTCACATCTGCACCCCATCCTCCTTACCCTCCACCTGTAAGTTGAGGACAAACATTGCACCAAGCCAGAAAAAACAAAGGCAGGGGGGAGACGGAGCACTTTGTCAGATCAGCTAATTGAGTATTTGGCCCAAAGCAAGAGCCATTTATAAGACCCCTCCTCCCTCCAGGCCTGCCCAACTGACTCCCATTCCTCTGCCCCTGTCCAGCTGTGTGCTGCCGTGACACAGGGCTTTGTCACTCCTGTTCCTGTAAACCCCCCTCCCCCCTCTGCCTCGTCCTCATTCATCACTACAGAGTGATTCCTGGGTTTAAGGGAAAGTGATGAAGATGCTCGCATGCCCACTGTGGACACAGCAGGACCCTCCTGGCTAAAGTGCCCTTATCAATCAAAAGCCCTTCTGGGTCAAACTGTCTTTCTGGTATCAGACTCAGGGAAAAAAGTACCATAACTCGACACAAAACCACCCAAAAAAAAACGCTTCAAGGGATACCCGCACAATAAAAACAATTTCCCATCCTCAAGTTTGTCACTAATCTTAGTTGTTGTACCCGTTTTGGCCGGCTCAACCTCTTTTATTATGTTTAGTGCAGCAGGCAACTACTTCATCTTTGTTGAGGATGACAATTACGGGGCCACCAATGTGTAATCAGAGTGAGTGTCCCAGAATCATAATAAGTGTCTACACTGTCTCCCACTCTTTCCCATTTGAACAGCTGTGACTCCAGCAGTGCTCTTGGCAGGCTCCATCCCCTGTTGCCTCATTTACTGGCAGCCTCTGAAGTGTTTGTTTGGAACAGTATGTACCTCAAACAACTGGAGATATTTGTAGTGTTGTTTCTTGTATTCTGCATTCCGTGCTTTTTGAATTAAAATGTATCACTTGTCACAGGTTTCCTTCACAGCTACAGTAGATACATTATTTCTTAAGATGACATTTCCTTCACCGGCAGAAACGAGTGCGTCTACGAGGTTCAGCTTCCTGTCTGCATTCACGTCTATTTTTTGAGTACTTTGTTTATGCCTTCATTGTCATTAATCTATCATATCCTGTCTCTATCGTTGTTATTCTTGACTGTCATGTCTATGACCTGTTCTTGTGGATTTTTTGACCCCTGATAGCACTATGAAGTTTTTATAATTGGGTCCCCATTTGTTTAATATTGATGCTATTCACATTGATGCCAAGGATTTCACGCTCTTTTACTGATTGACAGTTGGTGGTAATTGTAGCGAATGTGTAAAAAGCAGTGAGGACAAACACTGCAAGAAAACAAAAGTGGATGTAAACAATGCATAATAAATAGTATTTTTAAAAATGTGGCTTTGCTAATGTTTTATGAGGGAGGGCATGCATTCCACTTGTTTGTCAGGCCCGCATCTTGTTTGGTGAAGCACATGAGGAATTCATAAATTGTTTGTTTATAAGACAATGGTACCTTATGCTGTAATATTACCTGCATACTTTTTCCTTGTTGTCACTTTTGTGGCCATTAATTTATCCTGTCATTTTAGAGCCTGCTGTTCCTTTCCTGCCCTACAGTAGTCCTCAGTGTGTCCTGTCATCAGCTATCACCTGACTCCCACACCTGCCTGAGCACCTGTTCCCCCTAATCAACTAATAAGCCCCTCATTATAAACTGTATACCGTTCCTTTTCACCACCAGATTAATCATTTATTGTGCATTCTGCTTTAGCATCCAGTCTTCCTGTTACCTGTTTCTCTCCGCTCATTAAAATGATTTTTTTTTCTGCTTTGTGCCTTTTGACAAACGCTGTTTTGAATTACGAACACAGAAGATTTGATTCAATCCACCGGCCTCTTCAATCATATGTTTCAGTTCATTATCTGCATCGCTGAGCCTTCACCTATTAGTACCTCATGCAGCAGCAAGCTTTGTGTTTGCTTCTTTTTCTGCTTTTCCGTGCTGAAGAAATCAGTAATAATTGTTGCATTTGAGCAGTGTAAGATAGTCAAATGAGTACGGACTACTCATTGATTCTAGTACTGTTAAAAGAACACTCCATGCTTTCATTTTAATGAATCTCTAACCTCTAACATGGGTCTTAAATGTGAAATTCTCCCAAAATCATCCTCAAACTTTACATGGAACAATACTTTCTTTCACTAAGTATCAGACTATTTCATCAAAATGGGTCCTGCTGTCCATATCAATATAAAATGTTCTTCATTGTCATTTTTTTTGCATAACGTCTGTCAATAGAGAAGTCTGAGAAAGATCTCATCAGCATAATGGATGTCTGTAGAGGCACAATATTTTGCTGAGTGAAGCACTATGTCCAAACCAGTTAAAAGTGACTTCCAGTAGCCCTTTCCACATTTCCCCACTCACTATCCATCCTCCTCTTAACTTCAGGTTAAATAACTTCCTTACTTCACTTTATTTTAAAGCCCAAACCTAATAAATGAGAACAGCACTTTTTTTTTTTTTCTTTCAGCTGTTCTGGTTCATAGGCCCTCATTACATTTCAAAGGCCAAATCCCAAACATCATGTGAGAACATGAGTCAGTTATCTCAGTAGAGAAATGCTGTGATTGCTCATAGAGATCAGGATGTAACAAGAGTGTCTGGTCTCCACCACCGCACTGCCTTATGGGTAAAGCATCACTAGATCCTGTGATCTGTCAATATGTCATAAAATCACACTGGTAGCCTTGTAATGTAATTTCAAATACCGGTGTGTATTTTGCTGTGTTAAAGTTGAGTTTTGTGTGCTTTTACCACCCCAATGATTACCTGCCCTACACTACAGTTTGCACTTTTCCTCATCAATATGGATAGTTTTGAGTGCATCAGTGGATCTCAGTTGTCATGTTGAACTCCACCTCAGTTGGGGAACACTAACTGACACTTCCAAAATTAGAATAATACTGTGCAGTGTGTACATGTGCTGTTCATAGATATATTTAGGACGCTCAATACATTGTGCCCTTGTGTAATAATATTCTAGACCTCTTGGATTGATTTGTGGGGCTCTGCAGGGAACCAAGAACTAGGTCTGAACAAATGCAAAAATCATACTCCATATCAGCTGAACTTGACCTTTCCTGCGAGACCTCACTGACTCTCTTTTGAGGCTAAAGTAGTGAAGTATATCGAACTGTTTTAGTATTCTACAAAAGTAGTTTCCAGTGCATTTCCTATTAAAAGATGGACAGAAGGACAGAGCCTTGTGGACCTTTTAAGTTTAAAGTGTGTTGAATTTGTCTTTTTTTGTTTATGCTGGCGTTTGACATCGGTGCTTTCAAAGAAATAAAAAAAATAAAATAAAATAAAATAACGTCTAGGTTTTTGACTGACTGCTGAGCACAAGGCCTACCTGCAGGGAGGGTGGCTATATTTTCTTATCTCATTAACAACTATTTTAGCAGATGTCTTCGCAGGCTAAAACAGAGCGGCAGTGAGTGCACCGGTGGAAGAAGAAAGCCTTCTTCTCCTTGAGAACCCTGAGGACCTCCCGTCTAATGAAATGCTGTCAAGGTCCAGTGAGCTGAGCTGCCAGAAGAAAGCTTCAGAGTGGGGGGAGAAAAAAAAAAAAGTCGACAACCAGCACAAAGTGAGAGGCAGATAGCAACCCCAACTCCTCATACACTTATTACATTTTGGAAAAGCATTCAGACTGATAACAGTAAAACTCTGCCTTGTGCACAGAAACAGAAATCTGTTGCTTCCACATGAGATGCATTATTTACGTTATACTGTATCCCCCAACTGCTGACAACAGTAATTCATTTTGATAAAGAAACTATCCTTCAATCCAAAATAATTTGTCCAGCAAACCACTACAGGAGAGCAGAGGAAGAAATCCCAAAGCAGTCATAAAGAAATGTAGGAGGTAAAAACTTTACTCCATCAAACAGAGAGAAAACACTGAAAACTAATAAATGGCAGCAAGACATAGCCATTAATTTCTGAAGGGGTAACACTTTACAAAGAAATTCTTAGTGTACTGTCTTCTATTGCTGCCATGATCCATAGACACAAAACTTACACAGAACATAATACAAACAGAGAAATGTTAGACAATTGTAAAAAATAACTTTAATAAGTACAACACTGTACATAATAAGAATCTGACATTCAGCAGTTGTGATAATCTGTACTGTAAACATGAGTACTCCCAGGCATCTCTCACCTCTAACTAAAGAGAGAGGTAATAATAGAGGGATATACTGCATAAATTGAGTGAGCTCACTATATTATATGACATGCTTCTCTTGAAGTCACTTTATTTTTTTAAATAACTGGTGGCTCTGGCTATCTGGATGAATTCAATCATTTAAACAAACCATCTTCTGCGGAAAGAAGCGGGGCTGTATTTCACGCGCTCCGTACCTCACGCAGACTTTTCCAGCTAATTAAACAAGAAGCTGAGACCGACAGAAAGATGAAGACTGTAAGGGGGGGGACCGTCCTGCAGCTGGTGTGAGGGACTGAAAAAAAAAATGACTGTGTCATATATGAGAAAAGGAAAGATAAGGTGCTGTTATTTATAACCCTTCTTTAATCTGTTGCTATTGTGGGAGCAGCATTTTCATTCTCATTAAAGAAAGGCGGAACACTGAGACGGCCGAGGCCACTGTTGTAGTGGTTTGTCTTTCTGACAGGGAGGAAACATCACCTCCAGTCGTCCCCTCTGTGTCTGTGCGACTATCAGCCTTCTTCCACTGTTGTGTTTTTTTTTTTCTATTTCAGGTTGGAGCAGATTAGAGAATAGCACAGTGCGAGGGTCCTGTGGTGCAATCAGTTTCACGGTGGTCCTGCAACAATTGCACAATGGAGATACACATGAACGTTGCTGTCTCACCCATAGAGGGTAATGATGATTGTGCAATTCAAGTCACTATGTCTCTGGAAGCTTGTTTTGGCAAAGGCAAAAAAAAAAAAAAAAAAAAAAGGAATGAATTAATTTGGAAAAACCTCTTAATATGGAGATAAATAAAAAATAAATAAGCATGATCAATTTGAGTTTGTTTATTCAAATTAATGTTTTATGATTGAATGAACATATTAAGCTACACCATTATATAGGATTTGGATGGCAATCTTCTATATTCTACTACCATTTCAACAAATCCCACATGCAGAGCCGAACCAACACTGAACTCATCCTGCTTACAAGTATTATGTGTGTATCCAAAGTCTGATATATCCTAGTCCTCTGTGCCAAAGACTTCTATGTCCAAAAAAACTATTAAAAACTCATCAGTGTACCGCACTGCTGCACCGGCCGACATGTTCCTTCATCCTTGAAGAGAGTGGTTACCGTAGTTTGTTTAGAAGCAGCTCCAAAGAGTAATAACAGCAATAAGTTAGTAACCCTCAGGAAATAGGTTTCTGTAGAGCAGACTACACTGTGCATGCATGTGCTACATAACACAACCTCTTGAATGTCAGATTGTTGGATACACACACACACACACACACACACACACACAATACTTGTAAGCAGGATGAGTTCATTTTTAGTTCAGCTCCACACTTGAAATGTGTTGACGGTTAGAAAAAAATAGAAAAGTCAAATTCTTAAACGCGCAAGTTTGATCTCGTAAGACGTCTGGCTCTCTGAAGCATGTAGCAGAGGAAACTGTCTTCACCAGAAAAAAAAAAGATGGTATTGATTTTAAATGCGTCAAATGACCTATGTTAAAGGTTTTCTGACAAGCTGCCATGGCCTTCACAAACAACAATAGCTGGAGCAGAAAGCAGACGCAATCACAAAGCTGATCGAAAACATTTTCTTTAATCATAAAACACAATTGAATCTTTAAACTCAGACAAAAAGGGGAGGTTTTAAGTCCCTAGAAAGTGATGGTAGAAAGTCAGCCTCAGATTTCAACTAACAGAAGCATCTGGAAACAAACTCAAAAAAGGAACATGACAAAGACAACTACCAGTGATCTTGGACCCCAAATAAAATAAACTCCAACAACGAGCTGTAACAAAAGAGCTTTTTTTTGCTGGAAGGGAACTATTCACTACCCACTCCACCGTCCCTCTTCTATTGCCTTCGAACTCACCTCAGGTGCACTCCCTTTATGTATCAGAGGAGGTATTCAAACAGAGAAAAACATGAACACAAAGGGGAAAAGAACTTCACAAGGCCTTGTGAAATTCCAGCAACCCTCTTGCACCTCCATAAATTGTGAATACGACTGAATCACATATCAAAATTGTTGTCTGTTGTATTTTATTAATTGACTGATCAGTTCAGCACTAAACATAGCAAGACTTTAAAGGATGAGTCCACTGAATTTACATATTAAAATCTGCATATGTGGAGGGGAGGGGGCGCAATAAAGTATTTTATGGCTCTTGGATCTCCAACTGAACAGTCAGCAGATTTGCATTGTGTTACAAAGTTACAAAGCTGTGAAATGGGAAAACCTATTAGGGAGTAAAAATCCCTTGCATTTTTCCAAAGACAATGCTAGGTGACTCACAGTTTAAGCACTTCTACAACTTGGATCAACATAAAACTCTCCAGTTAAATCATTTCCATCAGGAGACACAAGTATATAAGAAAAGTATGATGTTTATTATAGAAGTACGATGAGATAGACAAAGTCTTTGGTGCTTGAACTCCATGAGGACATCATCCTAGAAAAGCCGCAAGACAGATAGATCCTTCATGAAGTCCAGACACTGGTGGTGATGATGCTGATGAGTCAGATGAGAATGATGCCCAGTGAAAAGATGGGACAGTTGATCCTGCAGAGTCTGGGTGGAGATGGTGAGGTGGTGGGGTGCAGATAACGGCTGTATGTCAGACTAGAGCAGAGAGAGAGAGAGACATATTTAAAAAGACTGCAACTAGATGATAGGCTAATGATAAGTGTGGCATTGTGCTATCGGGATAGCGTGAGTGACAGATGTAAAACTCCAACTACACCCCCCTGAACACTGACTGGGAAATAAGGCAGCATGCACAAGAGACAGTAATACAGGAAGGAGTTAGCACCAACTATAGCTGTTATGAAAATGGAAACTTCCTGACTGAACTTTTGCTAAGTTTCATTAGTATAAAAGATGCATTAGAAAATATCTGGTTAGGTGATAAAAAGTTGAAGGTACAAGACTATACATAAAAACTACATCTACAACTCTAAAAGGTGCATTTCAGCAAGAACATTGAATTACTGGCAGTTGGAAGTTAACAATTACAGTGTTGATTCAATCTGCAGGGTAAATCAGGTCACTTTTAATTCTGTGTCCCTTTTAAGCGATTTCAGTAGCTATAAAACCATGCTGCTACACTGCAACAACGAAATGTTTGAATTAATTACTGCTCTGATTCATTCCTTGGACTAGTTTCTTATCCATTGCAATGGCAGCTTAGGCTCATGGGTATTGTAGTATTTTTAGCCATCCATCATCCCAAATATACAGGAATTAAGTTTAAATAATTGAAATTGATGGTCATAACATAAAGCCATAAAATCATTAAATAAATCTGAGAGACTTACATTTCTGTGTTAAGTAATAGTGAGGATATTTTTGAAATAAAAAAAAATAAAATGTGAATACAGAATGGAGAAAAACACTTCTGGGACCAGTGGGCCTACTTTTTCATCCTACTTTACAACTTTATAGAAAATGTTGAATCAGTAGAGAAACGATCCAAGACTTGTTGAAATTATCAATCATTCCTTTTAAGACCGACCAGTTGGTTTGACAAGGTAACCACTGAATGCCTGTGTCCTCGAGGAATGCTACTGAAATCTGTTAAACATCAGAATCTATCTATACAGGATGCTGATACACCCTGTCAAATAAGTAGTAGACATGGTTGGTGAACTGTATGGTGCTAGAAGAGCAGTTTTAGTGGTGATGCTTGTCGTTTCATATTTACCCACAGAATCATCGTCTGTGCTGCATTTAATAGAAGTGCTGTGGGCATTGCCAGCCAGTGTAAAAACAGTTTATTAGATTCTATAGGTTGAATTATTGTGGAACAGCTTGTGTCAGTAAAATAATTGGTCTGACTAAACTCTACCAGAAATGCAAAATTAGATCAAGTTCAAAGCCTGGAAATGACAAGCGTGGAATGTGTTGTCAAATTGTGTGATTAAGACTGCAACACAAGCCCCAGAGGAGTGGATGAGAAGTCTGTTTGGTTTCTTCATCTTACGGTCGTCTTCGTTAGCTGGATTGTCTGGTCCAGTGCATAGGATGATTACAGCTCTCATTAAGGATGGACTCGGACTATGTAAATCCCAGGACTCTTGTGAACAAGGAGGAGAACTGACAGAGCATGCTGCCATTATACATACTGTCTGTACTATCTATCTCCAGAGTTTACTGCCATGGCGAAGACATACTCTGGTAAAACAGCTTAATTTCACAGTGTTAGCCTGTGTGCAAATGTGTGTGTTTCACCATGGAATCCCAATTGAAAATGTGTCAGGTTTTTTCCATCGTGAACATAGGTGTTCAGTAAGAGAATTAGTATCTCTCACCCATATCAGGATATATCATAATATATTTGATCAGTTAGAGACAATACATTAAATGTGTTAGTTAGCTTATAGCCACACAGCGGTGAATGAGCCAGTGTATCTGCACTAAAGGCTTCAGGTTTCTACATTGCACTTGATCAAGTCGCATACTGGACCAGGATTGGCTCCAAACTACTTGTGACATCACAAATCCAATTCATAGGCACACCCTTCAGATTTAAGGGGAGCACAGACAAACTTTCTCTCTTCATCAGGCAAATATGAACAATCTTGTAGTGTCAAATTCTGCACATACATCATACTGCACAATGAAGCTCAAACATCCAACCGAAGGAAAAAGAAAGATACATTCTTAAGTGAAGGGGGATTTATGAAATGTGCAAAAATCATTAGAAGATTAGAACACCTTTACTAAAATTAAATTTAAAAAAATGTGAAATTATGTTTAACTGTAAGATCATTTCTATCTAGCTATCCTGCTAGTGAGCTGCCATTTTGGAGTGACATCATTTTCTGCATAACAGGGTTGGTTTGTTCCATTGGCCAGTAAAGACAATGAAGCAATTCTGGGCTCTAATTAAAATCCCATCTTTTGTTTTTCTTTTTTAAAAACATAGTTTCTATTCTTGACTTTTCCCTTTTTACTTGGTGCTAGTACCACTGTTTAGAGACTGATTATCAGCTGGCAGCATTTAAAGTATAGGTAGTTAAAAGCATCCTGGCTGTAGAGCAGTCTCCTCTCATATTTTACAGAGCTGATGGGGAGTGTGTACAGTCAGACAGTCTGGACTGTTTAGGGCTTACTGACACTTGACAAAAATAAATTCATCATCAAGTTATAATTAGAATCTATTTGCCGTCCAAATACAGAAATGTATACTCTGCATCCTATCCTTACCCATCCAATTATATTGTTATACTCTATACCCATCCTAACTATTTAGGAGCAGCAGGCAACCACAGCTTGACACCCGATGCTTGAAGCTGGTGCACTGCATGCTTTGGGGAGAAATGCTGGTATATACACTTATTTTGTTTCCCAAAACGTGGGATGAAATTATATCTCATGCACATGCAATAGCATTTCAAGTGCTCAATGTAGTAAAAAGTGGCCTTAATATATATATATATATATATATATATATATTTTTTTCTTCTTCTCTGGCCACCCCAGGACTCCGTAGCGGTCAGTTTCCATCAGAAGGCTCTTCAGTGCATTTTTGTCTTCTTCTGTCCCATGGCTCTCCAATCTCCATCTGTCATCATCTCTACTGTTGAATCTGTTGAATACTTGTTAAAAGTGCACTTAAAACACATAAATACTATTTTCAAAATGATATTACAGCTCAAAAAACACAGAAAATGCACAACAACAAAACAAAACAGAGCTAAAATGAAAGTGAAGATTAGACATTTGTCAGGTGGCCACAACTCAAAATGCTGAATCATGCAGACATAGTCAGGCGTAGGTGCAGTAGAATTGAAAATGATTTTTAGGTCTTTATACAGTAATTGCTAACTTTGAGAAATCACTATATATTCTGTTTTCTGTTTAAAAAAGAAAATTCTGCAATGACAAACTGACAGAAAGTATGGGAATTCAAATATATCTTGGAAGAAATGGATCTGGCGCACCTCCACGTCTACCCCGCTGAGTCAGAGAGGACACGGTAGCTGCCCTCACGGTTGCTGTCCATCTGTCCATCAGATCTCATTAACAGTTCAATTGTCTGCAGGGAATCAGTGGTAGTCAGGGAGAGGCTTGCTGGTTTGGAATGACAATTAACGTACAAAGCAAACAGTGCAAAGTCACTGCAGACAAAATAGCAATGTTATTACATACGATATCTACATAGAATATAACAATGATGCACACATGCAACTGTTATGAAATGTAACTAATGATGTTCAATGCATCTGCTTGACTATTTCTATATTAACACTGAGAGGGATTTCCTAATTAATGGTGATGTAAACCCGTCATTCATTTGAGCTAATAAGTTTATATTATTCCTATTGTAAAAAGAAATCAAGTAAATATAGACTATGTAAATATGAATAAGCCTAAACAGCATATGTCCTCTATAGTTGGCATCAGTGAATTTCAGTAAAATTACATATTTTGTCTTTATATCATGAACCTTTACATTGCACCCTTTGGGATTGTTCAATATTCATTTGCCAAATCAATACAATATCTCTGTGGAGCTGTAAACACGTTGATGAATGTAGACTTGTTTACCTGCATGTAAAGTATTTTCTTAAACTTTCATACTGCCAGATCTTCTCAAACATCTGCAGCCATTGCCCAAAGCTCTCAACCTGCAAAGCCGCTGTCATAGCTCCATCTGCTCGGATCCAGAACTGAAAGGCCTGCTGTCTGAGCGCAGTGATTGGTGATATTGCCTGGTCATTGGATATCTTGAGAATATCTAAAGAACTAGTGCTTAATGGGAAAGGCCGACTGCAGGACTATTGAACTTCTCAAAAAAGGACTAAACCACCTTGCAACCTACTGTACTAACCAATGAGGGTCAGTCAATTGGTAAAATAATAAGTGTGTCAATTGAAGTATACAGACATACTCAATAAGTAACCAACTAGTATTATTCAAATGATGTAATATTGCTTTCCTAAAACAATCCACTTTTGTTTATTGGAATTGGAAAGCAGCTCTGTTATTTTTATCCTCACTTCCTGGAACTTTTTTTCCAGGGGGATTGTGTCAACATGGCTAAACTAAATTTATCTCTGCCAAAAACAACATATGTTTTGAAGCATTGTGTTCTCTCCTCTCTCCAGCAATTTGGTTCATTTATTTCATGCGCATCAAGAGCCAAATAACAGAGGTTGACATCAGCCTGTCACAGATAGAAATACGACAGATTGTATCTAAAGGCACATACACTATGTTGATGATTATTACAACAACACTTGACTCCCTCGTATTGCTCCATTACTTTTAATGGAAAATGGCCAACTCTACTGCAGTCAGCACAGATAACCCTGGTGGAGGAGTTGTGTTTATGTTACACATATTTTAAAACAGACTGAGCCTGTATCTGATGTAGATTATACTTATATTTAAATGTAAACCATTTTCAGACTTCAAACTGCTATACATTATGCACATTGAGGATGAAAACATTATGCTCAACGAGGATGGGCTACGTAAACAAACTTGCAGAAGATAACATCTACCATCACCATTGAAGTCTACCGAATCAAAGGCTACAACTGGGATATTAAGAATGCCCCCATGGTAGTGGGGAATCTAACAGGATAATTTGCAGTAATGGGCATCAAGGGTGCTTCATGGACAGGAGGAAAAGTCTTAACCACATCATAAGGTCTTAACATTATTCTGACTTCAAAGGAATATGACCCAATCTCTTAAGAATCATAAAACTATAATCAGTTGAAGAGAATTCAAAGCGAGTTTTACACTAAAGGCTTTTGATGAAATTAGAACTTTTTGTCCTTGCATATGATATGCTCTGCCAGAGTTCACAAAGAGTGCAGTGTCAGTTTTATTTCTCATCTCATACGTCCTCAATTAGCATTGTGTTATGTTAGGTTCATTTGCTGAATAAAATGTGACATCATCATCTTGTTTGGTCTGGTAACATCTTTGGAAGTGCACAAACACAAAAGGAAATATGCAAATTAACTTCGCCTGTGCTGCTGCCGACGAGATTATTGATTATCGCAACTATTCTAACCTTCTGTTTGTTTGTTTGTCGTCCGTAAGCACATGAGCATCTGAGCCGTGTGGTCCCCTTTCTCTCTCTTCTCCTTTTTCTCTTCACGCTGTCTGTCTCCCTATCTTCTCTTCCTCAGCCTCTCTTTTCTCTTAGGCATCTCTTTGCTGGACCAACGCCCATCCTGGGAGCCGCTCTGCTTCCCAGGCTGTCAGTGCCATTTCCAGAGGTGTTGGATCTGGCTCCTCATCCTACAGCAGTGTCAGCCTCACCTCATGTATCTCCCTCCCCCGCATGAAAGATGTCCTCCCTCTCTCTCCCCTGTGTGAATGATGTCCTTATCTTTCTCTCTCCCCTGTGTGTTTGTGTGTGTGTGTGTATGTGTATGTGTGTGTGGTCTCTTGTCTCTTCTCCTCTGTGTGTGTAAATGGTGATGATGTGAGTTTTCCCTGTGTGCATGTGTTGTCTGTCCTCTTCCCAAGTCTCCATGGTGATGGAGGTCAAATTACTAAAGTCGTATTCTGTTTTTGGCGGCACCTCGAAGTTGCTCGGTTTCATATACTATAAATCAATTTTGTTTTCCACACTGTATTTCTGTTATATACTATATCTCTATATGTTCTAATATGTTCTATTCTATACACACCTGAGGTTTCTTCCCTCATTAAAGTATTGTTTAGGGAGTTTTTCTTTATTTGAATCAAGGACTTTGTGATTTGTGATATTGGTCTGTACAATAAAATAGACTTGACTTGACTCAATGAATTATCCCACTTTTGTCATTTTTATTACGATTATTGTTAATATATTTGTCAAAGGTGATCTTATTTGTAACGAAAGCAGAAGGAACATACTGTCAAGTTATAACTGCCCACCACATCTCTTTATATAGAGAGATAACATGCAACCATGTAACCTTCCCTGTATATACAATATTTTATGAATGTATTCATGAAATATGCCCTTCCACCAGAAAAATGTAGCATTTATATCAGAATAATGATGCAGGGCACTCTTCATAAGAGTTCTATTATGCAAAGAAAATTACTATTAAGGATATTTGAGGTCACTGCATTAATGTAACCATGGTATTCTTTCACACATGGGTACAGCATTGGCCCTCTTCAGACCCTTAGAATATGACCTGGATAGCAAAGATATATATATTTCAAGTTTTGTCCTTTCATTGGCCTTTACATAGAGTTTAACTGAGTACAGTAAAAGAAAAACCACTAATTACACTGATACTAAGAGATGAGGTTGCTACTGACCAGGTCTTGCTTATGATCCTTAGTTAATTTCAAATGAGAGTAAAATCCAATTAATTGGATTCTGGCTTCAGGGTTGGTAGTCATGCAGTTGTTGCTTTTCAATGAAAACTATACCGAGGGTAATGGCGAAGTCTATCTAAAGACGATATTCTAACCAGACTTGAAACATAACATAACATATATGATTATTTCAGTATATTGACACCTATTTGAAAACAGACAGCAAACAGATTATACATTTATTGTTGTTTATTTTGTTGTATTATAGTTTTTCCATCTTAAAAATATACACTTGCCATAAAGGCTACTTGACTCAGTGAAACCAACTCTGAATTAATTGTTCTTGATATTGGAAAACAGCCCTTTGCCCTTAATTTGTCACCTACGTATTTAGAACAGAAAATTGATCAGATTGCGCCTTGTGTAATTGCTTTCACTCCCCCAGTCAACCAGGCATCTAGGATGTAAACTTGAATCCATTTCCTACCATTCAATTAAGTGAGAGATTTCAATCTCCCCTTCTCACATTGCCATCATTCTTTTTTTTCTTTCCTTTTTTTTAACTAGGGGTGAAGTGACTATTTATTTTCAGGATAAGAGGGGGTGGAATATTAAAGAAAAGATGAGTAGAAAAGTTTGATTTTCTATCATGTGGATGGATCTGCTTAAAAAGACAGATCTCAAATACAATAGGTCATTGTTGTGGAGAACTCTGCCACAATGCAGGACTCACTTAATGCCTTTCAAGTGTTTTTCCCAACACTCTGTTGATGTTCAAAGCAATATAGTGCAGAGTTAAAGAAGTGTAATGTTTCATGTCGATGTCAGTGCAAAGGTTTTCTTTGTTTCATACTGAGTGAATAGAAGTGATGTCAAGGTTGGGTTATTGGCAATGGGGCATATAGAGATACTTTTCCTCTTATTTCCTCTCTCAAGTCTTTTTAGCGAGCACTAGGATGCGTGTCATGTTGTAATATTTTGGACTTGTCGTGAAGCAGTGCAGTAGCATTTTAATTGGCTCAGTGTATCTGGTATAGTTACAACTTTGACATGCATTTCAAAGAAGAAAAAAAAAGAAAGTCAAGAGCATCAGACTTCCATTGATATCAAATCATGCCCTCATTCGAGGTTAATGGGAATCCTAAAATAAGAGTCCTGATATTGGGCTCCATGTTATTTTTGGTGTTGCTCCCCTGTACTTCATCAAGAGTAACTGTTCATGCATGGATAGCTGCATAAAATTAGCATATGGCAAAAAAGGAGAAGAAGACTGTGTCAGCCATGAGCAAGGATAAGCTGTATTTCATTAACGGCTGATCCCAGAGTTCAGGCTCAAAGTGGAGCGAGTTGACCCCAATGTAAGATGATGTAAGATCAGAAGTTTTTCATCATTTTTTAAAAAGGTGGCACTATAGCTATATTAGTGAGATGAACATGTCTTTTCATCTTCATCTAGTTATGATCTAATTTCTAAAACTGGCTGACCCATTACAACCCCGCAAGTCATTCTATTTTTATCATTAGGTTAGAATTACACCAAACTCTGCAGATTTTTAGCCTCTTTTAAGCTCTTTTCTCTTTCTTTTTTCTTTTAGACTCACTGATCTTACCAACCTGTTCCCTACCAGCAACCAGCAACTGTTGAACAAACTAATCCTGATAAACTTAACCTCACTTTCCATTTTAACTCAGTTGGTAGCCAGCTGTTGCCAACGTCAGAAGTCAATATGTGTGTCAGAAGTTGGAGACAAAAACTGAAATAAAAGGAGAGTGAATATTGAATATCTTATTTCTTTTCCCAAGTTGTAAAATCAGGCCGATTGCAGCTAAGGCCTTTTCTAAATATTTTTAGGTGTTAACTGCAGTCTAATCAATTTGCAGTCTAATCAATGTATAGCCCCATATCACAAATCACACATTTGCCTCAGGGAGCTTAACAATCTGTACAGCAATACAACCTCATCTGTCCACAGGCCCTGTTCTTAGACTGTATTTAATGCCAACACCATATTAATAAAAGCTAGTTTGAATATCCTATTAAATATAAAATGTCAAAATACCTGATTAACTCATGAATCTTTCAATAAAAAGATGTACATTTGTGGTTTTGCCCTCTAATGTGCAAATGATAAAATCTATTATCATAATGTTTGTGCATGCTAGTTCACTATGAGCAGGTGAGCAGGGTGGATAAACTGCACTCTAGTTGGTTGCAAATTAAACAGCTGCATTCCCTGAACAGGTGATGATAGATGGTAAAAGGGAAGTACAGACATTGGTTTTACTTATTGAAAATGGTTTCTTGTCATTTTCTGTTTGCTTTTAATGTCCAATAAGAAGTTGAAATTAAGCACACACTCTAACCTAAATGATACAGCATATTTATTGGCCCGCAGGAAGGTTCTTATTTAATGTATTTGTCCAGAGCTGACCTTGCTGATAGTGTAACAGTGTCTTGCCACAGGCAGGCACACCACACAGAGGTAATTTTGCTTTAAGTTTACACAGGGGGCTACATAACACAGCAGCAACCTCTTTCCTCTCCCATAGATAAATCACAATTATCTACATTATTATCTTAAATGTGTTATACAGAACAATATACAGTAAATATATGTATATAATTGCACATTTTAACTGCAGTGATCTGTTCATGTTAAACATAATTTAAAGTTAAACAATCTGCCTACTATGGGGAGAAAGGATAATGTTAATTTCCTAGATGGAGGAATATGATGGAATTGTGAAATCCTGCTTCCTATTTGGAACAAGAGTCTGCAGCCACACTGGTGGCTCTATGAAGCTATACTTAGCTACTGGGAACATCAGCATGATCATAATACCAATGTTAATGTTAACATGATGTTTAAACAGATAATGTCATCATCTCATTTTAGGGTGTTAGCACGCTGGAATTTGCTAATTAGCTCTGAACCCACATTTTTTGTACTATTTGGAAGTTACACCTGATGATGGCGCTAAATAAAATCTAAGGGAATAACCATGTTTATAGCAATTAATGGAGAACATGAATGTCTGACAAATTTAATGGCTGGGATATTTCAATCTGAGCCAAAACATTACAACCTTGTGGTAACACTGGAGGTAAATTGGCAAATTATGGAGATATCTTCTTAAACACAAAAAATTAATCTGCTGCTGGCAATGGAGGGAAAGTCAGGGGATCACTAAAGTCAAGTGGATTCATCCTCTGTAGATGAATACCTGAACTGAAATTTCATTCCAATGCAGTCAACTGTTAATTATACATTTCAGTGTGGACCAGTAATGACATCGCCATCCCCTGAGCCGTTATGCATTTATCTAACTTAATTGCAATTCAAGTAACCCTATAAACTTTAACATCTTTCGAGAACTAGCTAGGACCAAATCAGAAAGCTGGTCAAAGTCCAGATACTATATCATGGATACATTAAATGGATAGAATGGGTGCAAGTTGCTCTTTCCTTGTGCTCATCTTCACAAGACGATATGGTCCATAAGACTTGTTTTTTGCATGTCATCTAAATTGAAAACACAGTAATTTTATCCCTTGTATGCAGGAGGAAAAGAAATCACAGTGTAAGGACATAGTGAATGCAAAAGATGAGTTTAATGTAGTGTAAATAACATCCAATTTCCAAGTGCTGTCTATATCAAATTCTGAATATTTTACTGTAACAGCAAACTCATGATAATGAAACAGGAGCCTAATATTCACCAACTGAAGCTTTCATAACAACTTGTATGCATATGCAGTGACACAGTAGAATATTTTGTCAGAAGATGCAGTGACCAACTAATCTAAAGGATGTCAGAGTAATAGCGGGCAGTGACCGCAGAAAATAGGAGATGAAAAGGTCAATCTTTCAACCTGATCTAATGGTATCATCACACCAGTGAACTCTTTACACACTAGTAGAATAAGCTGGTAGAGGAAGTGCTCACTTGACTCTGTAGTACAACAGTATTTGCCAGTTATTTGATTAAACGCAATGCCCTGAACAAATGAATGGGTTTGATTATATACAATTATACCATTATCCAACTGCTGGTAGTAATACTTTTGTCCTATTTGTACTCTGTTGTTTCTTAATTTGTGAACCTATGCACAATTACCATTAGGAATAGTATTGTCGTATCTGTGTGTGTGTGTATGTGTGTGTGTGTGTATTGTGTGCAAGTCTATTATAAAATAAATAAACAAAGCAAATAAAACGAAATAAATACAACACACTATGGTTCTGATTGTATCATACACATTTTTCATCAATTTCACCCCAAGTCACATGTGCCCTTCTTCTTTAGAATCGCTTTTACTCTGTTCTGTCTAGATAGCTGGAACTCATTAAACTGCTGGATAAAACACAAGCAAGGGAGGTCACGGTTTGTCTAACAGAACGATTATCAGAGGCAGACCACCCTCATATGACTTATCACAGTCAGGATACCTTTCTACAAAAGGCAAAACAAACAGTCAGTGAAACATCCAGCAGTGCAATCAGGCATAGCCCTTTAATGTCCTGATGTCATTCGTTCCTGAGCACAGAGCTCTGTGGCACAGAGTGGGATTTGATAAGCTACCAAGCAAAATTACATCTAATTAGATATGCTGCTGGCATGGCCTCTCAGTAGTCATAACTGTATTGCCAGCTAAAAACAAAAAGAGTCTTGGTGTGGTCTTACACAGTATGGACACAGTCCCTTAGGAGCGCTGTAAACGAGACTCTCGTTTGAAATACAAAACAGATACTAATGACACAATTAATTACTCTCTGCACCAACAAATGTGCTACCAAAGTGTTGTTTGTGCCTAGGGATTATCTATTGTTTTAATTACGAATGAGGGCACTAATACAGTTCCCTGTGGACAACAAATAGCCAAGGCAATGTAATGAGTCCATTGAGAGCAACCATGGTACTCCAGAGCTTTGCCACCCTGCATAATTCATCAGCCAAGAGGTTAGACAAAGAAGCTGGTGGTGTGCAAAAAGGTGTGTCATACATCTGTGTGTCCATATCTATCATGATTAAAAAGGATATTTTTTCAAAATTGAAAAATAAAGTAGCACAAGTTTCTATTAAGACGCCCACATTTTAATTGATGCTTTTCAATTATCCATCATTAAATTACACTAATTACAATTTATAAAGGGATTAGAAAGTGGTACTGTTAAAGTGTATAATGTGCTGTGCCCTCCCTTCCAGGGTTATGTAAACCATAGGGAAAATCCTCTTTTGTGCTTCAGAGACATTAACATTTCTGTAGATAAAACTTATTTTCTTGAAGCTTGTCTGTTGTCTTTTGTTTGAGTCTTATAAACCACTCTCACCTCAATTTGAAATCAATACATGCATGTTATTTTCTGCGTTCATGTCTAAGAAAACAATCTTGTAAACATGGATTGAAAATGTTAATTAAATGCAATCATTAATTTACAAAATACAGTATGCCAGTCTCTCAGCCGATGCTTAAAATACTTTGAATTTAATACCAACTGAGGTTCAAGCAAAACACTTGTCAAAGAGACTGACTGGACCTGTTTCTCATAGCTTTTAAATCCGTATGTGTTGTAGGTGGTCCACCAGTTTTTTTTGTTTTTTGTTTGTTTTTAAATGATGTCATCTTTTTATTTTGTTCATTACAAGAAAAAAAATGATGCATGAATCAGTTGAATATATATATACAATCAAATGGGACCTAATCACTGCTCAGAATCTACAAAAATGTAATTTAAAAAAGGCATGAGCTAAAGGATTAAGACATTTCAACATATTTTTAAACATATGAGTTCACAATATTGTGAGGCAGGAAAATGTACCTGAGGGGTATTCCATCAATGCAGCTGATGAAAGCTGCACTTACTTTGAAAAAACCCGCCTTGGATCAACATCGACTCGCACTTAAGGCTCAAGCCGTTCCACTAACACAATTCAGCCGTGTCGAACACTAGAACCGCCAGAACACGAATCTGTTGTAGATCAATACCATAAATGTGAAGTTAACTTTGTTCAACTTTGTTTGTAAAATGACATATTCTGACTCACTCCAGAGCTAAAATGAGCACCTATATGCTAAATGTATTAAAGAATCAGCTTTTTCACCACTCAGAGGTTTTGGTTTTTGAATGCAAATTGTTCACGGGAATATAACATTCTGTTTTAGGCAGGTGTTATAATTACTCAATCTAGGATCTGAAATACAGGATGGAAGCAGCTTGGTTTGGTATCACCAGAGTCTGATGTAGGCACAAGCAGAGAGTGGAAAACAGAGTAGGTGAAGTAGAGCAGGTGAGGGGTATTAGATGGTATGAGCACGTTGGAGAATGGGGTTTGTAACAAAGCTGGGCAGGTGATGAGTAGATGATCCAAACTAAAGACAGGTGACAAGAACTAAGCTGGTTGTGGCAAACAACTGTGACTGACTGGAGTGTAAACCAGGAGTACAGGGAGATTAGAATTAGCTAAATTGCAAGCTGATACAAATAACAATAGAGCTGGTCTTGACATGGTGTACCACATGGTTGATGGAACGATCCTGCAGAGTCTTGATGGATGCGTCCTGTTATGCTGCTGTGGCTTGTGGAGTTGATTAGGTGATCAGCTGCAAGTGTACCAGTTGAACAGTGGGGAGAGGGAAACCAGGAGGTCACACCCAGCATACACACAGACACAGAGAGACAAACTGGGGACAAACCAACACACAAGGGAGGGAAAAAACAGAGGAGAACACAATAAATATGGGAGACCTACTTCACTCACCAGTGGGTTGCTAAAATTCAACAGGTTTTGTATTAAATTATGCAGGTGTATGGTGTTTTAAAAAATCTTGTTCCATGTCCCCCTTTTTAACTCTGAGCATCTGCTCCTCTAAAGCACAGCCTGCATTTGAATATAAGAACATAACTTGAACATAAGAAAGTAGATATAAGTAGCCAACTAGTGTTAAATAACATGATGCGGTGGGTTGGTTTTCCTCCTGTCCTCCACAGTTTTTTGACACCATCTGCCACTGCTACATACCCGCTGCTCCAGAAGTGTCCCACACACAGCAAAACTAACGAGACATGAACATCCAGGCAGAGGACAGGCTCTCTGTAGATACACACACCATGCTACGGTGTTCCATGTGTTGCTATGGTCATTGATGCTATCAAACCAGTGTTGAACATGATTTGACAACTTTCAGGAGACATGCAGTGAAAAGTAGAACCGTAATTGATTCAGAACTTGACACTGAAGAGGGGTAAGAAGAAGATGTCGAACATTTGCTCAAATCACTGACTAACCCTAACCCTAAGCCTAAGCCTCATCAATTATTACTGATAAGGCTATTATCATCAAACCAGCAGATAAAGGTTCAAAAATAGTCATACTAGATAGACAACAATACCTACAGGAGGCAAACAGACAACTCTCAGACATCAGATATTACAAACCCCTCCCACAAAGCATCCAAAGCAATGCCCAAAAAGAACTGTAACCATTATCACATCACTGTACCATAACAAATTCATCAAAACCAAGCAGTTACATTTTCTATGTAACTATGTGCCTGGACAATCCACGCCACAGACATTTTTACCTTCTCCCCAAAATCCACAAAGACCCTGCCACATGGACAGTTCCCTTTGAGGTTCCTCCCGGCAGACCAATAGTTTCTGATTGTAATAGTACCTCCTATAATATATCCACATACATAGATCACTTTCTTAATCCCCTCTCCACAAAACACCCAAGTTATAGCAAGGACACATACCACTTTTTAGACATTATCCAACCCATGGCTGTTCCTTCACAAGCTTACCTATTTACCATAGATATAGATAGTCTTTACACAAACATCAATAGCACACTCGGAGTTAAAACCATTCAGAATGTATTTCAAAAATACCCAGATACCAATAGACCGGATCAGGAAATTATCAACCTCTTAACCATCTGCCTAAATAATAATGACTTTGAATTCAATAACCAACACTACCTACAAACCACTGGAACAGCCATGGGTCAAAGATATGCCCCCTCTTATGCAAACATGCTGTATACATGGCCGAGTGGGAGCGAGAGGCATTGGCCAAGTGTGATAAAAAACCCTCCATCTACTACCACTATTTAGATGATATTATAGGTATCTGGCCACATAAAATCTCACACTTCCAGCAGTTCATTGACACACTAAACAATCACCATCCCAGCATTAAAGTCAAATTTTCCATACACCCACAACAAGTTAACTTCCTGGACACTATAGTTTTCTTCAAACCCATTGACACTACCACCAATACAATACTCACTAAGGTTTATTTTAAGGATACAGACACACACGCACTTCTCCATAAAACCAGCTACCATCCCGAACACACATTTAAAGGCATCATCAAATCTCAGATCATTAGATACCACCACATTTCCTCCCTCCAGTCAGATTTTGAAACCACCATCCGTACCCTTTTTCATAGCCTCAAAAACAGAAAATACTCCAAATGTTTCCTCCGTAAAATCAAAAACGACACCTTGGCCACCCTCGCTCCCACTCGGACCTCCTACAACTCATACGCACATCAACATACACACACACTCACACAGACCCCTCCCAGCAACCCCTGACAACCCCTCCTCCCCTCCCCCTAACTGAACCAAGGTCTGTATCCCTATCCCACCCACAATCCCCCTTCCCCCTTCCCCCTTCCCCCTACCCGAAACAGGATCTGTACCCCTTCCCCACCCACCACCACCCCCACCACTGAATGGGGCATATTAAAGATACCTGTATCCACATTACTTCATGTACAAATTGTTATAATAATCCACTATTGGAAGGTGGCCGTCCCAGTTCGTCCACCTTATGCATCATGTCAGTCAGACAGACAGAAGACTTTGTTACGCTACTTAAAAATAATAAAGATAAAATCTGGATCCAAATGGAGATGAATGTTAACCTTTTTTAATATACTTCAACTTTTTTTCTCTTTTTGATAAGTAATTGGTCTTTAAACTGCTCATTAGAACATCACAAAATATGAATAATATATCAAAACAACAGTGTTGCTTTGTATGTTTCATTCCCCTCACACTCAAATGTTCAGTGATAGGTTGTTTTGGTAAATATCAGAATGAATAGCTGTGCGCAAAATTGATGTTATGCTACACTATTCATGAGTGCTGGTAATTCCTTCTATTATTGGTAAATATCACAAACAGGTCGTCCATTTGTGCCCCGCTCTCCTCTGTCAGTTCTATAATTTCATATTCCTGTCAGGAGTATCTCTCACATGTAGTAGCCATAGGTTTTTACTGCTTGTTATTATCACCAACTCCCCTCAAACTATGGAGAGTAAACAGCTTCTCTACTGAATATTTCTGTTTGGATTAAAAAGTAAGTGTTGCTGACAGTTAATGAAATGTTTGATTAGAGTGTATTGGTTACCATGGCTACCTAATAAAAAAGTACATTTGAACTTTAGAAAGTAGACATAGATATATCATTCAACGTATATAAATCTGTCTCATATATGTTCTTTTATACATGAGGATATTATAATCATGTTCTATTACATGGCCTGAACCACTTGGTTAAATACATGACATGATGTTGAGAGGTAATATATCAGCAAAATTGGATGTAAATTCATTCCTCATGCCATATGCAGGGCAATAAGCTTTATATCAGTCATAGAGCTAGTTTATATTGATATAATACTTAATTGGATACAATGTGCACATTTACTCCCAGAAAACTTTGCAGGCTTTTCTTCTTTTAAGATCTACAGTGTATGCAGGAATAGCTTTGTTGTTGATTCAATAGAGAAATCTGGCATCAGGAACCATCCTGTTCTACCTAAGTCATGTTGCCTGTCAGTGCAACACCCATGCAATTCATTGTTACCTACTGGCTGTTTTACAGTGCAAATGGTAAACAATGGTAATCTACACACACAGAGTATATTGGTTTCTTCACAACAATTTTGCATGCCACTACAACAAGACAATGAAACTGGGGGGAAATGATGAGCATGCCTTTTAATTTTGTGATCACATTGCACTGTTTAAATGTTCCAGCAAATCTGGAGAGAGCCAGTTTGAGTTCAGTGGAGAGTAACAGCAACAGTTTAAGATCTGAAGACAGCTTCATCGACAGACAGGCAGTACACCACCACAGCAGGGTCAGTGGAAGAGAGAATCACTGAGAAACAGAACAGGGTTGCAGAGAGTGTAGCTAGTTCTTCAAGCAGTCATCAGCCTCCCGAAGTGCCTGATATTGAAGATGTTTTTCCCACAGCTTGCTCTCTGTCAATGCATCCAGGGCACATTGCGTGCATTTGTGTATCTTCATCTTTAGAGTGACATAAAAAATAAGACATTAAGCCTGCAATGTGCATATTATGAGTCTCTCAGTGCTATAAAGAGATTGGGAGACTGAACCTGACTTCATATGAGCGGCAAACTTGTATTGAACATGTACATTCTAAGAAATGCAGAGAACACGTCTGACTTGTGTAGGTAGATCTAACACGCTCTGAAGAGGACTGTGAAAGGGCAATAATGTCATTCTATAAATGGCAACAAGGTGATTGAAGTCATTTTACTGTTATACTGAAGGGTATGTTAATTTAAGCTACTCTTCACCTTTTCTGGTGGTTAAGTCTTTCTTTATTTGCTTATATTACACTGTCCATTCAAGACAGAGTGTCATCTCTCCTTTTTGAGCACATATGTGGGTTCATAATTGGTGCAATCATCTAAGACCCACACAGTATGTGCTTGCTCATAGCAATGGGGTACGACTATTTGAATGTGTGGTACTTCACTGGAGAGCACCCTATTCTCGAAGCCTTGGCTCAATTGGGAAATTAATATCACTTGAGTAAGTCTGTTTCTGCTGTGTGTGTGTAACATCTCTCACATGTAGACATTTTTAAGATACTTTTTTGTCATGTCATTGTGAATTGGCATCTAACGAAAAAGGAATTGTGAGATACCGTTTTAGGAGTTATTGACCAATATTGAAATGCCTAGACTCTAAGATTTACTGATTTGAGGAGTGTATTATGCATTTAATATAATTGGGTAATCGCTCAGTACTATGTTCAAGTCCCATGAGACTTTCAGGGCACTTACTGACCAATCATGCTTGGTTTGGCCATTCTCACCAGAGCTGTGGTTGTTGTGGACATATGATTGTGAGCAAGTTAAGTGGGGTGACGTTCAAATAAGTGCTTGGATTTGGGGCATATCTCAGGTAATGGCTACTCTGGTTGGATACCTGCCAGCAAGCCCACAAAAAAGACTAAATCTTCTCAGTAACTTGTCAGTGTTAGATTATCTGTTGTTTAAAGAAAAGTGGTATTAGGGACACACAAGAGCCTGTGGGTTAATTTCGTGGTTACAATCAGTAAAGCTTGCAAAGGCACTAGGGGAAGCTTAGTGGGTCCTTTGGGCAAGGTGCAGGAGGACATATCATTCAATAGACTGAGATAGCCTGCAGTATGTAGCAATGCTAAGCTGATGTGCTTGTGTTTCTGCACTAATGGAATGATTTTAAATGTATGTACACCTAGAAGTCTCCTTTATGTCCATGTGTGTAAGATATGTTTTTTTTATTTTTGGTTTTTGTCTGCATGTTTGTTGTGGTTGAAAATATTTTTGTAGATAGATTGTCTTTGTTGCTGTTGCTGTTGTCTTTCCAAACTGACCTGGGTGGCAGAGAAAAATATGTCCCAATCCAAAATAAAAATCCCTTCAAAGCCACACCCCTGTAAGCAACCCCAATCAATGGTAGGACACAGTCCAAAACTCACTATTAGTCAATAACTCCTACAACCATATCAAGATCCAGACTATCCTCTTAAGAGTTCAATGGTATAATGTTCAGACCTCTAGAATAGAGTCCTACATGGCCCCCAAACTCCTGCCTTAGCTCAGCCCACAAAGTCTACCATTTTTTGGCCCGAGACTGATACCAATATCACTTTAAGCTCTCTCTGACACGCTCTCTCTGATACACACAAATGCGAGGATACTCTTTTGAGACACACATTTTGTTGATGTTGTCATAGAAACACAAAACATTATCATAATAATATGTATCACATATGAATAATCTAGCGTTTGATGTAAACTCATTATAGGTCTCAAACATAACTATCAGTGCCACTGCCAATCATGTCCACAAATATTAACACCAACTGTCCATTACAGAGAAGCACATTCATGCAGTAGAGAAAACAGCCAAGCTATGTGATCTTTAATGTAACTACTTTACAGAAACTGAGGAACAGCTTCTCTGCCTTCTCCCTGTTGCTCTGCATGGCCAACTGTGATGTGTAGTACACACATGCATAAGTTAAGTACCAATATTTCATACAGTGGTGTATATGTGCTTTGTATGTACTGTATATGGGTACAATGAAAGGAGGGATGTTAAATTAGCACAGCCCTCTGTGTGGGGCCCTGTGCTCTAAAAGCCTATACACAACAGAGAATATATACTGAAGCACACACTCATTTAGACTTTTAAAAACATTAGTGTAAAAAACATGTGTGCCATAGTTCATGTATTTATAGAATACCATTATCAAAGTCACCCTGCCATACAATGTGTGTCGGTGGCATGTAGCCATGGATATATTGATGGGTTGTATTACATGCATAACAAACTAATAAGTGCATAAATCTTACTTTAACCTTGTCAAGTGTGTTACACAACTAATTAAACACTTTAATCGTTTGCAGGATTGAACGATTATGGAGAGACGTAAACCAGTAAGTCCTTGACCTGCTCCCACACACACACGTGGAGGCAGAGGGGCAACTGGATCCTGACATTCATATATTTGCTCTCCACCTAAGCTTTCTGCTACAGATACAATGCCAACTTCACTTTTTCAAGGAAGTCTTAGAACACCACTTAAGAGCAGATGCTGAGGGATCCTATTATCGGGTGTATTTTAAGATGTGTCTGTGTGCTTCCAACCTAAATGTGTTGAGCATGTTTAGAAAGATATGATAAGTCATACAGCATCCATGTGCAAGAAGATGTAGATGCACAGTGCCTGTGATTATCCACCTATGCACACAGCCAGACTCACCACTTGTGCAGCACTGCAGTGCTTTCCACCCACATTAACCTTTTCATTGGGAAAGCCACCCAGATTTCCCATCTGGTCGGGAAATATGCATAACCTGTTTCTGTGCACATTCATCATTGGGTTAGTGAGCATACAGATTTGCTGTGAAAAATGTAAATTACCCAACTAAAATCAACACTTTAGTTGGGTAATTTACAGATTTACTGGGAAATCAGGATAATCACAGTTTTCCAACATGGAACATGATGTGTACATGGCATATATTGTACAGATAGGTGACAAATTAAAAAAGAAAAAGACTTTATACTGCCACAACAACTGCTTCAATGCTCCTTGGCAAATATTCTCCAAGTCTCTGGAGCTCTGCTGGAGGAATTGAGCTCCATTCTTCCCACCAAAAGAGAGATATTATAGAGTTGTGATGCATGAGCACTTGTATACCGAGATGTGGAAAGAATCATGAGGTCAGATGAGTCATCCTTCAACATATTCTGGACAAGTGAAACCTACAGGCATAATTGCAGCACTCCTACAGGGAGGTGGTCAGCTGGATCTGTTATGCAGTGAGGGGCATTTTCCAGTTATCCCCTTAGAGAAAAGACTCAAATCAATGCTAAATTATTCTGGCTGATCACCTTTATCCTATAATAACACATTTCTATCCTAATGGGAGTGATCTCATCCAGGATAACAACGCCCCCCTCCACAGGGCACGAGGACTCACTGAATGGTTTGATGAGGATGGAAATTATGTAAATTGTATGCAATGGTCTTCGCACTGAACACATCTCAAAAACCATTTGTGCATACACTATGGGAGATTTTGGAGTGACGTGTTAGACGGACCTCTCTCTATTACCATGAGGGAATATCTTTTGGAAGAATGGTTTTCCAGAGACTTGGATAATCCATGCCAAGGAGAACTGAAGCTTTTCAACACATTATTGTTTATAGTTGTAATGTAAAGCGCTTTGAGTGGTGGTAAAGACTAGAAAGGCGCTATATAGGTACAGTCCATTTACCATTTATAAACAGAATGCATGTTCAGATTCCTTGCAATTTGCCACCCACCTACATATACTGTAGCATGTGTGAAAACAATTTGCCACAGGGTAGAAACGACACTTTTGCATCTGTACTCCCCAATTTAATGACTCTGAAGTGTGAATTTGGTATTGACAACTCAAACTTAATTCCCCAGTGTAGAAAATTAATTTGCTTCTGTAAAGCCAAAAGCACCAGCCACACTTTAAAAGTCCCAAAACAAGGAAAATAAATATTCATCAGGACTATGGTGCTAAAATGTTTAAAACACACCTAAAACTCCACCTGTCTTGTCCAAACTTATAAAAACAACCTCAGAGCAGTTTTCCTTTGAGCTGTCTTCTGGTAACTCATTG
This sequence comes from Scomber japonicus, assembly GCF_027409825.1. Lineage (NCBI taxonomy): Eukaryota > Metazoa > Chordata > Actinopteri > Scombriformes > Scombridae > Scomber > Scomber japonicus. Next base: position 9,365,967 of record NC_070596.1, on the reverse strand, counting down.
TAATAAGATGTCTTTTTTATTTTTCAACAAGTTAAATACATATTTTAATCTTCCATGGAAACACGGAGAAGACAGCGATGCTTGGATCAGACACCGGCTTGCTTGCTGAGAGAAGAATGACTTCACAAAAAGAGCAACCAAAACAAATGCCAGACCTGCTGAGAAGACATATTTGCAGCAAACAAATCATGAACACAGTAAAATGAAATTACTTTTGTGATAAAGGTTGATTTTCAAAAATGAATTAATGATCATTTCTTTAGAGAAGTACATAGCTTTCCCTTAAGCTCTCCCAATACATTACCCGTGAGTCATACATTATTTCAAGCCATTATTTTTTAAGGGCTTATTACATATCTCTTTATCTTATGCTTTATCATGTATCATCAAGTTGTTTAGCTATTAATAAATTAAGTTGTTGGCTTTTTCCCCCCCGCACACAGAATTTCAGTGACCTAGCACAGTCAACTCTGTGCCAGGTCAGCAGGACTACCAAAGTGGCATGTGTCCCTCATGGATGCAGTTGATGTTTACAGTGCAACAGTTGAGCAAATGATGGCAAGTTAGGAGAATTAGCTTAAGACAGAAAACATATTGCCAAGACAACTTTTTTAATTACAAGTGCATCATCAGAGCCATGAATGGAAGTACTTCATGTGATATGAGATGATACAGTGATAAATAGGCTGCTTGCAGAAAAAAATGATTTAGAAACAGCAAAATGTCATATTCAACTAAATGAAATGAAAACAATAGTCTGTAAATAGGACAATATAGAAACACTAGAATACATTTCCATATTAACAGTAGGCTAGGGATTCAAATACATATTGTATATGTATTAATATATATATGACCTCAGTATAGAGTGTTTAATTGGATGCTGAAGAAACCATTCTGTATCGGATAACAAAACAAAACATAAAACAACCAAAACTTAAAAGTAATGCCAGACTGTTACAGAAGCAAAGAGTGGCAGAGTAGTTAATGGCTGATGAGGTCTATCTGAGCCAAATGATGCATTTATAATTATGAGACAGTTAACAGTGTGTGGATTATTTTTTTCTAATAAACACAACCTTTTGTATTTATTTCCAATTATAATCACACAGTTGTCTCATGTTATTCTCAGCTGCAATGATGGAATCAGTATGTACAATCATCCAAACTGTCAGCTGTCACTCAAGGGATAACTTTGCACAATTTAAATGCAGCTAAAGTCATCATTATCCATTTGTTAGATGCTTTGTTTTAAAACCATAGTGGAAATAGAAAGCCTGGAATGATAGCTGGCTAAACTACTGATCTCCCTTTGCTGTCAGAATTAAATTAAACAACATAGTATAAGGTTTTCACATATAGATGGATGAATGGATGGATTAAACACATAGGAATTGAGTATTTTCAGCACAAGAAATCACTGCCTTCATCCATCCATACAGTCTAAATGATTTGAGGCAGACTGCTGCTTGATGAATTACACCGTCATCATCTACTGTTTTCGTTTAATGCATTAAGCAAACAAATAAATGCAACTCCCAATTTAACCCAATTTAAGATAGACAACCTACCCGCCTACCACCTACCCAAAACGTCTTTTTTTTCTTTGATACAGTCAACACAGGTGTGCTTGTTTCCTGATACAGATGTTTTGTTTCCTTCCATTGTTATGTAAACAATTATTCATTCATTCAGTTTAGTAATGTCATGTTTGCATGAATCACAATTGACTTTTTTAAAGTGAGGGTTGGTGGGGCTATAGTGCAGGGATGAGCTGAGGCAGGAGGTGAGTCACAGGAACACAGAGGCAGGCAGACATGCTGGAGGAAGACTCTGACAACTGCGCTTGGGGAAAACACTGGTGTCAAATCTGAACTACCGTGGAAAAAGAAAAGAAGACAGGAACAAGGAATAGAGGTATCATGCCGTTGTCACACAACTCGTTGCTTTTTTCTCAGCAGAAAATTATCAATCTGTCAAGTGTTCATTATTGTGACAATTATCTGCACTGCTCCCTCTGTAATATACACAAGGGGACAGCATTGGAGTAATGTAAATTACCCAAAAAACAACATTTTGATTAAGAGCCACAATAATATGGTGACGATGGTGATTTATATTTGACCTTCTTGCAGTTCATCTCCTTGGAGACCGTATCCACCTTCTTGGTAAGTGCTGAGAACAATTTAAAAGATGGCATAGATTGTTTTTATACAGTGATGTTAATGTTGCGCAGCACAACTCATTTATTTATACTTCCGTAAAGGAGGTAATGTTTTTGCCCAGTCAGTCAGTGCACAAGATATCTTAAAAAAGTTTGGGCCGATTTACATGAAACATTGTAGAAATATCAGTCTTCAACCAAGGAAGAGTTGATTACATTTCCATGCCAATCGGCCAAAAAAATACAACAAGAAGTAACAGAATTGTGACGATGAAATGATCCTAATTTGCCTTCATTCATCTTGGTGTCATTTTTGGCTAACTGACATCATGAGGTGGACTACACAAGGAAGTGCCAAAGACTCCAATTTTGAAACTCTATAAAAATACTTAAAGAGCAGTACTAAATGAAATGACATACAGATCACACTTTGATGAATTTCAAAGCCTTTATTAAAAGACTTGATATTTAATCGCCGCAGGTTTCAAGATCCAAAATAAAATGGAGGTGAATGGCTCCTCTGCTAATTGGCTTTCAATCAAAGTGAACGGAGAAAAAATAACTCTCCCGTGGGAATTGTTTTGTTGTAGCTACTGAGATAATTTCCAGCCGTCATTGTGATTACTCCTACCCTTGAAGGAGTATTTTTATACCAGCATTGTAACATTGGAGTCTGTCACATTCATGTCTAGATGTCACATTCATGTCTAGGCCCACTCATAACGTCTGTTAACCAAACATGACGGTTAAGTGAAAGAGGTGAATACTGAACCTAATTTATTGGTGCTGAGATCCATCATGGAGTATAAGCCATACTTTGCACATTGGCCCAGACTGTTAGCCTTTATATCACCATGAGATACAGTTTCCCCCTGTTTCAGTCCTTCAAACAGGCCAGTCAGTATGTAGATGCATTGAGCACTTGCAATGTAAAATTAGCAAGTAGCTTCGTAACAGCACTGTGGAATGCACTGGTCCTAGAAATGAAAATGTGTAATGTTTCCTTGGTATTCATTTGAGCACTACTGCTAAAATTTCACCTGTGGGCCAGTGGGCTACTGATGATTTTTACTTGCATTCCGTGCAAGCACAGTAACACCCTGTGTTATCTTGGAATCGTTTTGAGTCATTCTTCAAATGACATTTTTCAAATGACATCTATGAGAAAGGTACTGTTATAAGAATAGTGTAGCTCCTTTAAGGAATAGGGCAGTGCATAACGTGTGTGTGTGTGTGTGTAGAGAGTGTGTGGTTGAGCAAGTGAGCAGAACAGCGAATGGCAGAAAATGACGGATAATTTGAGTGGAGTAGAAGAAAAAGGTAGCAGTAAGTTGTCAACCTGGCTGGAGATGTACAATATACGGTTAATAAATGCTGCAGCTTCTCAAGACCAAGAAAAGTCTGTTCTGTTGCATCCCCAACTGCTGGAAAAGTGAAGAGGTTATAGTCCCAGAGTTAGTGACAATGGGAACCTAACCTAACCAGGCTCACTTAATGTGGATTGACCTATAGGTGGACCAGCTATTCTCATTCAGTCTCAGAGGACAGATAATGGAGAAATGTCTGGGTGCTGAGTTCCTCCCAAGTTTTGTTTCATGCATAAGTCATTTGTCTGTGACCAATTATATCGCTCGGGAAAAAAGTCTTCATTTTTGCAGAATAGACAAAAATCTGGCGTTTACAATTAAAAAAAAAAGTGCAATATGTGTCTTCATAGGTCATTAGAAATATTTTATTGCTGCAGGCTTTTTGTTACCACTCTGGTTTTAAAACAGAGCTTTTAATAAAAAGGGAGATTGTTTATGACCCTTAACACATAATTATGATTTCAGCTGCATTTTAATTCTGCAAAGTCTATTTTATCCCCAGAGTGACAGCTGACAGTGTGGATGATTTTACACTCTGATCCCTTCACCGCAGCCGAGAACGACATGAGACAACTGTGTGAAGATAATTGGAAATAAAAACACACACACACAAAAAGAATATCACATAATATAATCCACACACTGTTAATTGGCTCCCATGATTATAAATGCACAGGCATATTTCAGGCAGATAGACCTCATCAGTCATTAACTACATTTCCACTCTTTCCTTCAGTAACAGAAACTGTCTTAATCATCCAACTAAATAGCAAAAAAATACTAACTTTATAAGTAGTTTATAACTACTTTGGATATTATTTATAGTGTTTCTGAATCTCTTTGTTCTAGTGATTACAGGCTACATTTAATTTAACTGAATATAACTTTTGCTTAATCAGTATTTTTCCACAGGTGGCGTAATTGGCATCACTGTTTCAGCTGATATCATGTGATTTTTCCATTCAAGGTTTTCTGTATGTCACTTGTAATTAACAAGCCTCTTTCACATGAAGCTGGATAGAAAACTAAGAGTTGACTGAGCGAGTTGATAAACCTTTGGTGTTTACCATTATTTTGCTGTGCTCTGTACATATATTGCCATGTCACCATACAGTGGACAAGTAACAAACACCAAGGGTTATCAGGAGGTGCTGATCACTTGAGGTCGACCTCACATGAGGGAAAAATGTGTCACACACTTGGCTCTATATGCTTTTCTCTTTTTTACTTAGATAACAATTTGGCTCTCAGGTCTTCAAAATCAACAATAATAGCAGGACACATCTGATGGTGATTAGACAATCATGTTCCACCATTAGAGAATAAACAATCAAAAGGCCTTCAGCAAATCCAAACTCTTAAACAGTGACAGGAACCATAGCCAATCAAATCAAATAAATAGCCAGTTATATGTCAAATTGCATTTCAGTGGACCAAGAACACCAGTGATTGGTCTGGCATAGTGTAATAGAGTACACTGCACCCTTTTTACTATTCATTCAATTAGGAAACGTTTGTTTAATCAAGAAGTGATTAAGAATCAAATCGAACACCAGAATCAGAATCAAATTGAATTATGAGATTCACAAAGATTTCCACCCAAAGAAGGAAGTCTTGAACTATGCTTAATGAAGCAGTTCAACACTCTTGCCATCACTCTTATGATGAAAAAGACATTATTGAAACAGATAGTGTCAAAAATGTTTGTTACTGATACTTATACCCAAGATAAGTTTTATATTATTCTCATCCCAGAGGCCTATGTCTGTGACCCATATGTCCTCCATTTCCAATTAGTCCAATTTTTCTCATCTTCCTTTAATATCCTAATACCAGTTTGCTGTTCAAACAGCATCTGTCTAGTAGAGCTTTTGCCTCCTGAAGGCTTAAGCCTATTTCTAATTAATCTATCCCTCTAACAGTACAGAGAGGAGGTCAGAAAACAGACTGAAGGTGACTGGGATTGGGTCTGTGTCTTTTTGAATAAAACATATTTCATCTTCAGGGAAAGCTGAGGAAATTCTATTTATTTTGATGTACTTAATCCATTATTTACATCACGATCCATGTTTAATTGCTTGAATGAGATTTTCTCATCATTGTACACAGCATCATAACACATCAGGACTGCTAAAAATCACAAGATTAGTATTACATTTACCTTTCTGTAAATTCATTGTCATGAATATAAACAGTTAGTTTACTTAATTCACAAAGGCACTTTTTGAGATCCTGGAGATAAAAATGAAATCATAATTGGGTCTAATTTCCCTTGTTTGTATAGAACAAATCTTCTAAATATCACCAAAGCAAAGTTTTCAGCATGATAATTAGAGAGTTTTGCTGAGTGTGAGTGCCAGAAACAGTTAGTTATAATGAATACTATTCATGAAATCCAGAAAGAGATATGTGTGATATTATTTTAAAGTGTATCTATAGTTTGCAATATCTGCTGTAATGGTAAAACAGTAAAACAAGCAAAGCTTAACTTGGGACAGTGCCAGTATGGGAAGACAAACTCATGCAGACTAGCAAGCAAACACAACATCAAATTACTACAACTATTGAATAATTAGCCTTCACTTGTACCTCTTATAGTCTCTGAAAGTTGGGCTGCACCAGTCCACTGCATTCAATCTAACATCATAAACTCCAGAATAGAGGCGATAACAGCATACAAATAAAAAGTTCTAACTTTTGTAAACCTCAAGGCCAAGGATGTGAAATCCAATTGAAGTTCCCAGTCAGTATGATAAGGTATTTGTAGTGTCCACTGAGGGTGCTGAATGTGATAATTCACTTATACCTCCCAACAAATTTGGAAAGCATTGGTTAGGTCAATTTAGTAAAAATGGTAGTGTCTTTAAATGTGAGGCGCAGGCATGATGTTCTTGATTGTGATTGTGATTAGTTGCCAATGCAGAATTGCCTTTTCTCTTCACAAAAAAGAGGAACCTGGCAGCTGCACAGAGAATAATCTCTCAAAAGAGAGCATCCATAACTATTTTCCCATGGCTACATTTTTAGAGCTAATCAGTGACTACAGTCTGCCTCTGGAAATAGAGCATGGCAGAAGATTTATGACACAATCCTTCATTCTTCAGCACATACCTTTTTCAAATATTCATACTCTAAAGAAATACTGTGAAGACTGGGAAGGTTCTACTAAAAAAGCGGAAGAGATAGAAGATGTTGACCATGCAGTGCCAGAGATAGTGACCATGGCAACTCTGACCCTGTGGACTGGCCTGGGTGGACTTGGACTCCGCTTCACCAGGCATGGATGACCAAGGATGATGGGCATGACAGGTAATCACTGAGGTGTAACTGAATTCATTCAAAATGGTTTTATGACATGTACTCATAAAATAAATAATAATAATAATAATAATAATAACAATGATAACAACAATACATTTAATTTGTACCACACTGTGGTGTTTCAGTAATAGCATAGAACAAACAACATAAAGAAAAAAATATTAATAAGAGTTTAAATGAGAAAGCCCCCTTGAATAGAAAATAGAAGGTTTGGGGGCCTTTTTAAAAAGAGAGAGTCTGTGCTGCCCTCAGATGGTTAGGAAGGCTGTTTCGCAAGTGTTGTGCTGCAAAACGGAAGGCTTGATCCCCATATATATATATATGTATATGTATATGTATATGTGTGTGTGTGTGTGTGAGAGAATTTGTTTTACAGCACTCATAAATTAAGAACAAGACCAACTGGCCAACAAAGAAATGAGGAATGAATGAATGAATGAATATCAAATCAATTTTTGATATAATCAAAAATATCAAGAGTTTGCATATAGAAAAACTGGCCACGTAACTCAATCAGTTTGAATAATCATTAAAATAAGAAATTACACCCAAAGGGCCTTCAATTAACCATATCAATTAATGTGTGGAGGAAAAAAAAGAAAGAAAAAAGCCTTGTCCTTGCTCTCCTTATCTTGTCATCAGTTCTGTTCCTCTGTACCACACAAATCACATGTGTGCACACTGACACAGTACATGTGACTAGAGAAACATTAGCGCATCCCCTGGCTTTCTTTTTGTCGTCTTCCTTGTCTTATCAGCTGTGTTCCTCTGTAACACATAGACACACACAATCAAATTAACAACGTTTAGCTAAATTTGGTCCCTGTTCGTTATTGACTAAATCTTCCCTTCTTAACATTATATCCCGGCACTAATTAAATGTATGCGTAGAAAGAACATGCGTGGTTCTGACAGCAGGCAGCGATATTTGACAACTTAGATAAAGCTCAGTCAAACTTTATTTACCTTTATTTACCTTTGACATATAGAGAGCAAGCCAAAATAAGAAACTACACTTTAGAACTGAACCAAGATTTGGAGCCGACTTTACAGAAAAACAACCCTAAAGTCACTTATAATAAGCAGACTTGGCAATTGTGCGTAGTACTGGGGGCCTGCGGGAGCAAGCTGCTGGCAGATATGTGGGTGTAGGTATGAAGGTGAATGTCTGTTGATGGATTTGTATGTGAGTAGCAGGACTTTTAAGTTAACCCTGAAGGAGACAGGGAGACAGTGCAATGTAAACAGCATTGGTGTTATGTGTTTGTGTTTTCACACTCTCATCAGGATCCTGGCAGCACTGTTCTGAATGAGGTGGAGTTTCTGGATGCTCATGCCAGGAATCCCTGTGAATAGTGCATTGCAGTAGTCCAGTCTTAAGGAGATAAAGGCATGGATAAGTTTAAAAGTGAAAAACAGTGTTATAGCATGTTCCTGCATCTGACAAGGTTAGTTAGGGGTGATGTTTTGCGATATTGAGTTTAAGTTGATGAAATGTGTCTTCTTCCAGGCCTTGACCTCCTTAGAACAGATGCAGAGATGTGACATAGCCAGAGAAGGGCTTGGGGCAGTTTTGATGTATAACTGGGTATCATCAACATAGCAATGAAAAGACTTCACATGTCTGGATGGAAAGAGCAGATGGTACACAGATTTGGTCCAAGAACTAATGCCACAGGTGACAGGGAGCCATTTAGACCTTCATCCTCCCATTTAGACCTTCATCTTTTCAGTCCTACCTTTCCGGTTGGACTGAAAACAATTCAGTGCAGAGTCTGACAGTCCATTGGTGGTGTGGAGGCACACTAATAGGATAGTACTGTATGATCCTCAGTGTCCAGTGCAGCGCTCAAATCAAGGAGAATCAGCAGAGAAGGGGACCCAGCACCAGTTGCCATCAGCATGCCATTCACAACCCTGAGCAGAGCTGTTTCAGTGCAGTGACCTGAAGGTAAACCTCTCTGAATTTTTTTTCAAATAGGTTGTTGGGCTTCTTGAGAAGGGGGCAGATGACTGCAGCTTTGAGAAACACTACCAGTTTGAAGGGAGAGGTCGACTATTTTTTGGTGATCAAATTGCTGAGAATGAGAATTTGAGCAGAGCTGCGGGAATGGAGTCTAGTGGGTGACAAGAATGTCAAATCCATTGAGACCACCTTGTGGTCGGACACACTTCTATCATAGATCTGCAGGTTATTGATGGTGGTGGAGTCAGTGATGACCCGGTCAACTGTGTGCCCTCTGGGACATCAACATTCTGCTTCAGGTCAAGATTAATCAGACTCAAGAAATCCACCCCAAAACAACAGGAGGGATTATCGACATGCGGATTACCAACAATGACAATGCTGGTTGACATGAAGCAGTGTAAGGTGAGGAGGTTGTGCATCTCAGGGAAGAAAGATTCATTTAGTTTGGGTGTGCGGATGGAAAAGCGCCATCATTGAGTATGGAGGTTTACATTTTAGAATGAGGCATTAAGGCCAAGGCAATAGAAGAAAGATCCGGCATTGGAAGGGGAGACGTTGCAGTTCAGCCAGGTGTATGATTGCTAAAGGTAGAACTGCAGGCTTTTTCCATTTAACTATAGCCAGGAGGGCAAGCTTCATTAAGCACAGAGTATTCCCCTGGTTTATGCCAGATTTCAGTTAGACATATGAATCAAGCCCTTTGTCCCAGATGTGGTCATGTATGAAGAGGGATTTATCTGTGACAGATTATATATTAAATAGTTCCACAGTGGCATGAGACAGAGCTGAGAATGGAAATCTGTGCAAACTCTGCAGTAAACTGTGATCCACTGCATCTGGGCTCGTAATCACATGAGCAGTTAAGTTCACAGTCAGTTGTCTATTTTAAGTAAGTAAGTATTTGTCTTCTTTACTGTATGAGTCTTAAGACTGAGGGTAGGTATATGTTACAGACAAATACATTGTTGATGACTCATTCGAGAGAAGTTTAGTCTGAGTACATGCACTAGAGGGAGGTAACATGTTTTGTTTTAGCAGGATGCAAAAGCAAGCATAGGAAGGTGTAGACAGAACTGATTTGGTTCACCAGTGTCTTTTCATTCACCAGTGACCTTTGCCTTCTAGAGGAGAGATTAAAGGCTCAGATGAATAGATTTTTTCACAGCTTGATACTGATTGTTTGCAGGGCACAATGTTGTAGTGTTACTTGCAGTGTCTTATAAAGGGCAAGAAAACTGAGGGATGGAAGAAGCTGGGACAGAGGCTGAGCTTGCAGTAATGGTCTTTCAAGTGAGTAACATAACTTTCTATCTATCTAAGATAACAGGTAATGCCAATGGAGAAAGCAATGAAGGAGTTGTGATCAACTTGGGAGGTAAATCATTGCTGACAGTGTCATTTGAACCATACTGAAAGGCAATGAGGAGAGATCCCTTATTCAAGCCACCCTTTGTCACTAATGCATGAAACACAATTACATAATTGTCCACACCATGAACACCCTGGCACATGGCCTAAATCACTTTGGTCATCTCTCTCACAGATACTGGATGATCAGAGACCTCCATCACCTTGGCTGTACAACAAGGAGTAATTAACACACAGGAGAGCTGGCGGCTCCCAAACAGGCATGACCCAGTCAAGGATTTTACCTTTACCTCAGACTGATGATGCAGGCTGCACAGGTAGCCAGATGGTGGCCACCCACGTTGGCCAGATGGTGGCCTTTCTAGGGTTTATCTAAATAATTGTAATGTAAATACTGTGATAACCATAACATCCCTAATAAACTAAGACCCATGGTTTAAAATTATGATTTTTGGACACAGTATCATGACAGCAATGCACACATCTACCTTGTGGGACATTATACTGTGAATCACTTGCTGGAGTTTGCAAGGGAATTATTTACATTTACATAATACGGACACTCAAAAGTAGCAGTCCACTGGGTAGCACATTTTAAGTGATTTAAGACAGTGATTATTTGATATATGCAATTCATAGAACTGGGATCAGCATAACAACATGTTGCAAACCAATCTATATGAGGAACATTCATATCTCCCCCCATTATAGTAAAAGAAAATGAGAAGTGCTTGCAGGTTAATTTTTCTTCTACAAAATGATGGATTACTTTATGATAAGCTACACAACTATGCAGCCTTGAATTCAATTCTTCACTCTTAAAGCTGTGCTTTACAATCTTCTCTACCTCCTAGTCACAATTCAAGACTATACTTGAACAACCATCTGTGGGGGTCATACACAATTGTAACATAGGGCATTTAGATTAAATGTGGCTGTCAGAAAATATTAATAATCATCAAAAAATAACAATTAAATAATGAAACTTATTCTAAATTCCAAGTTCAACCTCAGGAAGACAGGGAGAAAGACAGCCAATCAATTTATTCAGTCTCATAAAACGTACAAAGCTATCATTTTGATTGTGTTCACTATTCAGCTGTGGACCATTATAGAAATTCAGCATCCGTATATTCATAAACACTGCAAGTATCTCTAAGTCAGTGGAGAATACTCATGTAAGGAAGATGAGATTATCTTTATTGATCAGCTTGCTGACTTCTGAGTCATTTTATGGAAAAGTGTTAGTGTAAGAGACATGACTGGAAAGAATATGTCTGTTGTATTGTATGTGGACATTCATCAGACTTTGTGCATTGACCCTTACAACTTGAACCTTTACAGAGAACCGCTGTGGTAACTAGAGTATCTTCAGGCCTGCTGTTTTAAACTAGTGAACAGAAGTGTGTAAAGATTATACACACAAGATAATCAAGAGATAGTCAACAACAAAAGAAATCCATTAAAAAATACACCAAACAATAAACAAACAGACAGAAAGAAAGAATTCTAAAAGCTTGTGTAACAGGCACAGAAATTATTAAGGATGAGAAAGTGTTAAACCTTAAAAATATAACTTCTGATATTTAAGGGGGCTGTATATCCCCTTTAAAAATCACGTACATGTATTTCACTGTTACATTGTTCATCAATTACTTATATTTTGGTTTGCAGCTATGACTTCAAAAGCATAATGAAAATAGTCCTAGGGCTTTAAGACTTAACAAAAACTTCAAAAAACTTTGCCCATGATTGTTATCCATGTAGTCCCACACACTAACTGTGTCTTGACGTCCACCGTCTCAGATTGACGCATGTCGACACATCAGAGTACAGCATCATCCTGTTTTCCCGTTTTGATCATCATCTTCCAGAAAACCAGCAATTTTATCAGATTAGCACCACAGATCAACACATCCTGCTAGTTTTTCTGTCAGTATGGTGCATGCAGTGTGTGCCATGGTTGTCTAATGATGTGCATCATGCTGTTGTCGCTCTTCACTTTTCATATTTGACATATATTGTGGGTAATTAAACCTGGCTCAGTACATATTGACAGGTAAAAGTTTTATTATTCTGTATTACCCATGAGACCATTCATCTGTATGTTTACCTACCTTTGTATCAACTGCAGTAAAGAATGTCCTCATGGTTTATTCTTGTCTGAGATATTCTATGCACATAGTTTGTATTATAAATGGAAGCACTGTCTGAACTTACCATCTTTACATAATGTGATTTCAAGACATCACTCATCTGAAATCTTACAATGGACTTGGTCCTGCATGTGAAGGCTTAACATTAATATGGATGTCATGTTAATCCTCCCATGCATAACAATGCTTTTCAGCAGCAAGGATATATCAGGATGACACATACAAAGAGATGTGGTGAAGTTTCACTCATTATATATTGTGTGCCCGTTGAACAGTATAATTGCTGCAACCAAGGGAGCAATAGCCAACTTCTGTCACTAAGTGTTCATCCACTCATATGAAATGTAATGGCTCGGTGGTACCTGCTGCCATCCTTTCATTTCTAATTTATGGTATTAATATTGCTCGAGGCCAACTCTGGGGAACTTCATGACAAAAAGTGTAATGGACTTCTCTCTCAAACAAAAGTGTGGCTGTAGAATATTGATTAGTCTTGTATCATCTCAATACGGACAGAATAACAATCAATCATTTTTTTTTATTCCTTTTTCCTCTCTCCCTCCACACTTGATTGCATTTCCTCCAGAATTTCACATAATAACTTGTCTATGCCTTTTGATCTAACCATTTTAAAAGAGAAATTCAAACTATGATTAACATAAGAGAATGATACTCGCTTTGAAGTCCCTGTGCTGGGCTATTGGAGAGCTTTGGCTGAAGATAAGGCAAATGCTGTTTGTGTTTTGATCTCTGTGTTCTGGATAAATGTCCTGAGTGAAACACAGCAACCTTTACTAATTCCACCAGCCAAAAACTTTTTTTTTTGTCAAAATGAGCAGCTCCATCTTCATGAAAATGAACAAATGTTATAGTGTGTAGTATAAGGACTGTAAAAAATATTCCTATTATTATTATTAATAATTAGACTTTGTCGAAGCAGACCCTGTTGTTACTGTTGCAGCTGTAAAACAGTGGATAAATTGTTTTGACAACCCCATGAAATTAGTTGTTTCACAGTCAGAATGTGATCCACTTGGCTCAATAACATAAATAATTTGATTCCCATTCAAATGAACAGATAGCTGAAAGTTAGCTGGCCAGCTAGAAACGGGTGTGCATTCAGACAGCCAGAGTGGGAGTGGATGTCACTACTTTTTTTATTGGTAACTAGTAACAATTAACACATGCAAGAGTTGAAGTCCATAATATTATTTATGTAACTTTGTGCTTTAAGTTTATTGCTAACTTTTAATAAAGTATTTCTTATTTGGGCCAGTTAAATATAGGTTACATGTGAAATATTTGTGTCAGTAAACTGATTTTTTCAAAGGAGTGAATAACCAAAGGAATAGTGTTTGAGTCTGCAAAAGCAAGGCAGCAAGGAAGGAAGATGAGTCATAGACAGATAACAGGGTACAGATTCAAGCAGGAAGAAATTCAAAGAGCACATTGCTAACAGTCACTAGAACAGCTGTGAGGGAAGGAAGCTTTATATCTAGTCACTGATGATAGAGTGAAACGTATCCAGAGGACCAGTCAACATGGGCCTGAACTGATTAATATTCTTCTTTTCAAGCAATTCAGATTAACAGCAATTAAAATTTGCTGAATATTAGTGCAGCTTTTGGTTGTACTTAGCAGGAGAGTCTGTTGATGTATGAGACACTATTTAACAAAGTGACTCCAGTACCAATATGTCAATGCGAGTGTGGGAACATAAGTTGTAGCAGTGAGACTCAACCTGCACACCATTTCTCAGTCGCCATCAGAGTGCAGCTAATGATTTCACACACAGTGTATCTCTGCATGGTTCAGCCTCGTCATTAAAGGACCTTGCCCTTTCCTGACCTCTCCACCAGTACCACCAGGAGGTTGCATTACAATGTTTTCCTCCTCTAAGATGTCTATTTCAAGTCACAGGGGTGCTGTTTACTCCATGTTTTAATGGCTGAATCACAGCTTGTAATTCTTTTGAGATTAAACCACTTTGCTTTCCAGTGAGAAATACCGTAGTGCTATAGGAAACAACATGGTGTGGTTGTCTGGGCGCAGGATATCTGTAACTGTTCTCCAAAGAAAAACTTCAATAAATTCCCCATAACTATATAATTATGAGTCTTTACTGCTGGGAGCAGAGGAAATAGTGTGACATAAAATCTGTGGAGGGGCGAGGTGGGGATAGGTTAACAAAATGGCAAACTTTGATACGGTAGACCACCCTTAGCTTTTCATTTCAGTCAGCATTGGTTTCTTTTAACTGTGATCACAATTGTAACGCTAAACATGAACTGTAGTGAATTATCAGATCAAAAAGGTTTTTTTTAAATTTTGTAACTGACTTGTATCGCTTTTCATCTCTTTTCTGAAACTAATTCAGTATACACTATGTGACATGTGTAGTAGGAAATCACATCAATCAAACTTTCTAAGATTGTATTATTGGTGTGTGTCACCACCACCATCTAACAATTTTTGAGCATCCTGAAAAATTCAAGTGTGTGTCTTATTTACTGGGAACATGGTTAAAATATGTCAAGGGTTAGTGTGAAGTATGAAATTAGGCCATGCAGAAAGAGTCATGGACTGTGTATGTGTTGCTTTCACTGTGATGTTTACATCATATGTAGGCTGTTTTATACCAGCATCACAAGTAATAAGGCCTGACAGTGTTCAACTACAGTCACGGTCTACCAACATTTCAGCAAAATCACCAGAGTAATGAAAAATCTGGGAGATAAATCATGCACACATACTGTGCAGTATACAGATACATGTAAAGACAGACAGATATGAGGGGGAAAAAAGAGTCCCTGTGAGGCTTCTTTTAAAACATTGCAATTTGTGCAATATTTCAGTCCAAATGCCAGCATGGGTTGATGCGGACGTTCTGTATTTCAAACTATCATGAATACACCAAGGAGAGATACAGCCAGTAGCAACGCAAATGAGACACCTTGTGGTGAATTTCCTGTCAAATATGCCTTGTGTTTCTTCAAAAGCACAGAAATATAGAAGGAGAAAAAGACATTTTGATTTAAAGAGAACAAGGCAGTGTAACTACATGGAAGGCAAAAAAAAAACAGTTTCAGAATGTGCTTGTGTAAGAACATTACTCAGAGGTGAATTAGGACAGACGGTGACTGAATTATTTTTTGACATGTAATTTTATAAATAAAGACAGGCATGAGTTGAGTTATGATTTGCTATTATTTTCAGATCACACAGAGAGTAAAGATACTTAAATTGGCAGATGCCACCCAGGAGGGGGGCATGAAGTCAAAATAGGCTTCCATTATTGATTTGAAACAGACATGGGGGGGTTATAATTTGGAGGGGTTATAATTTGGAGTGGGAGGTAGGGAGTTCTGGGCAAAACAGTGAGCAATATATCATTGTAAACATAACTATATCATTTTAAATAATATATTAAGATGTATTGAAAGCACCTATGTTATTATAGATACAAAACAATGTATTTTAATACATAAAAAGACACTGACTAAGACACAAGAGATCTGCTTCTTCAGGAAAACTAAATCTAATAAGGCATATAATACCTTTAGTTCAGTTAATGAGTGTTGCTTCTCTTCTACTGTGTGTGTGTGTGTGTGTGTGTGTGTGTGTGTGTGTGTGTGTGTGTGTGTGTGTGTGTGTGTGTGTGTGTATTTTTCAGTCAGCCAGGTCAGTAAACCTGCAGCAAAAAAAAAAAGACAATTCAATTCAATTCAATCATTTTTCAATACTCCGAAACGCCAAGTAGAAAGACCCCAGTACCATCAAAGGCAATTTGACAATATCTTCAAGAAAAGAATGAAATGCTTATGGAAATGTGTCATAATGATGCATCATTAGGCAAAGGCACACAGAGAACAGTGCTGGGCACACAGAGGCAGTAAGACAGAGGCATAGAGCTTTTGTTTATAAGTGTTATGAAATAAAGAGCCCTCTCTTATTTAGGCATGTAAAAAAAGGAAAGAAAATAGTCTTGTTGTGTTGAATTGTGTTTTGGGTTTTTTCTATTCTAGGAGATGGACTGTTCACAGTCAGTAGAGTGGTGGAAAGGTTAGAACCAGGGAGAGGGCCTGAGACTTTAAATGACAGCACATGGGACAGGTGCAAAGCAGATCATTAGGGGCGCAATAGCAGCACCAATACAGGGGGATAGGGGCACAGCACATTTTAGTTCAGACCTCAACCAACCAAATCTCAAATGTATAGAAACACAAACTTTTGCTTATAAGTTGAGTCAAGATTTTAAATGGCTGCATTACAGTGAAAATCAGTGAGAACTATAGCAAGGATTTTCAAACTAATCATCTTTGGACACAGAGCTGATGCTGCTTCCATCAGTGAACGCTTCATAAATAGGAAAAAAAAGCCCATTGATAAATTCACTGCACATGAAAATTCCCAAGCCCACTGCCACTATTCAACTGTGAGCGCACGTTCGCCGAATCCAATCAGTACCCAGTTATCCAGTGCATGGGGTTAACAACAGGAGGTAGCAAGGCATTGCTTAAGGAAAATTGTTAGTTTTGTGCAGAATGTGGTGAGGCCACACTGATGAAAGTGGTCATCTATATCAGCTCTTGAAACTTAAGGCAGAAGAGGATGATCCCATTTTACTGAAGTGGTTAACAGAGAGTACCAAGCCCCAAATCACAGAATGAAATCCTGAACATCATGACCAATACAATAATTGGAGGCAATTGCAACTGAAATTACACCCCTTTTCATTGTTCAATTTTCAGTCATTGTTGAAGGTACTCACGATCATTCTAGTGCTGAACAGAAGCATCTGTCTGTACTATGTGGGCCACTATCTTGTTCCACACAAGGAGTTATTGGTGTCTGAAACAACAGGTCAGGACATTGCAAAAGGTGGCAGGTGATGTGTTATTCAGGCCAAATCTGCCCATGTCTGGCTTACGTGGGCAGACTTACAATGGTGCCTCAAACATGGCAGGAAAGTACATGGGGGCACAGGCAATACTGAGGAGGCAGCAGCCATTAGCCCTCTATATGCATTGCGGTGCACACTGCATCAATCTGATTACACAGGCTGGCAGCTGCGTTAAGAAAAAAGAAGAACACCTTTGGCCACCCTGAACCACTATGCCCAACCAGGTGGACTGTGTGGGATTCTGCTATAATAGCTGTGCTAGAGCAGAATAAAGGAGTGTTTGAAAGTGTATAGGAGATACCAGTCCGTAAAGTGGAGAGTAAACTTTAATTTACTACAACCAACCATTAGGAGCATGATTGAAGGTTTTGAAGTTGGTTTTCAGTTGCTTTTGATTGGTCAAGTGGGACATTTTGGTCTTGAGAACATAGTATTGAACATCAATATTTTGGGGATAGGCAGAGGCCAGTGCACCTTTGCCAAGATGTTCAAGTGCTTCAGGTCAGTCAATGGCATGAATTTTTTAGAATTAGTTGAAAAATGGAATTTGTTGAAATGGATTGGTATACTTGAAGCTTATAGTAGGCCTATACTGATAAAAATCAGTTTAGAAACTAGAAGAACTAGTATGTGTGATGTTAATGACTGGAGAAAACAAGAATATATCACATTTCTTCATCAAATAAAACATTGTTTACCATTAAAGTTGTTACCATTATGACCATTTTTATGCCTTAATAGGAGCAGCGTATCCTGGGAGCTACGACTCATGAAATACAAAATATCAAAAATATTTTAAAAATATGTGTGGAAATGTTTTTTACTTTGGTGCAAATGAGTAGTAACATCACATTATTAGTCACATTTAATTTTGCCTGCCTGTTTAAGGGTTAATCAGCACTAACTGGCACTGTGCTGATGAGGTTTCAGAGCAGTAGGTAACTATCAACCTACCAGCAATCAAAACTGACTGGCTTAGAACCTAAGAAAAGATTACAATTATGATTAATAAAAAAGTTCACATTTTAATTGCAGGTCTGTGACAGTACACAAACTTTGATCTCCTGTATGAAAGTCAAATCAAGCCTGCTACTTCCCACTTTGGCACTGGATGCAAATCATTAAGGTGAAACACTGTCCAATATGAATGTATTCCCTAGGGATACTGAAATTCTTCCTTCTGGTTTAATAATGTTAATAAAGATGTAGCAATTGTAAAAATCCAACATATCCTAACAAGAACTTCACCCCCTTTTGTTTAGTAATGTAGAGCAACGAAGTGGCTCTGTGGCCCTTACAGCTAGAAACAACAGGCAGAAGCAGAATTATGAGGAAGAGTGTTGCCATCCTCATGCCCTTAAACAATAAAATGCCTGTGTGAATTTAGATGCTGTTCTCTTAATGCACCTCCACACGCTAGCATCTCCTCAACATCAAAAAGACTGGCAGCCTTCCCACACTTCTCATGGTGCTCATCACATCGTCAAACACCTCAGTGAGCAGAGAGGAGAAAAGAGCCGCATAAAATAATCTGTATGGTGGGTTATGATCCTGACTCAAGAAATATATATTTAAAAACAAGAGAGAGAAGGAGGTTTGTCGCAGCTGAGGAGTAGGCTACCTCATTATGTGGTTCATAGAGAGGGATTTGGACTGCATTACTAATATGCAACTTACTTTACAGAATATTGCACAACCATTTTCACATGATTCTGCCCACAGGATGTAAACAGTTGAGTGTGTGTTGGGAGGGGGGGTGGGGGGCTGCCAAATATACAGAACAATGTTCTCTTTTGGGGGATGTTTTGTGCTTTGATGTTGCTGCATTTAGCCACAGCCACCTTACATATACTGTGTAGCCTCAGACCATCTAGAGATTTTGAGCATTTCCTGCCCTCAATTAACCACACTGAATAATTTAAAATCCTGCTGAATTCTGAGGGTCCAGATTTGCTGGAGAGGAAGTGGATAATGCTTAGGAATTTAGTGTAATCAATAAATTACACACAGTGTGTATAATTAGGATTTGTCACTTTTTTGGAATTAATTTAGAAACACACATCCTGCATGTACCAATTTTTAAACTTGGCTTGTGCAGGAAGGTGAGGAAGGTGTGTTTTTTTCCCCCCAAAAGAACATTTCATTGGGGAGATTCTGGCTGCTGCTGTAATTTGAAAAGCACCATGTTCCACCTCCACATTTCACAGGTCAAATACAATTGATTATTCATTTTATGTGATGTTGAAGTTGTTCCATTTTTTACAACTGTTATTACACCTCTAAGAACACAGGCAATGTGTTTTAATGATATTTACCTGGTTAGATTAAGTTAACAACATTATTATCGTTGTTATTATTGCTACTGTAACTCATAAAAATGACTACATTCATTGGTATTTGAAAAATCTTTAAAATTATACAGAATAATGGGAATTAGTATGGTTTCATAATGAGACAAATATTTTATGCATTATTGGCTCAAGACCAAACTCGTTATAGTTATGCCATCTGGCAGATTTAGACCAAACTTTGAACCTAACTTTTTGAGGTGGAGCTTATTGTACAAATCACTTCAAGGCATAAAAACTGTAAAAGAACAACAGATTTTCTGAGCTAGCACACTGCTAGAAGATTACAAGGCCAATTACCAGAAATAGAATGTGGGGAACCAAGTTGGCGACATGCCATTATTTCAGGGACACAAATTTTTAAAGATTTCGCAACCGAATTAATCACAGATCCATATTTTTTCTGCTATCTTGTTCCTTTCTCTCTCTTTTCTCTTTTTATTTCGCTGTTTCTCCTATCTCATTCTTCACCCTAACTATGCCTTCACTTGAGAATCTGTCTCAGGCCAAAGAGAAACACAACACTGCTCTATCTGAGGAGACAGCAATGGGAATGTGTCCAGTGAAAATGGGTATAATTAGTGTCTCTGAGATGGTACAACAGCTGCAGGACAGCAACATTCTTCAGAGTTGTCTACCATAGCTTGAACACTATAAATCTAAAATGCACAGTGGAAAGTATCAACTAGTGCGACTGCCGCACCAATAAAATAACATTGAGATTATGTAGATGTATGTGGATGGAACTGATAAACAAGTGCTCAGACACTTGTCAGCACTGACTTCATGAGCTGCTTGACTATTCTGTTTGTGTAAAAAATGAAGTCAGCCACTGCTGTAAGACAATCCATTCTATGAAGTTTTCTAAAGAGGAAAATACTAGATGAGTTTGCTACTTCCCAGACAGAAACACAATGAACTGTGAAGAAACACAGCTTGAAATTAGAAGGTAAATCTGAGCTGCCCGAGGCTGGAGTGAGTTTTCCACTGAGACTTGAAAAATCAAGCCGCAACCTCAGACATGACGTTACTTTCATTCATGGTTTAAGATTTAAATAATATTTCAAGGCTAAGACAATATGAGTCACACTTAATCAGAAATTATTATATCTGAGTTCATTTAATGAGGCTTATAACCTCAAAAAAATCTCATAGCGTTTCTCAGTTTCATGTATAGTGATTATGTGGCTTACTCAATGTTTCTAATGATACCAAAAATAGAAAAGAATATATGGTATAAGTGCATATTGCACTGATATTCTTCCATTACTTCAAATAACTAGTGTTTGAGGTTCAACCCAGCTCACAGAAGTCAGCTCAAAGGAATCTTTTGGTAGAATAGGAAATGATTCATGATGTCTGATATACTAGAAAAGCAGCAGAGAAGCTTCCTTCTGCCTTCAGCATAATGGGAATCTTATTACTGTACAAAGGGAAGAAAAGGGGGGAAAAAATCTTTTCTTTGAATTATGGAGCTGAGTAGCCTCAATGTTGCCTTTCTCTCTGAGCACTGGCATCACATATTCCCACACAAGAGACCCTGTACTTGAAAGCACCTACAAATCAGCTCAGAACGCTGTTAAATATTGTATCATAAATAGTTTTATTTTATTTTTTGTGGTCTTGGAATAATCTGTTCAGCTATGTTCAGTGATGAGAAAACCACAGATCAGAACTACATAAACTAGATCTAATTACCTCATGATCTTTTCAATTAAACTGTATAGATGCAACATATTTTTCTAACATCAAATATTTTAAATATAATTAAATTGAATTACTATTCATCTATCATATAGTAACATTATGCCAAAATATGCTCTATACATTTACAATATGACCAATTCTGACAAATCTGACATTAGTTATTAGAAACAACCCTAACCCTGACCATTAAGTACATAGAGCCAGTACTACATCAACTTTTCACAGAAAATTCTTATTTCTGATTGACCGACAAGTGCCCCCTTCAAATATCCGGTCCTGTAGTTTAACAACTGCCCTAAAAGATGTAACTTTCAGGCAACCACAGCTTAGACAGCGTACAATATATTCAAGATGCTGACTAGAGTTGTGGATGATAACAGTCATAAAATCCAAGCTTGATTGTTATCATGTAGCTGGTAACAGCAGTAATTCAGCTCTGACACTGATGCAGAGACTGATCTGACCTTTAAGCAGATGATAAAGAACTTTGAGGCAGCAGCGGGAGATTTTCTTTCCTGAAATTTACTCAATCAAACCAGAGAGAACATTCTCTGATGCTTCATGCTGCAGAGTGGGTATCTTTCTTTTCCACAGTTTAAACATGAATTCCCCAGTTGCACCAGCAAATGTGACCTCTGTGTCAGAAACAACTTGTGAAACTTCTGTGTTGAGTTTAAGGAACCGATGAAACGTAGCATCAGCCTGTTGTGCAAAAAAGATGAAAGTTTTAAGCTCAAACTGTTATCTCTGGCTCAGAGTTGTGAGATCAGTCTATAGCAGGACAGGCGATTGCACGTACTGTAAGTGAGACGCAATGCAGCAGAATAATAAACAACAATGACATTGATGGAGTAGCATCTTTGACTGAGTTGATGACACTGTATTGTGGCTAGTCTCCATTCAGCTACAGGCTATCACTGCAGGTGAATAACAGAGATACAATGTTGGACACAAGTGTAAAGCACCTGAGCCATTATTGGATGCTATCCCAATGCCAACATCCTTAAAAATAAGTGTAAACCAAGCTAATGCACTGCACCAGTCATTGTGTTGAACAGTGAGTATTATCAGCTGAGAAAGACTACAGTACAATGTTTCCCGCATTTGTCGACAACTGCTTCAATTTATGTCATTTCCAGTTAAAATGATGTTTTCATGATGACTTGCACGCCACAAGTGACAAATACACAGATTTCATTGCAGCAAGAAAACTCACGTTAGCTAATATTTTCTACTAGCATACATTTATTGCTGTTTTCATTTAGCACAGAAAAAAAAAACATATCACTGTTTCATCAATTGTGTTACTTGCTGTATGCTCTAAGGGCATTGGGAGAAAATGGGTCTGGTAGTGAGTTGTGCAGATGTCTGGAGTTGTGGAGACTGTCGGTGACATGGGGCACCATGAGCTACAGATTTTACCCATTCTTTTGCTTATTTTAGGAGCTTTTACAGTACACTGAGCCAAAAGAAAAATGTGCATATATTCAAGAGTTGGGTGGGTATGGTGGCAATGTGCATGTCCAACCCAGAATCTTTTGGAGGAAAAAAATTTATTTTTTAAAGTTAAATAGTAGTAAAAATGAATAAATAAACAAACATAAATGGCCATGTGCAGCCTGGTGTAATGGCATTTTATATAAGTGATACATGGGCGCCTGGTGTTAGACATCTATTCATGGTTTCCAGCTGGCATGGAGACTGGATTGAATGTGAGTGAGAAACCAGTATGTTGGACAACACAAGACCTTTTGCGGGGGGGGGGGGGGGGGGGGGGGGTGATAAGGTGTAACAGCTAGTAAGATGCTAGCTAGTAATGGATGGCATAGCTTGTGTTGTGGGTTTTACTGTTCACTTTAAAAGTCAAATCAAGTTAATTTGTGCAGCATTTAATTCTACTTATGGTCTCATAACAACTAGATGTGTAAATTACAGATTACACTGCTGATTGTATTCATTTTATTCAGTTCAGTTCAAGGATATATAGATATATAGTCACTATGTACTTGAACGGTCACATCATCATCATCCAAATGGCACTTCAATATGAACATCAGCCAGTGAATGTGTCAGTACTCATAAAGCTGTGACGTTCAGTACAGATTCTGCCCTTTGTTAAGTAGTACATTCAGTCAGTCACTGCTTCAAGCTGTCATGTACAGCTCAGAATAAAACTAGAATATACAAGCACTGTTAATAAGATTGAGATACTGCAGACAGGAGGAGGTGGAGATCAAACTACCACCCATATGGTCGGTGGATGAACAGCTCTACCTCCTGAACCACAGATCAGTTGTATTTTGTGAAATTTTGTGAAATGTTTTGGGGGTTTTATTCCATTTGGTTTTCTTGTTTCATGTATTTTCTAAAATGCTGTGTTTTGGGTTTTGTTGTTGCATTTTGGAAGTCAAGGCCTGTAAATATTAGTCATTTTTACACAACACAATGACTCATATGGTTTCACAAGCCCAATTAGAGAATAAGTGAAGAAAAAACAAACGGGGAAGAGAACACAAGGGGAAAAAAAACCCAAAAACAAATATGAAGAAAATTTGGGAAAAGATCACAACAGATGGAACTGTTCTGCCAGCACACAAACAGACTGGAATAAGCAAAAGCATCAACAAAGCAAAGTCTTAAAAAAAGGATTTCAAAAGCATGATTTTAATATTAAATGCACCACTACTGTGAACTACAATACATGCAAAGGCTTTCTACTGTAAGTGTCAGTCAGCAATATGCTGAATTTGAAAAAAGGAAAACAAATTCTAAGCATCTATTTGACTACAATCCAAAATGAGAACACACCAGCATAACTTTGTAAACAAAATGATAAGTGTAACAATTGGGTCAGTTTATTTTCTGTTGGCAGTGTACCCTCACTACTCAACTGCACAGCATGGCACATAGAAAATCTTGGCACATTATTTAACAGCATTAGTGTCACTTGCTATAACTGAAGAATAGTTTTCATTCTATGCCCATGTTGTTGCATCCATAAAAAAATATTATGTATCAAAGAGATATTCACCAACACCAAGAGGGTATTTTTTCTACAAAATACCAGGCAGATGAAACCCACACTGCAGGCAGGAAATGCCCAGAGGCATCAGACCTGTCTGCAGTTACTGCTGATGTCTGCATCCCCTGTAGCATCACAACCACAATGGTACAATATAGTGTGCACTTTGTAAAAAATACAGGTTTTTTCATTGTTTCTAAAACTTAATCTGCATATTATTCTGCTGATACAAATGCCAGTCGCACACTGAAATGCCATTAAGAGTGGTTAGTGATGAAGGCCTGGAGGGCATTTAAAAATCATACAAAAAGTAAATGTTAAACTTGATCAAAGACACCTTTCTCCAACCTTTCTTAAGAAATTAAAAACTGAGTGTGTGCCTGAGATTTCTTTTTTCTCCCCAAGTACTGTGATTCTCCTCCTGAGTTTCTATCTTCTTGTTCCTCCTGTGTACAATCTCTCCCTGCGTGTCCAGATTGTTTATTTCTGCAGTTCCCAGTGCTGGCTGTCTGGTTCTTTGTCTTCCCTGTGGCTCCGTCTGTCTCCTCCAGGACACCCAGTGCTCTTTGTCTCTCAGGTGTCCTTTTCCTCATCCACAGAGCTCACTCCTGTTCCTCCTCTGTGCAGAAAGCCCTCTTTATGACCAGGGGTTAAAGTAGGATTTGGCAGGTGCAGGAACCCTAAGATCCGGTATAGCAGTGCAGTGAGACAAAAAATTACTTACCCCAAATTGTTTTGTACTGTGAGCTATGGTGGACTTGTTTTCTTTGTGGGCAGGCTATTCGATCAGCTGACCTTCTTTTAAGTGCCTATTTCTTATTGTGGCTATGGGCTGTGCTGCTGCTGCTGCTGTTACTACTCTGTGTGCTGTGCTGCATTTGAATTAACCATATAACTTCAACAACACACCATGTACACATTCACTGACTGATTCATCCAAAAAAAAAGTTTGCACAAGCTTAAAATCTTGTCATTATCACGCACATTATGCCCCTCATACTGGCAGCAGGACCTGAAGGCAAGCTACAGGAGAAGGGCCCTTGTAGGGGAATTCTGACAGTCATCTCTAGCACCGCTGGTCGGGGCAATAAGTGTTTATCGACATCTGCTCACATGAACCCACTGAAGGGAAGTGATGAGAAAGGGAAAAGAATGTGTGTTGACTGTGGAGGTGGGGCCATGGGGTGACATTACTTCATGATTTGTCGAGTGAGTATCTCGATGGCATCAGCTGGAAGGAATGCCAGGCTGAAGCACACGAAAAATGAACTCGCTTGACATTATTATGTATGAAACTGCAAATGAGATTTATTTACTTATTAATCAAAAGGTGCTGGAATACTACTTTCATCTTTCCAGCGTTTTTAGGGCTAAGGTGATCATAAAATTCATCTTTCAAACCTACTTGAGTTTTAGAGGTGTTTCCCAAAAGCATCATAACTGGAGACATTCTTAGAAATGACCATAGATTAACAAGTCTATCCTTCCCAGTCAATGGAGGATAAGAGCATCTTATAAAGTTCTGCAAGTTGCAGGAGGAATTGAAAATTGCATGTTTTTATTGAAGTTCTTATTTGATTACGTGGACACTTGATGTAAAATGAGCGATGTTGATGTTTAACTTTAAACTGAACCACTTCCACTGTGGTATATTTTTTGTTTCTGTATCTTCTGTGGTACTGTATGTATGTTGTTCTCACACTTACATACATTAAGTCTTATACAAATGAAGATACACTGTCATAAGGACCTCCACTGTTTTATTTTAGTTTTAATGTAATCTATGATCTGGAGTAATATTCACCTCCAACAGCAGCTAAATGCATCAAAGTTTATTTTTTTGGTGTTCACCGAGTAAAAAAAAAAAAAGAA
Source organism: Scomber japonicus (assembly GCF_027409825.1). Taxonomy (NCBI): domain Eukaryota; kingdom Metazoa; phylum Chordata; class Actinopteri; order Scombriformes; family Scombridae; genus Scomber; species Scomber japonicus. The sequence continues at coordinate 9,339,770 of NC_070596.1, read as the reverse complement.
GAAAAATAAAACTGAACTTCAAAAGCCATTTATTTGTGTTGTTTGAAACACTTAAACACTGTGATGTGTGTATTTTCATCAAATGGCATGGCTTACAAACAGTTAAATATGCAAAATAATTAAAAAATGTATTAATTATCATCATCAGCACAACAGACAGCTGAGCTCTTAAAAGCATGCACATACTGCTGTGGGAAACGTGTAGAAATGTACAAGCGTTCGTAGAATCCCTCTTAAATTTCCAGACTGTATACTGCTATTCAACATTAGTTTTCAGTGCTTTTAATGGATACAAAGGCTCTTTTTTGTTGTAGGAAAAGCACAGGTGTTACAAATAACATTAACAATAGAAATCTAGTCAAGTGTTCCAGTAAGTCAGCATACACACTACCAGGTCTCTGAAACTGAAGTGGCTAAATGGACTTCAGCCATCATTAATTTCATCATTTTCACCTGTGCTTCTCTAACTGTCACATGTCAAAATGTCTTCTGTGTAAAAGGCCTATTGGTAATTAGCTCAGCTGTTGCTGATTTCCTCATCAGCCAGGTGACCTGCTGCCTGCCTCATCAGCTGCACCTCATCAGATCATTAGTCTTTGCATAGTCTATTGACCTCATGCAGCCTGCCCATTTTTTCGTTTGTTCCATGTCTGTTTTGTCTCTTCACTACTGCTCGGTATTAATAGCTAGAAAATACACAAACATTAAATGACAAAACATGAAGCAGTTTCTGATCTGACACCAAAATATGCAGTACAACATTACTACGGACAACCAGCACTTTGGTGGTGTGTTTTGTTTTAAAAAAAAGATAATGGTTAGGGTTAAATTAATGACTTGGTTAAAGTTAGGGAAACATTATGGTTTGGGATAAAATCACTGCTTCCTTAAGGTTAGAAGACATTCATCATTATGATTACAATAATGACCATTTGGTTAAGGTTAGGGAAAAATCATGGTTGATTTATGGTTGACAAACTGGAAATGAACAGCAGTCTCCAGTGTTAAAATCCTACGGTATGTTATTATTTGGAGCACTTCCATGACTGATCCTGTCATTTTTTCTTGGGGAGACAGTCTCAAAATTCTGGGTCATGATCAATTCACAAGGCTTGCTATAAATTTCTCAAAGTGGGCAACACATGTCCACATTTTTGAGGAAGTCCTATAACCTGACACCATCACATCCATTGATGATATTGGAATAAAAAGATGCTTTTTGACACAAAATGACTATAGGCTATTACTTACAACAAGCTCAACTAACTTACTTTGTTTTGCAACAGTAGACTGATGTTTGTCATATAAACCGGATTGGGTATTATAAAAGTCTTTTTGCATTAGCAACCACATCTACTGTGTTGTGTTTGGATCAAGAAATATATTTTTCTTCCCACATATTCTGAAAAACCACAATCAGGTTACATCTGTTATTATATTACGTTGTTATTAACTTTATATGTACACAAACAAAACAAAACTAAAACACAGATATGCTCACATTCTGTCCAGTCACCAATAACTTGACATAAAAGTTGATCCGGGTGCTGTCATGGAAAAATAATCTAGTTAGCACTGCTATGTAAATAGTTGTTTAAAGATGGTCTTCAAGCTATGGCAGCCCTCAATGCTTTACATTATATTATGAAACTGGTCAGATATTTGATTAAATGCAGGTACAGGGAGCTCAACAACAGCAGATGTTAACCAACAAAAATTAACACATACCTTCTGCCAATGTAGAGAAATTGTTAGAACAGTTTTAAGCATGTCCTTGATGCTGAAATGCATAAGGCTCATATAGGACATTCACCAGTGTTTTTAATCATATTGTTAGCATACTGCATAGCTGATGCTTTTCAACTCCCCGTGAAGTTTCTTTTTCGGTCTCTTGATTACATTGTTCACATTAGCATTCTGCTACCAAAACTGTGAATGTAAAAGCAAACACCTATAACCTCACTCTGTTTTTGTAATTTATGTATTACGAGTAAAACATGTCGACAAAATCTTAATATAGAACTTTCAATAAGCACTAACATGAATCACACCAATAATTATCAAAATCCAAATTACTCTCTATTTCCATTTGTTATACCGCTTGTTTTTATACTGACTCCAGGTACCATCTACGTGGTATCCTTTTCAAAATTCAATGACTTTGGGGTAAAAAGCCCTATTAAGTTTATGGGCTGTTCAAATTTCAATTCATTTGGCTTCCTTCACTAATCATAGCTGCACTGCTCCCCTATAGTGACAACCCAATTTATCAGCCTGAAAGCACACAGAAGAAAGTGATTACATCATAGGCCAATGAAGATAACACGAAGACATTGATGGGCAAGATATTGAGAAGTGATTACTGCCAGCGTTGGTTTTCACAGTCAGACCTATGAAGCTTTTTCTTCTTTTTTTTTTTTTCATCAGTTCACTCAGCTCCTGTCCCCTGCAGGTTCCTCACTTTAATTGAAAAAAAGGGAAAAAAGGAATAATCAATTTGAGAAGAGTCTTTGGTCTTTTCTTATATAAGCACAAGAGGAAAAAAAATGCATTCAGCCTCATCAAATTCAGAATGTGTACGATTTTCACAAATGAAAAGAATACATGTCGAATGTATCATTAACACCTGAATTTTCCGTAAAACTCCTTGTTTGTTTCCAGAGCTGTGAAGCATTGGAAAGCACCTAAATTGTCGCCTAAACCATGTCACGTAGAGGGACGTTTTTTTACCCATTACTCCTAAGTTCATGGTAAATGCATCAGCACAGGCCAAGCATAAATACATATCTGTATAATATGTGCTAAATCCAAAGACATTAATATTTTTGCTGCATGTTTTTCACAGCAGTCTACTTTCTACCAAATCTGGTTCATACAGTTACATATTTGCATGATGAATCATGATGAATTTGGCACCTGCAAACACCCACACCCCCGCTGGACATGAGAAACTGTTTATTTCAAACTTCTTTTTACACTTAAAGTTAATTTGATGACTGTTGTAACTTTGTCCCATTTTCCATATATGTGACGCTGTATTAATATGATACATTATTCAGTCCAAAACTCAGAGGTCATGACTCTGCCTCGCTTGAAACTTTGCATAAATCATCCTTATTATGTAATGTTCCTGGGCAGTGTTTAGGCACTAAGGTCAGTTTGGATTGTGCATCAAAATGTTGTCTTCTACATTTAAAAAAGAAATAAAAATACTGCTATGAATGAGTCATCTATTTTTTTTTAAACATTGCCTTCTGGATTTTGATCTGACATTATTGTGTGCATTTTCTTATTAATCCTATCATTTCATTTTACCCTGGCAAACATATGTATACTCTATATAACCTGGTTTTGATAACTTGATTGTATTTTTTTTTAAAACTGCAAATACCTGCCTGAGGTGAAAGTATATCATTCATTGTGAATAATACTATTTGGAGGTTTAATCTATGATGCCCACCCACAAAAGGGGGAACAGCTGTGCCTGTTTCTCTATTAATTCCAGAGATTGCCTGTGCAAACGGTGTGAAGAAATATGTTGAAAAGGCTATTACAGCGGTGTTTTCCAAACTTATCAAAATGACAGGAAATGATTGAATATTAGCCTATTCAAGTGAGTCTCTTTGTTCAGCCGTGTGCACTGGTGTGCAGCTTTGTCTGACTTATTAGCTTTTTAATACTGTGCATAAATCCATTTACAGTCTGTGCATGTATGGTATGTATGAGTGTGTATGTGAATGTGTGCAATTCCAGACCCCTTCACCTCTGCCAGGCCCCAAGAGAGTGTGATGACGCAGGATAAAAGACCAAAAACATGCACCTGCGTCAGCTTTAGACAAAAAGGGTATGGAAATTCAGCCCAGTATCCTGAGAATTGTATTCATATCAGAGGAATCTGCAGCTCAGTTCAGTGTGTATGTCTAGTCCCAACATTCAATGCCAATGCAAAAAGTCTCTTGTCTTTTTTGTAGAGAGGTGGATAGTAAATGTGTGGAGGTCTGTGTGGTGGATGGGTGTGTAGCTCATTCAAATGTCTAGTGTAAGACCAGCGATAGCATCTTATCCTAATCCAAATGATTTATTTGATCTTTCTCTAATCTTACACACCCCTGATTGGCTATAGGAGAGTCTACTGTCATGCTAGCCATTATATGAGGCTGTAATTAGTCGAGCAGTGCCTCTAATGCTAATGGTAGAATGGCAAAATGATTGTAAAGACAATAATAACTTACTTATGTTTAGCATGTGTAGTACAATGTTTATTTCTTCCACCTTAGTGGAAAATAATAATACAAAATCACCAATTAGCACTGTAGGTAAAAACATTACTGCTGAGTCTGACGCAAGTGTTATTACATTTGCAGGAATTTGGTCATAAACCACTATTGGACAAGTAAAACATTTGACCTGATAGTACAAAATGAAAAGTAAGGTGATCACCAAAGACATTAAAATTCAATATGAAGGTGACAAGGATACCTTCATGGCAGTCCAGCCAATGCTTGTAAAAAATAACTGAAAGCACATAAAACTCTTGCATACACCTTAAAATCAACCAATGTGTGTGTACTGTATGCATGTGAGCACACAAGAAAAAAATCATTTGTGTTGAGGTCCATTGGAAGAAGGACATTGTTCTTTATGTACATTTTCATAGGGTAACTCAGAGGAATGTCAGAGACTCAGTACTGAATTTGGACTTCTGCAGTCTCTCTTATTTCATTAACTTTATCTTTGTAGTTGTTGTCGAAATAACTGCTCAATTGCAAACTTAAACTTACTGACAATGTCTAGACACCAATTTTCCAGCTTACTGCTGAGACATTAAACCCATGACAGTCTGAATTGAAGAACTAATCGAGAAATTAATAAGATGTGATATAGGCTGCTTTTACATCGTTGAGTGCTGAGCAGTCTGTTTAGCAAACAAAAATCACTGTGTCATAAGCCTCCTTCTGCTGTTAACTTATTCACGATTCTAGCACATTAACGGTAACTTGTGAGATTTTTCCTGACTCAATGATTTTAGAGCACAAAGCTTCAGTGAAAACTAGGCTTTGAAACTGGGCCAACTCTGTCAGCCTCTAGACTCGGGGCTATCAGGATTGTATCACTGTTGTTCTTGAGGTTAAATTGCAACTGAATCGCAATAAATGAGTTGTTTCAAGTTAATTAAAATGACTTTGCCTGAATTGTGAGACAAGCAAATTTGCAATCCTTTTTAAAAGGCCCTGATTTAAAATTGGTGTTTATCTGTGTTCTCATTGGAGTGTGCATGAAGATTTGCTCACTTTGTAATGAGTCTGCTAATGATTCAAATAGGTCATTGGAATACGGGGGAATACCAAGAATCAAGGGAAAGCTACAGTTGAATTAGGACCTTAAACAAAATGTTGATATTGTGTGAAACTAGATTTATTATATTCACTTATATTCACTCCTTACATTGTTGTTTGTGTAGAAGACATGCTTTCTGTATCTCTCAAGAACAGTTAGTTATGATATGGTTAAAGTGCAGTCATATTTGAATTTCTAAACTGTAAATCTTGACCTGTATAACCTGAGCATAGGATCTATGCTTTTTGTCAGCAATGAAATTCCACAAAATTATGACCTGCAGCTTGTACTGGGGGCAGAAGGTCTAACACCTCTTAGTCAGCATGGGAGTAAATTGCTCCCTCTAATGCAAAAGTTCAAGTATCTTGGGCAGAGTGGTGTGCAGACCACAGTATGCCGGTCTACCTGTCCACATGCTTGAAAGTGACACTCTCAGTATATCTCAGCTATTTTCATGAGCTTTGGATAGTGATTCAAAGAATATGATTGTACATTCAAGCAGTCAAAATAAGTTCATTTCTCAGGGTGTCTGGAGCTCACCCTCAGGGACAGGGTGAGGAGCTCAGATGTCCTTAGGGAACTCAGAATTGAACCACTGATCCTTTGTGTTAAGAGACAGATACGGTGAAAAGAGGTATTTCAGGCATATCCAACTGGGAAAAAATCCTGTGGCAGACCAAGAACAGGCTAAGGTCAGGGTCATATATCCTCCTCATCTGGTTTCGTAACGCTTTGGGAATTGCCAGGAAAAGCTGGAGGACACACCTAGAGAGAAGGATGTCTGTTTATTATTATGTCTGTTTATGAATATATTACTATAACTAATTTATATATAATAATATTGTATTAATTAAGCAATAATGCTCAATACCTTCCTAGGCATGTTAACTACTGTAATTTAAAAATGCATCAATACAACCTGTTTTTGCTAAACTGTGACAGTTAGGCCCATCATACCTATAGCTGTAGATCAGGATAGTGTTTTTGTTGCGGTGCTGTCACCTTGAATTTAAGATGATCACAGCTCCAGCTAATGTCATGTCACAGCAAGACACACTTGACCAGGGACTTCATTATTATTAATGTCAAGTTGAGAATGTAAAAATGCCCTGAGCAACTACTTTAAGAAATTACTTGATCACACTACAGCGCTGATATTCTGACAGTTCGAGGTCTTTCATGAGTGTGTGCGTGTGTTTGTTGAAGGGTGAGTGACTAAATCATGTACAACAACAACAAAAAAAGAAGTCAGATTTAGTCTCTTGGTGATAAAACAGATCATTATTTATTTTTGTGGTTACAGTATTCAACAGGATTAGTTATTTGCTGATAATCTTGATCACCTGTTTATCAGGATTATTTCCTGACTTGGATTGGACTGGATACCTGTCCATTAATGGGAGTTAACTGCAAGGTTTCTATCTTGGCTCTACTAATGACAATTTTGGATATTTCCACCCAGCTAAAGTACAACCAAGTAGGACTTGTCGGTCACTTTCTTCAGTTTAGCCTATTACTGCTTCCTCCACCTGGTATCTGGGCCATGTTTTGGGATTTCTGGAAGAGATTCCAGTATCCCTGAGCACCCAAACCATGTGTGGGGGCGTTAGTCTGCAGTGGCCTTCATTTCTGACCTCCCATGGGCAGTTCTTCCTGGTTGGGACAGAATGGTGGCAGAGAGGGCCAACAAACCGTATCACCTTTTCCTACCATATGCCGTGCAGTTGACTATTTGACCCTTGGCATATTTTTTATCTGGAGTGGTGGCACTGCCATATCTGAGCTCTGCTAATCAACTAAATGATACCTTGGCTTAGTCTGGGTCCAAAACTTTTGAATTACAACTAACATCACTGATTTGTTCAGCGATTCATTTAGATCTGGTGTTGTGTTCACTGAGAGACATTTCAGACAGTTGGAAAAAGAATCAACCAATCAAATATGTGTAGGCTAAATTAAGAATGGGGGTGTCATCTTCCTGCATAGCTAGCTTTCCACATCCATTAAAAAATTGAGAAAAGTGGCCAACATGATAGTGACAAGCGTGGATGAGATTGGCAAGGCTGTAAGTCAATTTACAGAAAATGACAACTCTTAAATCAGCGTTTTTTAAATCAATTAAAAAACTACAAAAACATAATCCAACCCATCCTGCTGTACTGTTCCCTCTTTTTCTTTACCATGTAAGCCACCTCCAACAAAAACAAACACAGCAGGATCCCACATGCTGCTTCCAATATCACCCACTTCCCTACATCCAATCTCCTCAGAAATGAACGATAGAGCCATCTCACGCATCGCGCTCAAAACAGTGAATGACACTGATCACCCCCTCAAGCCACACTTCACACTAGTGCTGTCAGGGTGTAGATACAGGACCCTAAAATGGAGAAGAGCTTGTGTTGGCAGAAGTTTTGTTCCTTCTGCCATAATAGTACTGAACAAATTGCTTGCTGACATGGTGCATAGATCCAGAATCATCTGTGGGTGTGTGTGCAGATACTGTGTTGGGTTACAGGCAAGTCTTATGAGTATTATGTGCTTATGTGCTTATTTGTATCTTTGCAGTGTGATTATCTGCATGTTTCTGTGTGTTATATGTACAAGCTGTAAAAACAGATTTCCTGTGGGAAAAGAAAAGCTACATCAACAGTAGCTTCTTTGTTGTGAAAAACATTAACCACTCTAGCAACCGCTATTACAGATTCCATGTCAATTGGAGGAAGAAAAAAAACATCGGTGGGACAGGTACCTCACTCGCAACTAATTGTTTGGGAAATAGGCTAATGTGAACATGATGTCAAGCTAAAGGAATAAAGTGGAAATTCAGTTTGATTATCAAGCTAGCCCTAACCTTCATAGGTCCGTAGATGACAGCACAATCAAATCAGTCACCCATACTGCCACATACTACATGGTAACAAACCAGAACCAGTTCCAATAAAGATCCTCAAAGCCTGTAACTAATTATGTTATGTTATGTTATGTTTGTTTATTACAGGAATCTGCCTTAACCCCACAGGAGATAGTACAGTTGATGCATTATCCTGTGAGATTCAGAAACATCTTAATGAGGCCGTTTCATCGGTTCCGGTGATAAGAGAGGGATTTCTACTTGACTGTTTCTTGGTTCCCAAGAAAATAAGAGCAATGGGGTGACCCCATTCAGTATCTTTCTCTTTTCAATTTTATTTGAGTTGTGGGTGGTTGTCTTGCTAGACAGCCACCACAGATGGTGTATGAAGTCAAACACACATGGTTTTCATACAAAGTTTTCTGAATTCAACTTTATGCAAACGCTCAACTTTATGAAGTTTTCTCATACCTCAGGGAATTCAATGTGCCATTACAGTATGCATTGCATGCTTCCCACTGTATTAGGAGAAAAAAATGGAATCATTAAAGGGCATGTGCAAAGTCATTCAACCTGCAAGGGTAGAGGACCTACACTATTTTTATGGATCCCACATCTCAGCTCCATCAGTGTTAGTTTATTGATGCCACCAATCACTTGAAAATGTAAAACTGTAGATCAAAGGAACATTCTCCCTTCAACCTGTGGTTTAGGTTAGTCAATCTGATGACTGCCCCCACTGAGATAACTCTACAGGTATGTGTGTGACAGATGGCAGATTATGTGGGTTTGTGGGGGATGTATTTACAAGGTCCACCTGCACACCAAGAATGCAAGACCAATGAGGCCAAACCCCAAAGCGGAGAGGCTCAGTAGGAAGCAATAAGACTACACACCATCTGACTTATTATTTGCTACCCTTCCATCTTATTTCACTGTCTATCAGTTTACAGTGACAGGCTGATGATGTTGTACAGGGCAGTCTTCAGACCCACAGGAGAAAGCCTGCCTGACATAGACCATCTGGCCTCCCATCATTATTCAGAGCAACTCCTAGACCCGCAGGGCAGAGCTTGTCGGTCATGTAACACTGAGTGATATGAAATCATATGACAAAACAGTGCTACAATATTACCAATGTCTGAAAACCACATTGATCCCAAAAACTACAAAAGCGTCATCAAGCTCCATCTTTTTACATTTAACCACCACCTTTTCCCACAACCAGAATAGATATAGCAACTTTAATAGACAATATAGTGTATCAAATTGCAGTGATAATGGATCTTGGTGGATCTTTGCTCTGCTCGAGGAAAGCACCCCACATCAATGAAAAAACAGCCATCAAAATATTCCCTATGCAGCTCTTGCAGCAGATTATGATGCTCTATATATGAAACTTTAATGTATCCACATTGTCAGTTTCAGCATTTGTCCATCAGTGCCTTTCAAGAGCAAGCACATATTTTTCCCCTTTAATTCAGGTTAGAGAGCTAATTTTAATTTAGACAGCGCTTTGCACTTTGCTGTCAAAATATTCTGTTGCATAGCAACAAGAATGACCTAATGCTACTCGTATTCTTTAACTTCTTGCTCTCTTGCTTTCTTGTACTGTAATACTCACAGCTGTGCTTTGCATTTGAGCAGGAGGGAAAAAAGCCCATATGATCACAGCCTTCTAGTCATCACACTCACTAACATGCTGTAGGAAAGGCAGAAAAAGAACTGAAAATATCATCTGATGGCAGTGTGTTTCCCTCATTATCCAGTGTTATCTCAAAGGAAACAGATTGCAAGCAGTGATACTGTGTGATAATGAAAAGTATGCTGTGAGCTGGTTTGCAAAGTGCCATAAGTTGTAGGGGGGGGGGGGGGGGGGGTTGTTCTGTATTTTGAGGGGCCTCTGGTATTGACGTATACTGTACATCACCTGAACCACCCATCACTTTCAACTATGATTTTAGGACACTAATATTAGAAAACAATGTTTTAATTTTAAAATCAAAACAAGCCTAACTGTTCAATTAGGCCAACTGCTAGAAAACAGGTTGCAAGTGAGAGATTAAAGCACAATCAATGGTCTCCTTCCTGTGTCCTTTTTACACAGACAGGTTAATGGTGTTTGGAGGGAGCCTTTAGCATTAGTTCCCTCGTTAAAGACTGACTCGCACTGATTTATCTGGAGAGTGAGCGAGGTTGACGAAGCGGGGAGATTTAGAAAAAAGATTAATCACTCGGTCAGTGGGTGAATCTGAGTCAAACCACCCACAGTTTGGTCCCAAATGATAAGGATCCCTTCTGTCTACACTTTGGTGCTTTAGAGAACCTTACTTTGGGTTAAATATTTGACATCACTATCCTAAACTATAATATTAGCATCTTCTCTCTCCTGACTCATTATTCACCAATGATCAAAGTGAGATTTATTTCCCCTGGCATTTTCTTTAGTTTTAAAACCCGTTTTATTTATAAAGCATTACAATCCAACACTTATCATCACATAATCATTTTGTGACAAGTGTGACCATTAAGGGAAACTGGAGTGAGAGTTCTTCGATTTTTTTTTCTTCAGTTTGACGTGTAAGGTTTTCTGGTTTTGCTCAAGAATGACATTCAAAATCAATGAAAAGCTGTAACCTTTAGACCGAGAGGCAGGGAAATGACATGACTGCACTTCATGAAGACAGGTGCTATTGTGTTGAAGTTCTTAGTGTGTATGGCAGATTTGAGATGAAAGAGCACAGAAGCCTAAGATGAAATCGCACAGAAGCCTGAGATGAAATCTAACAGTCTACTTTGATGAGGGAACACAGACGTTCTGTAACAGGCCAGCTATTTACTTCATCCACTCTTTTAATCTCTGCTCTGTGTGGGAGGAAGAAGGGGTTGAGTCCTCACCTGAACCTTTTGCTGAAAGACATGAATGTTGAAAATATACAAGCCAAATGACACAGGTTAAAGACAGGCACATCAAATCATAGGCACAGATATCAGAGATAAGACGTATCTTAAGTACAGTCCATCCTCAAAAGAAAGAAAACAGCAGTATAAATCGAGAATTCAGCCAGAAAAATTGAGTGACAGACTCCATCTGGCGGCTGTAGTAATCATGACCCGGAAAAGTGACACTGTTCAGATGATGTCAATATAAGGTGACAAATGTCGATGATTGGAGGTGGCGGGATAGCTTAAGAGATCATGGTAAAAAGAGGACTTAGATGCACGAGACTGCACTTCACTTCCTGTTTCCTACCATGAGTTTAAAAAAAAGATCTAGCACAAAGATTGTCATGGTGTTTTATGGTTGCCATGATTACAATGGTTACCTAACTATGAGCAATATCACATTTCAAGTGATCATTGCAACCCAAACAATGGTCTTTCACTAACCCTAACCAAGTGGTTTTTGTGCATAAACCTAACATACACCACACACACCTTAAAACGTAATTTCTAATGACATATAGAAAATGCTCCAATGGGTAGTTTTGGAGTGCATGGTGTAATCAACTGATGTGATTGTTTAATTATGAGGGTTATGCTAAAGTAGAATGTGGTTGTGTATTTATAGCTGCATCAATCAATATTTTTTATTTGAGAATGAATCAAAAAACTGTGTGTAATGTAAAAGTGGTACTCATAATGATGAAATCACAGAGAATTGTCACTTAATTATGCAGCGTTGCCCTCAGCTCTATGGAACGTTTTATCGTCTTTAGGCTCATTGTTTGTTTTTTACGACCCACAACTTTACTGTTTGGGTTCAGTCTCACCACTCTCATCAATCTATAATTTCTAGCCACAACAGATAGCTGAAAGCGAGATGTTCAGCTCAAAACAGCACACAGGCAAATTTAGCAACTAGCTGGTGTATGTAGTGGATCATTTCCCAGCAGGAGTTAGCAGCAGGGTTTAAAAAGTAAAAGTAAATATTGGACTTACACTGGCCCAAAAACTTGATGCAAAATTAATAATAATGTGTCTGCTAGATGTTTGGATAGCCCATTGCTCACAAACATTGGTTCATCACCTATATATACACTATAGTTCAATATGTTTTCAGCTCATTGCAATCACATTTTCATTGAGTCATTGCTAAAAGAAAAAGAAAAAAAGAAAAAAATACTAGTGGAGATTATATTATGGAGAACACACATGGACACATTTCTTTTGGTTACCACAAATGAAAATACATCTCTTAATTAAGTTTTCTACTTAACTTAATTGTTTATATGCAAACATATAGACATAAAATGATGATATACATTGTAGATGTACAATATGGGTATATACAACACAATAACGCAATAAAGCACAATATAAAGCATGGGGTGCTTTCGACTAGCATTATCAAACACGTTTATTAACAATTATAATTAAAACAAATGACCAATAACCTGACATTTTTATGTGAAGGGCTCCTCATCATCATCATCATCATCATCATCATCATCATCAGCTCCATGTAAGTGCTTTCTCACCCTTTTGGAGCTCTAGATGGGAGAAGCTCAAACTCTCCAGAGATGAAGAGGACACTTCAAAATCTTTCAAGCCTTTGAAAACACTCTCTTGGTCCCACTGTGAGGCAGAGCAGGCAGTTTAGCACCAATGATCCTACTGGCCACTTTTACTGTTATGTAACCTCTTCTTGTAACCTGTAGAAAGATTTCCTAACCATATAATGATAGCATTTAATAGCTGGCTATACCAATTTTAAAGTGGTTCACAAGCCTTCCCAAACCAGTTGAGCCTTTCTAAGGAAACAATATTTATTATATATTTATTTTGAAAAATGAAGTTGTGTTGAATATCAATTGATTATTAAGTAATTATTGGTCATGTATACAGTCAGTACAGGAGTAGTTTCCTTTGCCATAGATTTCCATTGCATTGAATCATAGGAATAAATAAACAAATGAGAAATAATGATACCTATTGCAAATAAAAGGAAAAAATAGTGGTACTCTTTTGATGAGCATCCAGCCACATAAATCAAAACTTTCATATTTGCATTTCTTTGCTCTTCAACCATGACTGCTTAACATTCAAACTGATCAGTAATGTTCCACTCCTCAGTCTGTGTCACAAGATTTGCTTTAATAACGTAGATATATGTAAATTAGAGTCTGAGTAATACCAAACTGCCTGGGGCCTGTAAGCCTGAACGCATGCTTCTATCCATGCTGACATTCCTGCCAGCAATACACACTATAAGATTTAAATGGTGAGTTTATTAATGAGTGAATGTGGAAATTGTGGGTGTAAAATATGCTGCCAGTCTTTCAAATGCTTCTTTCAAACTGTGCCGCACAGAATTAACTGTCAACTAATATAAAATACCATTTTATTGTCCTAAAGTGAAGACAAATTATGCAAAGAAAATATAAAATATGAAGTTTTAGTTGGTGGAAAGTCACTTCTATGGAAAGTTAGCTGAATGCATGAAATATGTTCAACCCTGATGTCCAGCTACAGCTGCCCTTTTCTCTACTTGGGTAACGAAGCAGGTGTTCCCGAGTTGTGCAAGTGAGGGAAAATGGGGTCGCCCTGTCCTCGACCCAGTGCTGTGAATGATGGATGTTTTAACAGAGAGGGGCAAAGGAGGTCAAAGAAGAAGATCAAAGTAGTCCTAGTTAACCACACAGGTTTGTTGTTCATCACCTCTCTCTTCTCAGCTCTCTTTCTCTCTCTCTCTTTGCAGTAAAATGTGAGGACTTCCCAGGATAGATTTCTCTCACTTTACCTCACATCCACTCTCTTTCTCTATATCACGCTCTCCATGTCTTTCTCACTCCTTCACAAACACATACCACACAGACTGACGTTAATGTACATTTCTGTCAAGCGAGCACATCATAATTTATACAAATTGTTCTCTATTGTTCTGTGTGCAAAACATGTGTATCTGAATGAAACATTGATTATCTGGCAGCTGGGGAAAAAATGTAGGTTAAGTCATGAATACTATATTACCTGTCATATTAGAAAAGTGTAAATTGTAATGCTTTATACCAATAAATTAATATTCTTGTAATACATTCATACATTATATATCTATTGTACATCACAGACACATTAAACAAAGTTTTTAGTGCATGTTGGCTTGTAGATTTAACACATTACATCAAATGTGTGCTCAGTCACTCCATCCGAGAACTCTGCTGAGAAGAGTGAGTCAGTGTTAATGAACAGCAAACAATGACTAAGCGGCACGCCTGTGTGGCTGTAAAACATCAGCGATCAATACTATTCAATCGTTAAAAGAAGAGTTTGCTTTGTCCATTCATGAGCAGAGCAGATTCATTTGTACAGTATACTGCTGCTGTTAAAAGCCTTCATTTTGAGTGGTGTCCTGTTGTTAAGGGAAGACAGCTTTATGGTAAACAACCTGATCTCACAGAAATACATGTACTGACCGCAAGCTCTTAAGCAAGCATTATATGATGTGTCACATAATGTGTTAAAATGACATCTGTTAAGAGCTTGTGGTCATTTCATGCATTCCTGTTCAATGAGGCTGCATTTGTTTGTGCTTTCCCGAACCATTACACATTGCTGTTAAAAATCAATGATGTTTTATGATATGATGATACTATGAATAAAGTATGGTTAGGTTTAAGCATTAGAGGTTAAAAATGATCACTTGGAATGTGGCGTGGGTTTAAATTACTATCTCCTTACAGTTAAGCAACTATTGTCATCATGGCAACAGTAAATACTATGACAGTCATAGTTACGTTATATACATAACTGACTCACAGTTGGAAATGGGAGTGAACAGTTGTCTCTTTCAGCTAAGTTCACTTCCATGTAGCCATTCATCCAACCCACCACCTCTGAATATAGACATTTGTCACCTTATATAGATGTCATGTGTCACTCAACTGTGTCACTTCTCTGGGTCTCTTCATGTGTCTAACACAACAAAGGATCCTAACTGACTTCCCATTGACATTGTTTCCGTGGTACCAGCATATAATTACATGCCGCTGCCACATAATGCAGTGCTAAGAGGTTGCAGTCATTTCACATATTTCTATGAGATCAGGCTGTATATTATGCATCTTGGTTGACTTTCCCCATTGATATACAGACACTATGTTATCTTCTTGTAAGCTGAATTTTTCATCAACATCATGTTTTTTACTACACAACATTGCAACATGTTTTATTTTTTTTTAAATCGGACTCCTGGTTCCTAGAGCCTCTGACCTACATGTGACTGTATCTTGTAGCTCAACTATAAATTCATGTCAGCATTGCCATGTCAGTGGGCAATGAGAATTGCAGGATGGATGTGACATCCCTTGTCATTCCCACGCTGTGCAGGTGTGTCTTTTTGACTAAGTTGTCAGGCCAGATTAGTGTGTTGGTTATATTCTCAGACAAATATGACCAACGATCAAAGACACTTTGATAAAAACATGGAACTGAATTTTGAATGTCATGTAGTGAATGAGAATGTAGCCTTAAAAAAAACATAATTCATTTTGACAGTGTTTTACAGGGATGCCAGGCTATAAACCCCATCGAAGGACAGCGCAGACTTGTGTGTCACGGCTGCACACTTAACATGTACAGCCGCCCTCGATGTTCCATCTCTCTTGAGATTTACACACTCCAGCTCCATTCTTAATGAGAGTGCTAATCATCCAATGCACTGGACCAGTCAGACAATACTTTATCTATCCCCGGGGTACAGACGTGAAAATAATGATTCATTAACTGAGGTGAAGAAGGGTGTATGATTAAATCAATATTTATATATTTATTTTTATATTTGATATTTTTATTTGGCCACCCTTAATCTAAACCCTAAAAGTGATGAGTTGAAGTTCAGTAGCAGGACGACACCTCAAACATTCCTCCTCCTCTTGCTGCCATTCAGGCAACAAGCTCAACAGAATACCAGATGTACAATAATTGATTCATTTTACAATAATTTTGCCTCTCTCTTGAATGATCAATAATTCCAAAGTTGTTGTAATCAGTCTAGGTTATCTCATTTAAATTAATTCCCTGACATGATTAGGATAGTAAAATATGGATCCTATGTCTGTAATTACGGATCTCCTCAATGAGCATTAGCTGGAAAGACAACACAAGAAGATTGCACAACAGTAGGGTAAGAGGACCTCAAGCATCTACATGGAAATTAAATAAATAACATGCTTACCTAATCAGCTCAACAGGCTACAATTCATATTGTTATATTTGACTTTTGTCACCTTTTGTTTATTGAACAGCTGTGCTTTTTGTTTTTTAATGATGGAACACTTTTTCTGTGAGTAAGTCCCAAAAGACTATATTAGCAGTTGTTGTTTTTTTTTTTTTTCCTTAACTAATGTGTCTAGATTTGCAGGTGGTGTCAAAAAGTATTTTATCTCAATAAATATTGGTTTTCTGAAATTATACATGTACGCCCATTTGTTGATACATTTCCTCAAAGTGCAATCATTTCAAGCTCTGGTAAGATACTTTTCCCATCTGGCAACACTGAAGCTCAAGCTACCACCAGTAATTAGCCTACTGAAATGTCTCAAGACTGCCCTACTTTTGCCAAGCATGTCCCAGAGCACCTGACCAGACCAGTTCTAGGAGGAGCTCATCATCCCGGCTAAAGTATACCCACATTTAACAAGCCTCCATAACCTCCACAAATAACATCCAGTCCTCTCCAAAGCTCCTCGGACTGCCCTGTGAGTCCTGGTCCACTGCAATTCATTACTGGGGAATGGACGGCAATCCAGAGAGCCACAAGTCTCAATCCCAGTTTAGTTTAGAAAAAAATTGTTTCCTGGTCAGATTCCAAAATGTAAGTGAATAGATTCCTTGCAGCAAACATGGCCAAAACTTCTCTAGCAGCCTCAAGTTCCTCTCTCAACATGAACTTCCCACTAACAACTAACAAAAAAAGTAACACACTACTAGGTTGCCAGGTTTGCATCATCCTTCGGTGACCTCACAATTGTTTTCTGACCTCATAAATCTACAGTCTTCAATAGCGGCACAATACCAGGGTTGAATTTTACCATCCCCCATTTAAAGCTGGTTCCCCAATTTTTATGGAAGAAAAGTGCAAATGTATGAGTTGTTGTCATATACTTGTGTTTGTTAACACAAGATGTTTCAATTTCCTGGTGTTGAAAGTGAAATGCATGACCTTCAATTGAGTTCAGTGCATTTTTCTGGATATAAATGCCTTTGAAACAATATAAAGTGTTTGTTGAAGAAATTACATAAATTTACAATTTCACATGCAACTGCTATAGCTGAGACTCATGAACATCTTTTGTTTCATTATAAACCTCACAAATAAATAAATATAAATAAATAATAGTAATAATAATAATAATAATAATAATAATAATAATAGGTGCGCCTTTCACAAACCCAAGGTCGCTTTACAAAGGATAAAACAAACAAACAATGCAGCTATTCTCATCTGTATGGACCTTAGGGACACAGATTCTGTATGTGTATCTGACGGTAAAATAAACCTACTAGAGCCGCTCACATCTGTTACTGACAAACATTTAAAGGGCCTCCCACTACATGATCTAAAAGAAGAGAGTCTTGAGATATTTCAGGGACTAAGAAGGAAGTTTACTTCAGATCAATGTGAAACCCTTAAGCTTACTGCCAAAGAGCAATCAAAATTCAGGGCCTGGCACATGCACAAAAGAGGCAGAATAACAAGCATAAACTTCCACCATTTGTGCCCAGCTGGGGAGCCTGCAGACAATGACATTAAAAACATCATGCATTACAATAAGACAGAGAGGATCTACAAGTTCCAGCCGTAGTTTGGGGGATAGAAATGGACATAGCAAGTAAATACTACATTGAAGAAATGGAGGGTGCAGCAAATAAGTGCTACATATAAGTAATCAGTAAAAGTCATACTAATTTCTCTGTTTGCCCATACCACTTACATCTTGGTGCATCACCTGGTGGAAAGAGGTACAATGAGGCGTTTATGTTTTGGGAGGGGAACACTGGAGATTGAGTACCCATATAAACATGGAGAGGTATGAAGGACAGGTATTCAGATATGACGTTGTTAAGTTCATTGTTAAAGAAAAAAATATTTTCAGTACTCCAATCACAGCCTTGGGAACTTTTTAAAACCATTTTTATTCTTACTGTTAAATTCAAGGTTCATTTGTAACACCACTATATACACAGTGGGCTTTTATCAGCCACAGTAGGTTAAACTATTAGAACAATGTGATAATGAGACCAGACACCAGTGCAAATATAAAAAAATAATTATTAGTATATATTCATGAAATGTGACAGAGACAATGTTAAAACTTAAAATGCCCTGTAAAGAGGTCAATACAGTACACTGAACATAAAACTCCCTGTGGAATGTTAGAGTACTTATTTAATTACTGGAGTCAATAATGATCAAAAGTCTATCAAAAGTAATTAAATAATTCATACATAAAGAGAAAACCATCCCACAAACCACCATGTGTTTAACACCCATCTCAGTTCAACCTGTAACCACTTTGGTCCTTTTCAGATTGTGGATAATTAGCTGCTTTGTTAGTGCGTCTGTCTTTTAGGCACTACACTAGCAAATATTTGTTTATGTCCTGCACACTATCTCCATATCATCCAAGATGTCTACTGTTCCATGTGTATTCTCACATGGAACATCTTCTTGGTGTGTCAGCCTCATGACCAGAGAGCTTTTTTTTTTCCTTTTGTGAAGTGTGAGATATGAAGTGTGGCTCTGTGTGCTACAAGGTCCTCCCTAATCAAAAACCCTCGAACTGCCAAGATATCAGCCTTTGGCTCCAGCAGTTCAAGGAATCCTGATTTTGATGTTATTTCTTTTTCAGAAATGTGGTCACCCAAACCCGGCGACAAAAAAGACATTGCTCCAGCTGGTGATACCCCAACTACTGTATTTAACTGTATGGTGATGCATCTATGTGTTTGAGCAGTAAGATTATTAAGTCTACTAATAAAAAGTCAATGATAAACTGACATTGCCAATATTTCTTTTTAAAACATTTTGGCATTTCCCTGCGAATGGCCTTCTTGGTTGACCATTTCATGATTGGTTTTAATATTTGTGCCATTATAGGGAGCCAGTTTCTTAAAATATTGGAGATGACAGAATCTGTTTCATTAAACCTAAAAGGTAATGACTTTATTACTTACGCCCGAGTGCAGTTTAATTAACACAACTAACAGATGATCTTCAGAGTTCCAGGCATTATTGCTACACTGTCTTTTTAAATTTTGATAGCAAATGCTCAAAATGATAGTGACCAGACTCTCAGAGAAAAGGAACCATTGAACTTTGTTTCTGACTGAGCTGAAAGAAAACCCCTGCTGCCAAGAGCCTCCTTCAGCTGCTCATTCTCCTATTGAGTGTGTTTTTTTGCATAAGTTGATCCAGTCTGTCAAAAGCTAGTAATGCTAGACTTCACTGTAGATGGCTTTAGGAACCATGGCATCTTCTTCATCTGAGAGAGACAGAGAGAATATATGGTGAGTAAACGTTCATGCATACTTCTAGAATGTTTTACAGCATTTCAACACAAATATTTTCATCCAGAGAAATGTTGATCATTTAAATATAGATATAGCAGGCTAAGTAATGGGTAGAGTCTGACTCCCATGTGTTTGAAATGGTCACATTACACACACCCATCTCAGAAGCTTTAAGTGGTCAAGACAAATATATATGTAAAAACACACTGGTTTCCCAAACATGTAACAAGTTACTATGAAATCAAATAAACCAGATTACTGGACAACAATGCAATCTGAAACTACTTTGGCAAGCAACAGATTGCTTGCATAGGTCATTACAGAGCTACCCGTGACTCTGCATTATCATAAATGGAGGATCTCTGGGCTAACAAGCATGTGTGAAACTCTTACTAGTACAGAGCTCCTCTTGACAGTCTGGAGGCTGAGAGTCTGCTGTTGGCTCCACAGTAAAGGACACTTGAGCTGCAGTGAGAGAGCTTGATGTGTCAGGAAGAGAGGACTTGCTGGTAGCTTCATCCCTCTTTCTCTTCCCATTGAACATTTAACCAAAACAAATAACGACAAATTATCATAAATTAAGACATACTACCACACAGTATGGTGATGTAACTGAAGGGAGTAGGTTACCTTTCCATTTTTCAAACACTGTTCTCTCATTGTTCACTTATTGCAGACAAAGTCAAAGTCTGGACTTCCATGGATGCCTCCCCTGTGAGTCATTACATTGTAACAATGACAATGATTTTATGTGGTCCCCATAGTATAAAGTAAATGTCACAAATATAATATTACCAAAGGCCAATGTCATTCATTAAATGCTTGGATAAATACTGAGTGATGTTATAGCTTAACTGTCGATGAGCAATTTGGTTTATTTGCATGCTACTTCTGCCTACATGCAAATGTTCATAATGTTGGTCTTATGGTTGGCTGCTGTTACTAATTTAGCATTAAGTACATCACTGATTTACCTTTTGTGTGTGATAAACAGTAGAGAAAAACTTGCCTGATATGAAATGTGCAGTGCAGAGACAACAATTCTGGTGGATTTCATTAGTCCAGTCTGTCCGTTCAATGGCTAGTCACCATAAACGTCTGCATTTAACTTCAAAAGGCGGCTTCGATGATTTTATTCTATTAATAGGAAAGTCATCTTTTTTTGCATTTTCGATTTTGACATCCAACAACACAAGGCATTTTCTTTTTTCTTATTCCAGGGATCTTGCCCATTTCCCTCTACTTGTTTCTGCTGTTTTTCTAACACAATAATGTGCACACTGCATGAACACAACTGTGATGTCCACTCCAAATTAGACTACGCTCCCACAATCATGCCTTTCATTCACCGTCTCATGTGGCTATCAGTCACTCACCAATTAATATTCCGTGCTGAACACATCTCTGGTCATCATAATGTTTTCATTGACTCTCCATTGAAACTGGCAGTCTACATTCTGTATCCCATGTCAAACCTGCAAGCTTTTAGCATACAAATCCAAAAATCTCAAAATGCTTCCCCATTCGACCCTCTCTTTATCAGTCTGGTCATGTTGCCACTCGATTCTGGTTCCACTCACACTTAACCTTATCATGGCTGGGATCTCTCCCAATTAGTTTTCCTTTCAGTCCTTCTTGGAACAAGCCGAGGACTCCCAGATCACCTAATCAAAGTCATGGGCTGGTGGTGATCCCAAGCTTACTAGTCATGCATTCACTCCAACCTGCAAGATCCATGCAATACTCAGTTCACTGAATTCACTGAATGTCACTGAATTCCTAAGAAGGTTTTGGGGGTGGTCCTGTAATATAATTATCATCCACCAATAACCATTACCAAGTTCATAATCATTTCAGTTAAACAGTTGCTCTTTGAAAATAAACATTCATTCACATTGTATGGATTTTTTGGTTTGTGTTTATTGTTCATATCCATCAAAATCTTATTCATTTACACTCCTTTCAGACAGAATTCTGCTGCTTTTTTTACACAGTCTGACTTCATCTACAGATTGGGGACAAATTAAAAGAACAAAATGTGTCCAGGTCTGAATGTTATCATACTGTATAAGACACCAGGTTGTGATTCTTATGTGAAGCTTTGGCAAAAGTTCAAAAAGGAAGATTTGTTTTCTTTCATATTGCCTTTCATTCCTCTACTAGGTAGTGAATCATATCTGCTGTCTTTTCTATTGTTAACCTCAATAGACATTGTTGCTCACTTCCAACTGATCTCTATTAATATGTATATGTGTATAAAGTGACATGAAGAAAACTCAACAACCTAAACTTGGCTCATTGATAGTATTTCATTATTTATTAAATACATTTAATTCAATTTGTGCATAAGATATCATATGTGACTGACTGACAGATTTATTACAGCACAGGCAGAACAGGAAGTACTTTTAATATATCTCATTTCATATTCAACCTTGTCTGTGTTGTTTTTCCATTACTGCAATGATATTTAAATTAGACATGAGCTGTGTTAGAAGTGTTATGGAAATGTTACTATTGTTACTTTTACAGAAAAGGCCAACAAGGTATGAGGCCCACAAGTAAAATTGTCAACCCATTTAGGTCATGTAGTGTATGTTTAGTGGAGCTTTAAGTGGAGCTTTACACATATGGTTATGCCATAGGGTGTAACATGTAACTAATGTAATTCAGAAACATAAAAACATGGAAAGATGGCAACCCCCAGGACAGCTGCATGGATGAGTGACAAATTTTATGAGGATGTATATGAGAGACTGTCTCTCCCTGCGGTGGAATAACTTAGTGACTCAACGTGAAGCTGTCAGTAAATGACACAACGTCGAGGACACAGGAGGGACCCAGTCCACTCCATCACACCTTGGCAAAGAAAACAATCCTGACAGAAGCTTCTCATGGCTGCTTCAGAGAGCTTTGAAGGGTATTTGTCCTGGCAACGAAGGATAGGCGAGAACAAAATCAAGGAGCCAGATATAAAACACCTCCAGCTGCTTTTGAAGACAATGTAACGAATCGAGACCTGTGTGTGTACAACCGGTCCCTTTGAAATCCAACACTAACTTACAACCGCAGTGAAGCTTAACTGTATGTGATATCTGTATCCACTTCCTTTGTTAAGCTTCTCAGGCCATGTCACTAATCAAAGAGAACAGCACATACTTTTATATCAAGGGTTTTTAAATCTGTTGGATACGCATTTGATAAAGATTGATACATCAATTGGGGAAATTCATCACTTTGACTGACTGTGCCCTTTGCCCTTGATGTCTCAGGTATTGGAAGATTGTGTATAAGAAGTGCAGATCCGTCATTCCCACTGCGATTATCCTTCAAACAGCAACCGTTTAATTGAATGAGGTTTTGAAATTCAAGAACAACAATAGTCCATTATTCAATTTTCTCAGACTAGACTTACTTTATTAGCTAAAGCATACCCAAGACTTTGGCAAAAACTGCCTTGGACACACACATAAAAAAAGTACAAAATATAATACATTGTTCAGCAGCTGCTAAGGATTCTGTATTTTGCTCAAGGACACCCGAATGGTTTCTGAAAGGAGATTTTTTTTTAATTTATTTTTTTGGCCCAAATGCCTCTTACTCACTGCAGCTTACTACTGTCCTGATCTTTGGGAGTGTTCTTTTATGATTAAGTGCTGTAAAAGTTTTCAGCCTTTAAAAGTCTCTGGATGCAGGATGCCACTCCTAAAACATCACACGGAGAGTCAGTAGCACGGCTGAATGGGTGCACTGACGCTTGGCTCTGGAAAGGGCAACCTTTAAGGATCACCAGACGTAGCATTTTCCACCACACTCACTATGCATTACAATGGCTCTCACAGAGGAGTGAGTGTCACCTCATGATTTGCGCATTGATATGTTTTGGAGAATTCATTTAATCTTCTCATTGTGTCTTTGTTGAAAGTGTTGAGACCCCTCTTTACCTATTCCATATTCTACAGACTTAATTTTCATTCATCAAGTAATTTATGTGGACTTGAATTCTAAAAGTCTTAAAAGGTCATGGTCTTTCATTAACCTTAGCTAAAGTGTTTTTGTTGCGTAAACCTAACAACACATGGGACTCAGGATGCAAGATCCGTTCTCAGGTGATAGAGTGCTTCTCTGTGTACGCTCAACTTATAACCCGACCACCAACCTATGACTCCTAACAATACAAGTTGTATTTTGCTTCTTTTTCCACTCAAAATATAAAACTCACACATACATCTATACATGTTCAAGGCAAGGCAAGGCAAGGCAAGGCAGTTTTATTTATATAGCGCATTTCATACACAATGGCAACTCAATGTGCCCCCCCACCCCCACCCCTCCCCATAATAAAAACAAAGTACAGAAAAATAGAAAGACATAAATAATAAATAATAATAATGCTAGAATAGAACATTAAATCTAAGATTGCAGCATAAAATAATAATTAGCTTTAAAATCATTAAAAGGACATAGAGTGGAAATGAAAGATTAAAAAGTGCTTTAAAAGAGCTCAATCATAAGCACAGGAGAAAAGAAGTGTTGGACTTGGATTTAAAAATGTTCACAGTTGGGTCTGATTTCAGTTCTGCTGGGAGTTTGTTCCAGTTGTGTGCAGCATAACAGCTAAAAGCTGCTTCACCATGTTTAGTTTGAACTCTGGGCTCAACTATCTGACCTGAGTCAGTAGATCTCAGAGCTCTACTGGGTTTACAAGCCCGAATCTGCTCTGAAACATGTGAGTATAGACAACATGGGACAACTTTAGCAGCAAACATTATGGAACGGACGGATGTTTGTGGAATTTGTACACATGCTCAGCACGTTTTGGATCTTTGACCATGTTTAACATACACATCCAAAATTATACCAGTACAGAAATGACTGAAAATCACAAAAAGCATAATATGTTCCCTTTAAAATATAGGCACACATAATTCACATGGGCTAGGTATTTAAATGTTTTTCTTTTTAATTCCATATTGAGCTTAGATGCATGTTTCTTAGTTTGAACAGCTTCTGCAGTGAATTTGATCAGTCTCTGCAGTGAATTTTAGTATGTTCTGAATGCACTTATGCACATTTCCATTGGCGCTGAGCCAAACCACAGGTAAACAGATAAGGAAAAAAAGTAAGGCTCACAGTCTCTTGTTACTAAAGAATCTATTCAGACAACTTGTCATTGAATGTGCATAAAGAGCCTTAGTAAAAAACATAATTGAAAGCCCAATGGACCAGCATCAAGAGTTTCTGTGCTGAGATGACAGACCCTTACAGACAGACAGCCCTCTCTGCAGCATTGCATCCATTATGGCCCTATGATACAGTGGCTAGACGGAGGCTGCCGCTGAATAAATGGCATATGACAGCTTGCTTGGAGATTGCCAAATGGCACCTAAAGGACAACAGCATGAGGACTAAAGATCCTCTGGTCGTCTGAAACAAAAACTCAATTCTTTGGCCTGAATGCCAAGTACTACATCTGGTGAAAAACAGGTAGCACTTATACTTAATGTCATCCCTTTGGTAATGCTAGGGGGGGCACTGAGTCTCTGAATGTCCTTGAGTTTCAGCAAAAGACCAGTGGGACATGATTTTCAGTTTATGGATGCTCCCCCACATCTAAAAGAGCCTGAGAGGATTTAAAATAAAAATTGGAGAAACTATCCATTTCTAAGTGTGTAATGCTGCCATGAGGTACAATATACTGAATAACACTTAGAGCCATTTTTGAGATTCTACAACATGTGGAATAAGAGATTTGAATATTTGAAAAAAATATGATTGTTCAAACCCCCCTGCACTCAGAAATATATTTTTATTCTTTTTCTTACAGTTGAATGTTGAGCTTCACTTTGCAGAATGATCTTTGTGCAGAGTTTGACACTAGAAGGCTGTTTTCATATTCATCTGCTGAAAGAGGAAAGTTTTAAGGGCCTAGCATGATTTGTGAAATCTCAACTACTGTGGAGCAGTATTCAACTTAAACAAATGCGATGTGGAAACTTGAAGCCTTCAGTGCACTTACTGAGAGTGGACTCTACAGTGAAGTAGGAGACATTTTGTGTCTAACTGTTAAACTTCTGAAATTAAATATATTTACATAATGATAGATATTGGATTTTTTTTAATGAGGAAGAGAAGAAGTAGATATGTTAATAATGTTAACGTGGTAATTACTAAGTGTGATTTACATAACGGCTCATATTGCTACTGAGTTGACCATTTAAAGGGAAATAAATATTGATTTATGCAAGCAAGCTTTCAATATTCTAACTTTTGAATATTTAAGTATGTATTTTTTTGGTTGAGGTATAGAGTTTCGGTTATGAAAAATTGTCATTATGCTTAATCAAACTGTGTATATTAAAAATTGATAGGTACAAAACAGTAATTTGTTCAATTTTGCACTAGCTCTGATTACAACAATCTGCCTGGGCACTATTGTCTTTATTCTAATCTTTCTGCTTGTCCTCATTTCTCTATTTACCACAGTCATACATATTCCTCTATATCCAATGCAATGTTGTGCAGTGTTTAACAACAATACACTAATTTGGAACGAATTAAGACGTGTTTTCTCTAGGCATTAACTAGTGCATGCATAATACTTTCTTGTTTTAATAAATCCCACTGAGCGAGTCGCTTTCTGCACAATACTTCACACCTGACACGTCTTGATACAAATAACTATGCTTAAAATGAGGAAAAAAACCACTTCCATCCATAGCGTGCGTCAGGGCAATTTTGCAGCTGGTTGGCATCCAGGAATATTACAAAAGCATTAGTAACTACATAATCATTTAGCTGATACGGGCTACACTTATTTCAATAAAGGTGAGGGAATATTCCCCTGCTCTGTCTTAATTAGTTCAGAGGTGGAACAAACAAAACTGTGCGCTCTTCAAATGTGCGCTGATGGTAGTATTTAGTAAATTGAAGACCATATTTGTGATGGTGCTTACTTGGGTTGACGTTTCCCTTGTGGGTGCGTGCTTGTATAAATACTCAAACAAGATACACAAGCAGTTATAAGTGAAATAACAGTATAAATTTGATTCACGTGGCTCAGCGTTGGTCTCTTCTGGGGCATCATGAGAGATTTGGACCATCCGTATTATTATGACTATGCTGATACCACAGTATGAGCTGCAGCACTATACTCATGCATTTTAATATATTCAGATTTCAAAAGCAAGCAAGCAATAATGCCATCACTAGCTACCGCATGTGAGACACTTCTTTAATGACATAAAAAATGCTATCCTGACAATGTTCACTTATGAACAAGGAGCTAAATAATGGAATTGGTTATCTGTTCCAGTTTTTGGACGCTGCAGTATTTTTCTCTGGATGCAGCAGGTTGTTTTCTATTCTGCTTTGAGCTGATTCACTGTTAATTGGCTGAAAATAGCCTCCAGAATGTCGGTGTGTGCAGTTCATTAAGCCGCATAGATAAGCTCATCATAATTTACACATTGAGCTGGGACCTTTTTGTGTTTCCTCATTTATATTATAGTCTCATAGTGGATGATACCTATTCAGCTCATTTGGTTGTAAACAAAATATACAATCATGACAAAAACATCAACCCTTAGCAGACCAGGCAATGTGGTATTTTGTTAGGCTTATCCCATTGGTGAACAATCCGTAATACAAATCCGAAGCTCATCCTGCTTCATGGCCAAATGTCCTGTACTGCTCTACAAAGCAGCAGCCAGGAAAAAAAAGGTGGGGTCCCTCCAAATATTAATTAAAGGACATGTCCTTCGTCCTCCTCCCACCTCCTCCACAGTGGACACGACTATTAGCTGTGAAGTAATTAAAAGTGGCACAGACATATGAAAACCTTACTAATGACTCCATAAACCTTTCATTCTGGGACTATCAGCTGTTCACCCATGTGGAAGGAGCTCATTGTGCCGTACAGTGAGCTCAAGAGCTAGTGAGGCGGTCACAAAGGTAATGGAAACTGAAATTAATGCTGATTTAAATAACTGTAATACATTTTTGAATGCAAATCTTTCTATAGAAGAGGTAACAAAAAATGTAATAGATACATGCAAACTGAAAAAAAAAAGGTTCTGGAGTTGTAAACATTTCTAATTAAGTGTAGGAGTCGCCATGGTTATTTAATGTCGTTTCAGCCTTGTTTTGACAGTGGCATTATCCCTACAAAGTGGCACAAGACCGTTACTAAACCTGTTCCTAAATCTTCAAAAAGTTATTCCAAGCGAAAGGGATATAAATATAATTTGTATTAATTGTATTCCTCACTTTTAAATTGCAGACTTGTAGATACCCTTGAGAGGACAGGTTTGCTTTTGGATGGGCAAAATGAATTTAGAAAAGCCAGAGCATGTACTCATCATATATATGGAAGAATTATGAAAAACTTGAGTTATGCTTCAGGAAGACTGGTCTAAGGTGTCAAACTCAACAGTCCATCAACCCTATAAGCTTTTCAGGTCATATACGTATGGTATTATGTTTACTTCATGACAAATTAGCAAGGGTAAATAAGTTGTAATATGTATTTTGTATGAGATGCTCTCTGAGAGAAGTGTTACCACTGATATATTTCCGCATAAAATTACATCTGTCCCTGAATTCATACCGAAACTGTCAAAGCCAACAATATAAATGAGAAGCTATAAGACAGAGAACACTAAATGTTGACTCATGTCTGAAGTTGTCAATATCATTTCTAAAATAAAAATGCTCAAAGAAAAAGAAAAAACGAAGAAAAACTCATTGAACTCAGCTAAATGAAAGAGCATTCTCCTTGAACATACTGCATCTGATAACTTCACATCTGCAAAATCATTTTGTTTTGATCTAACAAAAGAAGAAGAACAGTCAGCTGTCTTACTGCAGCACACATCAACTTAGACCAGACAATCAAAAGGTTTGCAACTGTGCACCTTCATTAATGTGCCCATTTTACTTTTATGAGTCTCACAGCTGGTGCCCATTACTTTCTTTCTTTTTTTAACAAGCAGTTAGTTAACAACAATACATGTGATTTATTATGAATTAGCCATATTCTTTTTTTAAACGAGTAAAATGATTTATAACATTATATTTTAATGAGCACACACTTTTTGCAGAGATTATTTTTCTGCATTGGTAAACTTTACAATACATTTTGAAGAGAGCAATAAGCCATTAAAGGTTATTTTAGTGTTCTCTTTATCTACTGCCCAAACCTCTGAAAGGGTTAGGATACTAGCATTGTCTTCTTAGTAATCTTTAAGTCCATATTTACCTTCCATATTTACAGCTGAAGCTTCCACTTCCATATTTATAGTTCCTCAAGCAAACTACATTTACATGTTCAGCTTTTCCACATTAATCTGGTGTCTCTTATGAGAGAGTAGCAACCCTCTCCCAGTATACATGGCTCTCCTAAATACATACATTTCTGAGGAACATACTGAAAACTCATGGTATCAGTTCCTGTTGGCATTCCTTGTGTCGACAGGCTAATAGTTTTCTACCACAGGGATTTTCACTGTACTCCCATGATTAACTTTATTATTGATTTTATTTCAGAGCTGTTGGTTTTAATGGAGCATATGATGAGTTGACAGGAGTACAAATGTATCTGGTTGGCAGTCATCTTGATAAAAAAATCGCTGCAAAAGAATTTGGAGAGGTACAGTGTGTCAGTGAAGCAAAGAGATCATGTTGCAGTGAAGGGATGTAAATAGGCTGATACTCAAATTCCATTTCATCTCACTAAGAAAATACATTTTAAATCAACAACATAGAAAAAGTGTCTGGTGTAGCAACTCCTCCTATTTATTCACTTTACCATTTGACCAAATGTAATATTCCACATCTGCCTGAGGGCAGGCAGTTCAAACAGAGTGTGACCCAGGTGGGATGGGTCTTTGAGGATGGTGTAGGTCTTTTTGAGACAGCGGGAGCTGTAAAGATCTTCAGGGAGGGGAGAGGGCAGCCGATGATCTTCTGGGAGCTGGTGACGACCCTCTGGAACACCTTCCTCCCAGCTACTGTGCAGCTAGCAAACCACACACAGATAGAGAAGGTCAGAACGCTCTCTATGGAGCAGCAGTAGAAGGATGAAAGCAGTCCCTGAGTGAGATGGTACTTCCTAAGGATCCTCAGGAAGTAGAGTCTCTGCTGTGCCTTCTTAACCACTGCTGTAGTGTTAGCACTCAGGTCGTCCTCTATCTTGATGCCCAGAAAGCGGAGTCTGAGACCCTCTCCTCACAGACACAATGCAATGCTAATGTGTGTGCACAGTCTAACTGCACATAATTGACTCTATAAAGATCAGGTGTCATGTTTAGATGTGTCATGCCACTGTTGGAGAGTAGGTGAGCTACAACTGGGCAATTATGGTATTTCACCATCGTTAAAGAAAAGCTAAAAAAAAATAGACAAGAAATGTGAGTATAAAATCAAACAAGCGATGTTGCAGTTATGTGGTATGCATATTAACCTTTATCTACATCTTTTTGTAGCCAAAACAGCATGGCCTCAGCTGAAGTCGCTGTTTTTCTGTGCAGAGAAAGACACTTTGATAGTGTTACTGCATCGTTCACTATCAGTGTAGTTGCATGCAGAAGAAAATAGTTTGAATATATACTTTGGTTTTCCAGTTATGCACATAAAGCATGAGTGAAACATGAGTCCTTATGAAGCTGCTATAGTCTGCTGTATAGATTAAAAGCAGCAAGTCACAATGGCACTCATGGTCACACATAAGAAAACCTGAACTTTAAATGGTAAATGGACTGTAATTATATAGTGCTTTTCTAGTCTTTTTGACCACTCAAAGCACTTTTATACTATATGTCACATTCACCCATGCACACACAGTCATACACTGATGACAGGGGCTACTACACAGGGACGCCAACCTGCCCATCACATGGACACTAACCATTAGCACATTCATTCACCATTGGTGCCGCATGGACTTGAGGAGCTGGGAATCTAACCACTGATCTTCCAATTGATGGATGACCGCTCTACCTCCTGAGCCATTGTATAATTTGCCATTGTTGCTATGGCTGTTGCTATGGCTGTTCCATGGATCACAAAAAAGGTAGGAGGTTTCTACTACTATTATTTGTTCACGTAGCCTCCTGAGCCGCCAAAAGTTGTCAGAAAAGATGCTTCCGGAAGCTAACCAATCAGAACAGAGGGTGGCCTCGAGGAGAAACAAGCTAAAACAGCATTGTTTCAAACAGAGGCTGTACAGAGGGGCTGCATAAAGCACCTGTATAACTTTTGTCCCCTCTTTTTTTGAACTGTAAATCATGCAAAGATATTCCAGAAGAGCCCCAGAATAAAAATATAGACCTGGGAATGTGCATGATACGCCTGTTTAATATGTATAAATATCCATAAAGGGAACAAAGGGCTAACTGATTTGATGGTGTGAAAATTATATGACTCATATGGCCTTCACAGCCACCAGACCTGAACCCAATGGGAGATTTTGGACCAAACACCAGCATCATTAGAATATCAAATAGAAGTATATCTTTTTTTTTTAGAGAATGCTGTTCTATCCCTACAGCGGAGTAGCATGCCAAACAATAGGACAATATATTTTTTAGAAAGACAAGTACAAAGCATTAATTTACATAATGCCTAAAATTATGTAGTACCTACTGTGCAATGCGTCAGAAATGCTAATACTGAAATCTTTGCACACCATGCAGATTCTACCTGCAATCTGTGTGTGTCGTACATGTGCTGTGCATGCAAACGATACTTGCGAGTGATTGAAATCCAAGGTTATTTGTGATATTTGTGTGGCTATTGTTCGCTTGTGCAGTAGTGACCCCTGTTTCACAGTTAGAATTCGGCTAGGCTCTTTTGATTTGTTATCCTGTGATTGATCCTGGCACTTTAACCTAGAGGGCCCCACTGTGTCCTCAATCGACCTGTAGCCATCTCCATTACATTCACTTCAAAAAAAAAAAAGGTCTTCCTGGTGTGAAAAATGGAATGGCCTGCGAGGGAAGAGAGGCAGCCCTCTGTCAGAGCTTAGCACAGAACACGAGAGTGGGATGTTATGGATGAAAGAGGAAGGAATATATTAAAGAGGAGCTTAATTGCTGCTGGTGTTGTTCAGTTACTTAATCAGCAGATCAAAGAAACCGCTTCAAGAATCCCAACCTGCTTTGTTTAGCTGAACTGGTAGAACGCACCTGTTGTGTTGTGTTGTCCTGCCAAAAGGAAAATGTTGATTTATTTGTTTCGTTTCCTTTTCTGCTGATCATCAAATATGTGAAGTGTTTTCTGTCCTGCAGAAAAAAAAGCAGAAAAATATAAGTCTTTGTCAAAGGGATGCTAATAGAGATTGCTATGATGAAAGAAAGGAATCTGAAGGCTTTTTGTTACAGTCTGAAATACTAAAATATTGCTTGTGATCTACGTTGAACAAAAAGTGGAACATTTAATAGGAAGTAGTGTTCTTTTTTTATGTCCTTTTCATGTGAAGCACCTGGTGCACATAATTTCTTATGTCGTAAAGAACTTCAAGCTGCACTTCTTGGAAAGGTGTTATATAAAAAAGTTATTATTATTAGAATACCTCTCTGGATGACTCAGGAATAAATACCTTACCAACCTAATTAAACCCATTTTTGCTTTGATGAAAACATGGCTGTGGTTAATAGAATACTTTTTCCTCTTAGTTTTTTACTTTGTTTGAAAGTACTCAGTGTAGAGGCTGACAGGAAACAAGGAGAGAGAAAGAGGAATGACCTGCAGCAAAGGCCCCTTGCCAGTAACCACTTGACTATGAACTCCCATATAAAATATTTTCAGTGTAGTATGTTAGGTAAGCTCTTCTGAATAAACAAAAAGATCTTTTCTCTTCTCATGATTCATTCATTGAGATATTCAGTTTTACTGCAAATATCAAGTGCAGCCTTCATCTGTTTGCCTATTGGAATAAAATATATAGCTGACTTCAACAACTATGAAGTATTAAGATTGAGCTGAACTACTGGGGGAATAATATTTCACTAACTTGTCTGCTGACCCTGTTACACTGATTCTTTTGTCACAAACTCCTTTTCTGGGTCAGAACTCTGACATGCTTCTTTCAGAGGCCAGTCAAGCTGAGCAGGTATTAAGAAGTTCTTTGATGCAGTTCTCGGCTCCTGCTGGAGTTTTGAAGGAAAGTATTTTGTCATTATAGGGGACCTGGAGCTTTCTTAGATCCCAGTGGATCTGTTATCCCTTCTGATACTCAGTGAAATTCATTCCTATTCTTCCTTGCATAATATGAGATAATCTGGATGGCAAAAGACTTGGATGTGTAAATGAATAAAAAGGATCTTTTTTTTGTCTGACAAACTAAGTAGTTTCCCCCCTGGCTTTTGTACTTTCCTCTCTGAGTTGGTACTGCCTGGTACCAGGGGGGTTTTGAAATGACATTAATGCGGTCAAAAAGGTTGGCAGGTCCTGATGCCTCTTCTCCTTTGTTTAGCAGAGATTCTTCGAGGCTTTTCTCGGTCATTTGTTCAAACACTTGAAACAAGCTTTACATTTTCTTGACGGGGTGACTCCTTAAGGCTGTGTGAATAATGATGTTTGTTCATAACAAGCGAAGGCAGACAAATAGGGAGGAAGTTTAGGATGGATGCTGATTGTTATGACCTGGTTCAAGTGACCACAACAAAAGGGAGACACACCATGGTAGCCATTTAACAAAATTAATTCAAGTATGTGGTATGGATGTCAGTGGTATCAGTCATTTAAGTGCTGGATGATGGTTGGGTAAACGTGTTGAGAGATGCAGAAAGCAAAATAACTATAACTACATCAGCATGCTTGAAACCAAACCGACATAAGGGTGGTGCCTGTGGGGAGAAGCAGAGGAGAGAAAGTCAACAGGGAGGTCAGAGCTCACAGCACACAATTGAATGAGACCGAGGAGTCTCAAATAAGCTCCAGGGCACCAGGCTCAGGTGCTCTGAGTTACTGCCATCAGCTTCAGCTCATTCACCTGCAAGGAAGAGAAGAATTAGACACGCCCAAAACATGACCTCACAGGGGCATCACAGTGATCACAAATATTGATGTGACAATGAGAATAGAGATTGTGGTTTGTTTCAATCATGGTCGCAAAAATTGATATTAAAAATGTTTGTATGTGTGTGTTTGTGTAGTTTTTCACAAACCTCCAAAGATGCAAAATGTTTTAATTTACAGGAAACAGTAGTAGTGTGCATATCATACTTGTTCACTGACAGCAATCCTCACATGTTTTTTTCTCACCTACTGTAGCAGTTCAGGTAGAGGAGGGTGTGAAGGAAGGATATGAAAGGAAAATACTAAGTCTGGGAATGAGCATGCCAGGCAGACATTTTCTTAATGTCCCTTTTTTCCCCCCCACCAGCTTTTCTCTCGTTCTTGTGCTCTGTAAGTGCAAATTAATGTTTCCCTTTCACTGCTTTATCCAATTTGTCTGACAATGTATTCCCATAAGAGAGGCCCTCTTGTATGATAATGATAGCTCCATTACCCAAGGACCACACTCACATTACAGGAGCCAAGATGATGTTCTAAAATAAAAAGGTGGAGTTAAGACAGTCTTTCTTGTTTAACATTTGGATAATAGGAATATACCCCGTCAGACATGTTGATGGAATGGTGATGGTCCTCTATCATAACACTATTCCACAGGGAAACTTGTAAGCATCATGTTCACCATGGGTGCTGGCAAACAACCCACTACCAGTAACACTTTTTCGCTGTTCTTTTTTTCCCCTTATGGAGTGAATGCAGGAAAATTGAGTGTTCTTCATGGACACATATAACTACATAATGGCTGCTTTGAGAGCTCTAACCATGGTAATTTTGCTTCACACCAAGGCTCTTGGCAGGAGCACATAGGCATAGAGTAAGAGATGAGTTATCAGATACTGTATTTAACTAACAAAATCTTGTTAGGCAAGCCAACGAGAGTTAACAAATTAACATGATCTATGGTCATAGAAAGGAGGAGTAGAAAGGGAGTTTAAAATTGGTATTTCATAGACTATGTTGAAAAATGTATTTAAATACATAAAAGCTTACTGACACTGAACCAAAAACATTTTTTTTAAAATTACAAGTAAGGTTAAGTGTGAATTTGTAATTATACATAAATTGGGGAAATCAAATCCATCCATACATAATTTGTTTGTGTGTTTATAAATTAAGCATTTAGCAATCACAAGTACAAAATTGGTTTTCCTCATGTTTGGATAGTATCCAGTAATAGCAAAATGGCTCAACGAGGAGTTTGAGAGGATTTGCTTTTCCGATGTTTTGTCTAAAGGGAATGTGTTTGGGTGGGATGTTAGATTTATTCATACCTGGTCATGTTTTGGGATCTCGAATGAAACAAAATCTATCTTGAGTGCAACTGACTTGTTTAATGATTGCTTGTTCAGGTTGTCTGGTGCACACACATTTCACATATAGCACTGGTGCAGTTATGTGTTTTTCACAAGTTTCACAATTTGAAACCTGAGGGAGTTATTGGATATCTTACCTGGTGAGCAGCCAGTGCTAGAGCCAATAGGCGACACAGATTCTCAGTGTTTTCTATTTAATTTGTTAAAGGAAGCACTTATTCAGTTCCTAATTTGTGAATCATCCCTCACATTAGATGTCTCTTTGGCACTGTGCTCACCACTCATACTGAGCAGAGATTTTTACCACCTATTATGAAGAAGGCGTTTGTTTGCTGATCTTAATGAATTTCTCAGTATTAAAGTCTGTAGGTAAGGACAGCAACAATGAAGCTGCGTGAATACAGCATGATTTGACATAATATCCAGTATTGGGCCAAATTATGAAAGTCAGGCCTTGCTGTATGACATAATCGAAGACCAGCGATGTGGCGTCTGGTACACCCCATGACATCAACAAAAAGTATGCCCAAATTTCTTTGTGTTTTCCTGATTACTTTAACAACTTCTACAATGTGGCAAAGATGACAGAGTGCTCTCTGGTGCACATATGTAAACACCAACACAGAAAGTCAAAAGCAGTCCGGCTTAGCTGAGCCACATTTATGAGGCCAGCGGTTCATCTCCACCTCCTGTAGCTCGCTACATTTATGTAATGTTCTTGACACATTCATTATCTCAAGCTCTCTTTGAAGGATAGACTACTGCCCTCTTGGCTCCTGACACCCAGGAACTTTACTTTACTTTTCTTTTTCTTTTCAGAACACAAGACCACCAGCATTACACATAGCACCTTTGTAGCTATATTATTATTATTCCAACTCTTTGACCCTCCTCCTCAAAGACCTGTGAACTTCTTCCAGCCAACACAAAGCATGAATTTACCATTACATCATTGCCTAATCTGACATGGTGACCATCTATAAAGACAAAAATATCATGCAATTGGAATAAGAGAATACAGCTACTATTATCTGTGTTACCAGTATAAAAAAGGGAAAAATATCTGCACTGTGAATACCATACATAATTAAGAAACCCTTTTCAAACCTATTCAATATTTGTATATAAGTTTTAAACATGAATCGGAAATGGAGATTATTTCCTCATACTTGTGATTCATGCAAGAGATTGTAAGAACTATGCAGAGCTTAAACAATAGCTTCATGGTTCTTTCTTAATGATTTGCTGCCGGTCAGCAGTACAATAGTCCATAATCACCAAGTTGTACCTGAGGAGAATGCTCCATGTTGATTTATTTCACTGCTGTAAGAAAATACTTATTTAATTCAGTGAGTTTGGTTTGATGCAAATTTTAGTGTGATAAATGCCAGTGACCTTTAAACTATTGTGTACTGAGATTTAGACTCACTTGCATAAAAATGAATACATAATGTATGTTATTTCTATGGCTCCACAAGAACAAATCATTTCTGGAAACAACCTTCTCTATGAAAAAGCCTTTGAAACAAAGTGGGTTTTATCCCACTGCTGGTCTGTGATAAGTAATTGTTTGTCATTACTGCAACTCACCCCTAAGGAGCTCTCTGGGTCCCCTCAGATAACACAGTGACAGGTGGAGCAGGGGAGAACACCAATACTAAACCAGTAACACAATGCACTACACGTAGAATCCCAGTACACTACACATCTGTACTACACCGAACACTCCTTATCTGGATGCTCCAGCCAGCCCTCAGAGGCTTGCTTAACACACATTGCGGACTACTCCCGACTGAATTAGTACACATGGGAGCGCACACATGCGTGTAAACTAACCAACACCACAAATGTACGTTTGTGTAGTGGAGATTTTCCAATTTGCATTTAGATTTCAGACTATTTTTCTCCAATGCCCTTATTTTCTCCAAGTCCCCGAGTCCTTATTCTATTCTATTCAGATTTCTTCCTCTCGACTGGCACTGAGTGTGACCTAGCAAGCACACAGGTGACGCCAGGTCAAGTTAGAGTTTTATCATCTGTAATGTACTGGATGGCAAACCATTTCCCTCAGTTAAACCCTGACCACATTAAATCTCTTTCAATAAAGAACTTCAATCCCTGCAATAACATTAAAATCATTATTACTGTTACTGTAAAAAATGTCAAAATGTCTGGAGTTAGTCCCTCAAACAAATGAAAAAGTGTTGCTGCATGTTAATAATAGCAAAAAACAGCATTAAATAAAAACTAATACAATATGAAGAAAATCATTTCATTTTAATAGCATCCAACAGTGGCATTTCAGTTATAAATTAACCTATATGGAATCAAAAATGAATAAACAAATGAGTAATTTCACCTCCACAGTAATATAAAATATATTTTTTTGTGTACTAGTGTGTAACTGACAACAGATATTAATGAGCTCTAACCTCACAGTACCCCTGTGCCTTTCTGCAGAGAAGAAAAACAAGTCGAAAGCTACAGTTTTTGTTTTTGAAAGAATAGCCACAGTGTTCGATAGGTTTCATGTGGGAATATGCATAATACATATGTATATCGCCATAAGGAAGTATTGTACGGACAGCATTATTTCATTATTTAAAACATCGTACTGAATTGACTGAGGGGATTTAACTATATCTCCTACACTTTTAAATCATGAGTACATGTTTTATGTTTCTGTGTTGTGTTCTATGTACTGTAGCCTCAATTATTTTCCATGATGTGCCCATGTTGACTGTTTATTTATCGAGTCACAGATTCAAATGTGGGAAAATGCACCATCTAAAATGGAGTTAAGAATTCAAGCAGATTAGCATATATCATTGAAAAGTTATTTATAAACATTTTATTCGGTACATACAAAATTCCAACAGTCACATCATAGGTAGTACAATCCTTGCCAATAATTGAATGGTTTTAACCATTTAAAATGTTAGATGTTTTTATTATTGTCATACAAATTGCAGAGGACCACTATGTCTTCACTTATGTCCTTACCATGGTAAAGACACAAGATAGATTTTTACAAGATCTTAATACTGTAGTTATTCAAAGTTGCATTAAATGTCTGCAAAGTAGAGACAAACCCAGCTCTTGTGAGCTTTTTAGCCTCTTTTAACTCATTATTTTGATTCACATCTACTGGGATTGATACTTGCATATCCACCCCATTGTCAGCAGCAGCAGACAGCTATTAAAAACATACGCATTGTGCACCACCTGCCCATGAAGAAACAAATGGCACACAAATTTAGCCACTGGGCTGAAATGAAGCATCTAGCAGCTAAAGAGCCAAGAGTTGGTGGAGTTTAAATCAGAGTAAAAATGAAAGGGAATAATCAAATTAAATTCCTTAAGTATACAGACACCCAACTCTAATTGAAAGACAATGCTGCTATATGCCTGCTGCATAAATAAGAAGGGAACTGTTCCACACCCTAGCAGTCAAAATCGAGCACCTAGGTAATAACTGAAGGAAGATCCAGTATGCAACAAATTCAATTTCCATAGCACTTATAATAATGAATTAACTGCAGTATGATATCTTGTTCACAGTAGAGCTAAATCCCCAACTGTCCACAGTTTACCAAGGAATTTATTTTAAATCCAGAAGTTCATATTTGTAAAGAGCATACTCTTTGAATGATATTTCTGACAGTACATCTTACAGACTCAAAGAAGCATCTAGCTTGTGCTGCAGAGACCCAAGTCCAAGACAGACAGAACAGTTCCCCAGATCCATGCCTGGAGGCTGGGATAATGCCAGTGCCGATTGAAATCTTTGACTCAAATCCCAGCCCTGTTTGAAGTTGCATGCCCTCTCACTGTGCTCGCATTTTCTCTGGCTTGCAGGTGTATGGTCATGATATGGCCCTAGGAATGCGAACACAGATAAAATGAACTATTACCCACAATTTGATTGACCTGTCATCTTCAGCAATCTCCTTTTTCCTTTTTTTTTTTTTTTTTTTTGACAAACCTGACAGTGTTGTGATTCTTTCAGTCCATATTACGTTCCAACAATAGACTCTTGCTGTTATAGCCTCAGGGATATAATAAAAAGAAGGTTGATTCCTGTGTCCTCTATTATCTATTCATTACAAAAACATGATTTAGGAGCCATGCTGTTCATCTGCAGTAATATTCTCAGTCTTTTGAGTGTAACCCTTTATTAACAAGTAAAGCTTAACCGTTTGATGGATCAAAACCTTGTCTTAGTTTTTAAGCTTTCATATACGCAGTATCATGTAAGAAGATTTATAAGTAAAAGATTTTCACAGAATCTGAAGAGCATTGAAGGGATAAAACCAAAACGAAAAGAAAATTGTGTTGAAGAGGGAAGAGGATTACAAGACACGTGTATTCATCTCCCCACCAAGGTGTTAGCATTGAAGGAAAGCCAGAGGGCAAAAAAGATCAACATTTATGTTTTTGACTGCTGCGTGGTGTTTAGGCCATTAGTGAGGATCAAACATGGAGTTCTCTCACAGTGAATTTGATGTTCTCTTAAGTTGTTCCATGAGACGACAAGCACAAGACCTTTTCCTCCGCTAAAGAGTTTTAACCTCCAGACAGATGTGGAATGAATCAATGTTAGACAGTTTGCTCTGTTTTGGTGCCCTACAGTGGATAAGCATGTTTTAGTGCTGGTAAAAGTGTTTCTGTGCCTGTGTGTGTGTGTGTGTGTGTGTATGTGTGTGTGTGTGTGTGTGTGTGTGTGTGTGTGTGTGTGTGTGTGTGTGCGCTTCAACAGCTCATTTCAGCACCACTCCAGAAGGCAGAGTAGTTGGGGTTACATACTCTTAGCTAGACTCTCAGTCTCCTGCAGCTCTAATGCCCGACAGATCCATTCATCTTCATTCTCAGTTCAGAGCTGGTACTCTGTTTTTCCATCCCTTCATCTGTAAACATCACGGTAAATATGGAACCCCCCTGCGGGAGAATTGATTTTTTCAATCTGTGCAGTTCCATGCTGCAGCCTCCAATGTACAAAGTGAAAAAGCTCAACCATTAATGATTCCATGTAGGGAATGTAGGCATGGAGGGCCATGCTCTTGCAGCACGTGAACGTTTATGTCTGCTGTACAAGCTGAAAGTCAATCACCAAATGTAACAATACAATTCTGATATTTTTTCCAAACTGCAACAGTATGTCCTTGTGTAAGATTAAGTTCTGAATATACAGTTTCAACTTGTCAAACTGGCTGACATGCCATCATTTAAAATTCAGCCCTCTAAATATGTTAAGATTGTAACAGCAGGGAGCCGGGAGAAAGCAGCACATAGATAAGTATAACCAAACATCTCCCCAGGAATAAGAAAGTTTGAATCAGAGTAGAAAATAAAGCACCATGAAGTACTTTATAATTCAAATCCAGCTGAGTCCAACATATTTAAATTCAACATACAAACTTATGCACTGCAAAAAAAAGGGATATTCCAATTTTAATACCACCACTCTAGATGTCAGGGAGACATAGCTGTATGTGTTGTGATGTCACCATTATATGTGCAGCATACACACACACACACACACACATACACACACATTGATAAGTGGTATCAGCCAGTGTGTGTGTGTGTGTGTGTGTGTGTAGTGTCACACATACGCAAGCTTATACAATACAGCCACTTCTTCTTTCAAGAGGACTTTTATTATAAGTGCCACTGATTTGAATCCATGCTCTATCATTAAAATAGAGACCATGCATGAAGATGGGTGTCTTTTTTATTTCTCTTTTTATCTCTGCCTTATGAAGTGTGAGATGAGTGCTGGAGGATTGACAACAGTAGTGGAACCAATCAGCTAACTTCCCCATCCTATCCAATCATCAACACTCTCACTTCTGTTATATAACCTCATTAGGTACCTATTTGAATCACTGTGTTAAATATGTTTTGAATCAATGTTTATATCCATTTTTTGTGTATAATTCTACCATTTAGTGTACAAAATGGCATCATTTGATTAGTGAATTCTTTGTATTTTATAATGATAGGATTATTCTTATTTTTTTGAGGACAAAGCACAAAATTCACATATTACAGGAGTCACAAAGCAGTGACATCAGGAGAACATCAGGTTTAGTTTAAAGAGCTGTCCTCATTTCTGAAGGATCTCTGTAGGGAAAGTAATATTAGTACAATTGCAAAACAAGGATGTCCTTTTGTGTTTTTTTTACTCAGAGTGATACCGACTGATTTTTTGCATGACCAAGAAGTGTTGTCCACCAGCATATGTGTTGGATGATGTCACCCTGCTCTGTATGTCCTTCTGTGGTGTTCAGGTCAGACACTGAGAAGTCTTACCTCACCGTTTTGTTTTTGTTTTTTTAGCTTTGTTTTGTTGTTGTTGAGTTTTTAAATGGTTTTGTGTGTCTGCAAAAGTCTTACTTACAGTCCAGGAGTCAGGATCAGTGTAAATCTGGGACATTGTGATTGACACTATTGAAATCTCTTTCAAACATTCTCCTTTTTTTCCTTCCTTTCAGATCATTTTCATGGCTGTCAGATAGATACACATCTCTGGAAAGTTGGATTCTCTTTGGATGTCAATTGAAGGACTCCTCTCTCCAACGTTGTATGGAAATAGCCACAAGGGCGGATGAACACCTGTGGAGTACACCCTCCCAAACCCTTATGAAGCCCTCATTGTCCATACCAGAAGGTGATTTCTGAATCCGTAGGTCTCTCGGGATCATCTTATTTCTGATGTTATTCCGACAGAATAATGGCATGCCATCTGCTATGAATCTTATGTAGCTCTTTCCTCTTCTCCAGAGAGTCAATGGTCTCTTTATGGATATGGTATGTATAATGGAGAAGAGGAATTGAAATAATGAAGTAGTTTTTATAATTAGTGTATTTACACAACAGGTCTTAGAGTGTACTACTGCATAATAGGAAAAAAATGACTTTTACATGGGGGTCATTGCTATGGAAGTGCAATGCTTCACATTAAATTAGATTAGTTCTTTACCTCCACATCAGATGGATATAATAGGTGCATAAAGTATTTGGAAAATTTACTTGAAATGATTGGATTTAATATTTGATTGTACAGTCAGTAAATCCTATCATGTAAGTTTCAGTAGAGAGTGGTATCTGTTATGAAGCATCAGAGCAGGTGGCCTCGAATCAGAGACCATAGGCAAAGCAGGGCTGAAGAAAAATATCTTTATTCAAGGTTTGTGCAGGTAAAACAATGCTGGTATGGGCCAAAAAGTAACACTGAGCCATGCAGAACAAAATGAGTAAACAGAACAGAATAAAGAATTCAATGAAGACTGAACTGAAAACCAGGGCTAAAATACAAACAGAATTAATAAAGAAATGGGGAACACGTGACTGGACAGGGGAACAGGCAAATAGCTCATTGGCTGGGGAAGACACTGGGAGCAGGGCAGGGCAGACGAGGCTGATACAGGTCAGGTGTGGGGAAAACACAGAGCAGGGCCGGGCTAATGAGGCAAGATGCAGGGCAGGTGTGGAGGGAAAAGTAGGTTGAGGAAGGAGTACAGAAGGCAAACACACGGCAGAAAACCTTAACTGTTGATAACAAACCAGCATACATCAGCCAATCCAAGAATATACATGAATATAAACTTAAGTACACAACACTATCTGCTAATCATTAACAGCCCTTTAAGAATGCAAACCAAATAATATGGATGAGCAAAACCATATGACCAAAAGTACTGAATGACAGAAGTGTAACACAGGAAACCAAAAGTCCAAAAAACATGTCCATGGCTGTGTTCGAAACCACATACTACATACTTCCATCCTACGCACTACACACTAAACGACCAGATAGTAAGCAGACCGTTTACACTGTAGTAAACTACACGATAACCCACAATGCATTTCATTCCTACCCGAGCTGAAATCATCAGGCTGAAGCAGATTTCATTTTAGCTCTAACTCTGTAAATATACCACTTTATCCACATTTCTAACCTTTTTAGGAAGAAAGTAAAGTAGCCCTTTAGATCCACAATGTGGCGCTAATTTGTCCAAATGACACCTGTTTAAACTTTTGTTCCTGAGAATTCAGAGTTAGCCGTAGCGAGTAATGTACTTCCTGTCACTTTCACAAAATAAAACACTGTTTCCTTTTATTATTAAGAAAACCATAATGATAGAATTGGTGCTTTAATTTTGAAAACAGGAAGCGAACATACCCTTGCTGTAGCTAACTTGAAACCACTGAGGTGGTGATCTGTGACGTTTGTATTTTGGGGTTTTTTCAGAAGTTACGTTGCATCTTGGGTAATTTGAGTGTGAGTAGTCAGCTCTTGATGCATACTCTGCATTTCTGGAGAATCTAGTAAACCATCTGGGAACTTCTCACATACTCTAAATCATATACTACGCAGTTGAAACACACTACATACTTCAATTGACGTCAGAGTTAGTACGAGTAGTAGGAAAGTACGCGGTTTCGAAGGATTCAGTGAGTGAAAGGTTGATGGGCCATGCATTAAAATAACATACATATACATACAAACACATAGAATATAATGCAAACACTCAGTCAGTACTTTGACCTCAAAGTCATTTTTCAAATTCACAGCAGTACTTTGTGATGCAACTGTATTTTAGTAATTCAATTAAATACTCAGATAAATTAGTTATAGAATTACATATTGCCATTTTATACAGTATATAATATTACAGTTCATTATCATTGCATTATATTGTGTCATCACAATATGGGGCCGAATCGATATCTGGTTGAATTGCAAAAACGTATAACCGGAATCTAATCAGAACGTGAAGTCTTGCCAAATACCTTCCCTGCAGTCAATTACAGTTATACATATGGAGCCAATGCACTAATGATTTAGACAGGCTGCAGCCAGCATCCCTGAATTATTTTAGATAAAGGCTCCTTCACTTCTCCTCAATTTGTGTCTTATGCTGACTGGAGTGTTGCCTAACCCCCTGGTCTAATAGAAACAGAGCTCTGACTGACACAGGGGACTGACCACTCATCTCAAAGCTGAATCCTACAATTATATTGCCACCGTGCTCAATCTCTATTCCCAAAAAAATACACTCACCTCTGCACGTGCACACACAGACACACAGCCGCATGCAGGCATTATCTGGTTATAAGTTTGGTAACCACATTTTATAGACATACAAATCTTCTGAGGGTATAAAATAAAGCCCTGATAAGTCCTGCTTATTTAACTAAGAGTTCCATTTCATTACTGTGGCTTATTGGATTCCCTGCTCAGTAACCAAGATAACTTATACTGCAGAGCTAGCTGTAGCCATAGCAGGCTGTCAAGCTTAATTTAGCTGTTTGTCAAAGAGTATCCGATGGGAGCGGAAACAGTTGAAGACAATTCCATCAAGTGTCCTTTCTCACTCCCATCACTTTTGTCATGACCGTGTTCACAAACATGCTCTGAAAAAAAAAAAACTCTAGTTTAAGCCCCTTTATATTAAAGGTCACTTTTGTTGTTGTGGTGACACCTTTGAGTTGTAATCATAGCATTGA
This sequence comes from Scomber japonicus, assembly GCF_027409825.1. Taxonomy (NCBI): domain Eukaryota; kingdom Metazoa; phylum Chordata; class Actinopteri; order Scombriformes; family Scombridae; genus Scomber; species Scomber japonicus. Next base: position 9,295,160 of record NC_070596.1, on the reverse strand, counting down.
TAATTTAGGCAATTAAAATGTTGTTTTGAAGTTATTTATTTATTCATTCACACAATCATTTTGTTTAAGCTGTGAAGATAATAAGAAAGTCCAAACCATGACCTTCTGTTGTTGTTTTTTAATTTCTACATCATTTTCCAGTTCCAACTTCTTAATTGTTATCTTCCAGTGATGCCTGTAAATCAAACGGACATCCTGTGAAAGAGAAAATGTGTCAAACAGTAGATAATTATGTCTTTATGTTGTAATGGCTCATAAGTTAGTATACACCGTAATTTTGAACATCCATCTGATATCATCTAGCCTACTGATGATGTAGCCATATTCAGTGATCTGAATGTTCATTTAAGAATAAGCAAGTATAAGTGCTGCTTTGCACTTTCCCAACACAGATTTATAATGCACGTTTGTGGGATTGAACACAAGCTTGATTCTCAAACCTTGCCTACCTCAGTAGGCTTGTACAACTTGCACATCTTATCTGCAACAAACTGTTTTTCCAAGCCATCTTCCTTTCCTTGTTAATTGCAGCAGTATTGACCTTTTTGGTGATGACTCCTTTATATTCCTGGTAGAGTCCTATCAGATACAACTCTACTTTTCCCTTCTTTATGGAATATAGCGTCATCTTCTTGACAGTCGACTTTTCCGGGCTGCTTATATCCTCCTTGCACAGGCACAACACAAGATTATTCAAGCCTAGTAAGAGTTAATATTGCCTAGACACTTTTTTTTTTCAAGTAAGCACAGGTTTCATGGTTTCTGATGATAAACCTTCAAACCTAAAGAAGTTAGGCATAATGTGTCTGAGTTTAAAATATGACTTTCTTTTTCACTTTTTTTTTTTATCAAACTAGTCCAGCAATCTATGTTGTAATTGGCTGCAAGATACAAACAAACTCCAAATATACAGTATATCATGGAGAAAGAGGCAGGCTGCATGGAATTCACTTGTTAAGTATATCCAGAGGGTTTTTTGAATACATCCAATAATACATCTGTTGGATATGGTGAAGAACATATGAAATGCCATATATCAAATACTTACATGAACCATTTGATGTTCCTCTGATTGGACATGCTGCACATGTACATCCTGATAAAGAATAGCCTGTACAAAATACTATGTTTAAAATAAAATGTAATCTTTGCTATGAGTTTGGATTTTAAGGGTCATATGTGGCATAGCATATACTTTTAATTACAAACTTTAATTTTGCAGCCAAATGCACTCTTGACATTGCCTGGAGTGTGTGCAGCAGTATAGCAAAGATATTTATATTTGGACTCTTTCTGATACATGAAAGTGCTAATATGCATGTTTTTTATCATTCAACATTTGATCTTGCTTTCTTCTTGTTATCTACCATTATATTATAAAAAAAACTTGCTCACAAACTTCTGCTGGGTTATTGATCTAGACAAAATTTAGGATGCAGCATGTGTACATTTTCATGGCTAATATATTTCACATTAGTTCCTATTCATCATTTTCCCCCTGCTGAGTGCTGCTGCTGGCTTTTTATTGTTTGTATTGCATTTTTATTCCGCTTAGAAATTATCTGGAGCTATAACACCAAGTCTGACAGCTTTCAAATCTCTCTCACTCCTCAGCTGTTAAAGCACAGATAAACTTAACAAAAGCCACAAATCTGTTGCATAATGGAACATTGACAGTCTACCTTTATACAAGTAACTCCAGGATTAAAGTAAAGAAACTTTAAATGGCCTGATTCGTGACAAATCCATTGGGCATACAGGTTTGCACATAGAGACTTGCTACAACTGATCATGAGTTTGACAAAACTTTATAAGAAACTGTTGAAGTTTGTTTACCCCTTTTGCCACCAGTGGTTCTGACCAATTAGCGTCCTACGAGGATTCGCGTGTGATGTTGTGAATCCAGCTGCCTCACAAGGTAAAAATGGTGATAGATGGTGATAAACAGATGGTTCATCCAATCACCTGCCAAGTATTTTTTGAAAGTGCGTGCCCTTTCCCAAACAGTTTCCAAGGACGACTTCTCAGCTGGTTCTGTGTAACAAACCATCTGGTGCGTCAGGTTACTGACCCTGAAGCTGTGCTCAGAATGAGGGCTGTTGACTTTAGCCTTCATTTCTTACAGTGTAGTCCCGTTAGAAAATAGAGTCAGAATGAGGAGTAGAAATTGTTACAGCAACTGAGGCTCATTTCTACATAAATAATGGAGTGTTTATGTTGTATTAAGACAGACTGGAAAAAATCTGAACCTAGCCTTTAAGATTCAAATCATTTCCGAATTCAAGAATACACTTGCGTGCTTAAACTCAAAAACATCAATGGAGGTAATTTGTCAAGAAATGTAGCACCTCACTAGAAAACACCAGAAAAGAAGGTTGCCAGCTAGTATTCATGGAGATAAACCATGCAGCTTTCAAAATGTTAGTCTATCAAGCAGGGAATTACTTGAACACATTACAAATACACACAATGTATTTTGAGTAGAAATGTAAAGATAACTATTTGCTTACAGGCAAACTCCATCGGGTACTATGACAAGAAGTATGCTTTATAGGACTCGTCTTGTCACCTGTGTTTTTCTTTCAGTCATCATCAGTACAAATGCTGTGAGCACATTTAGTTGAGAATGGCAGAGTGTGTTTGGGGAATCAGCAGGAATTGTCAGCCATAATAGAGACAATTTGAGTACTAGTGAAACCTCTCATGGGAATAGTGTTTCATTATTGCAATCATCAGTGTATCATGATGTGATCTTGTCTTGTAGCTTTGTCAGAGCTGAGGCTGGGACTGTGTGGAGACTTCCAACCAGGGAATTAAGTTAGGCCTCAACCTGCATGTGTGAGAGGAAAGCAAAAAAAGGTGGACCGTCACTTATGTAGCTGGATAACCTATTTGAGCAAACCATTGAAATTCAAATAGATTACATTGAAAACAAAGCCTTTGCCAAGACAATGGTGATGATTGGTTTGATGCTGATTACTTGAAGATAACAATTCTAGTTAGGGATGCTCGATATTAGATTTTCTGCTAATATCCGATATTCCGATATTGTCCAACTCTAAATTTCCAATACCGATATCACCCGATACCGATATATGCAGGCTTTTTACACCAAAACAACATAACATATCTCCTATAGTGGGATTAACATATTATGCCAAATTTTATTGTGATTCCCCATTGGATCCATACATAAATGCAACCTGGCTTTCCAAATGTAAACACTGTCTGTGCAAAATTATTTTTTAGAGTGCATTATTTTGAACATATTGCCTCAAACAACACTAGTGCTAGGGCAAGTTTAACTTCTTCACAAATGGTCGACAATATCAAAACAAGGAAGATGCATATCTTCAGTCGAGAGTAATAAACAATAAACATAGTCCTCTTTAAGTCCAAGTTCAATGAATGAGCCTGACAACTGACAGGTGGTAACTGGCCATAACTTGTCCGTATGACACACTTGGAAATAGTTCCAAACCACAGACATAACGTCATGCAGCGGGCGAGCAAGCTTGTTAGCCACGGTTAGAGACCCACGAGTCTAGCATGTTGTTGTTATACGTCATCAAGCGCGTGCCGGTAAACGTCCCATGCTGCGTTCATGCAAGCTTGGAAATGCTGAAGCCTACAGAACAAACATCGGTTATAAAAACCTGATACCGATACTTGCCGATATTACATTTTTAAGTAAATATCAGCCGATAATATCGGAGGGCCGATATTATTAGATATAATATATCTGCCAGAATGTAGCGTAAAAGAGCAACTCGGATTTACCTGATCCCAGTGTGAAAAATATCATTATTCATCAATAATTCTTGGTGAGCCAAAAATGATCAATGTCTAAGCAGTACAAGAATAAGAAGACACCTCCAGGATACCTGCTAACAGTAATCCGTCATGCAGAGGACTGTGCTCAATGAGTCAGACCCAGGAATCCACAGGTCATTAACAGTGGCACAGAGCATCTGGAGGTTCATAATACTGAAGGAAGCAGAAAGAGAGAAGTATTCTCAGTAGTGTAATTGATCAGAGGTGACAAAGTAACAACTTCTGTTTTCTGGGGACAGGGATAAGTAGAAGAAACTGTGTACTGAAAATGGTCTTGTCTTATCTGCTGGGAATTATGCTGTCTACTCATTCAATTGGATGTTTTAATATTGTTTATTTGACAACTATTCATGGATTAGTAGTTTGCTCTGTTGGTTAATCACTCCACCACTTTAGTCCAGACTCAAATCCCAAAACCTATTGAACAGATTTCCATTTAATTGTGTAAAGACATTGGACTCCAGAGGATGGATCCTAATGACTTCTCTCTTGCACATTTACTTGTGTTTCATCTCTTTTTTTCCCTATATCTACAAGATGGATTGGCACAAATTTTAGAGCAGACATATATGGCCCCAAGAGGATGAATCCTAAAGAATTTGCAAAAAGCATTTCTAGGTAAGAGCCAAGCGTCTCAACTGTTATTGGATTTGTCACAGTTTATTTTCCTTTAGTAAAGAGTATTGCAGACTCACAAAGCCGATGATGTGGCTGTAAACTTCTTGTCCTTTTATGTTACTGAATGAAGTTCCCTCGTCCTGTTAAGGTAGTTTTTTCAAGGATTACAATTTATATTTGATTCAGGATATATGTGGTCATATGTGAAAGGAAAAAATATATATATGAAAAGGGCTGTATTTTAAAAGACATATTTAATGACTTACTTCCTCATTGTTAATCAGTGTGGTTTTGAATCTGGAATTACTACAAGCCATCACAGATCATTCAGATATTTCATTCTGACTAGGGAGGATTGTCCATATTTTTTTTAAACAAACATGGTAATAGTTGCCCTGAAATGACTGATGCCTCTAAATAGCGGGCAGGAAATTGAAAGGGGGAGAAATCCTCTGCCATGGACGATTTGTTCTTTTCATTGCCCAAAGCCTTGTTCAATTGATTCAAACAACATTCAGAAATCCAAGTGGGGACAGACAGGCCGGAAAAATACAACTGAGAAGGTCAAAGGAAGATGAAATATAGACATAAGTGTATTTGCAAAGAGAAATGGAGGAAGATATTGTAGTTAGATCAAGCTAAACTTATTGTGATGCCAATCGATGTATGTAGTGACGCAAACATGTTATGACATCCAAATTGAAATATGATTGTAAAAGGAGCACGTTTTCTGAGCTTTGGGCAGTTCTTACAATTCCTTTCAAGCTGCAACATTAGACAGAAAAGTAAAGCCTTCCAAAAAGATAAATTCACAGGTGAGTGAGCAAAGCTTTTCACTCCCACAGAGACACACTGGCTATCTGTCATACTATATGAAAAGAAAACAATTTCACTTTTCTAATAACATAAATTGTGTAGTCACCCCTGATCCCTGATTATGACATATCTCTGTTGCTGGGGCCTTGAGTGATTTTTCAGGCCAGTATTGTTTTATCATAGTGTCATAGTGACAACTGCAATATAACCATTTTCCAAAAAGGTCTGTTTTTTTCATGTGCTAACATTAAGCTGTATCACAGGTTCAATCAGAATGTGGAATATGAAAAATATCACAGTTATCTCAGACCTGGCCAATATTTTTTGCTACACTCTTTTCTCCTTTCTCAATCCTGTTCTGACCCTATTTTAAAGTTATGTTACTTTGAATACTCCCATACATACAGGCTACTGCAGTTAAGTCCACCTTTTGCCATCTATATAGCCATCCACCTAACCTGCCACCTCAGATTTTGGATCACCCTGTATTGACGTCATCTGAACTGCGTCACTTCTCCAGGCCATAATTACTATGGCTGCTAGATGGTGTCTGTCACTCAAACGTAATTATAAGTCTTTCTTGCTGGCTGAATTTTCAACCTATACTGTCGTTTTTCTTTTGAGGACAGGCTGATTACATCTGTGAGTCTGGCCCTGATCCTGCTGAATCATCGGCACAGGTCATAACCCTTTTACATTGACACTCAACCTGCATCCCAAGTGGGCTGAGACGGGAGCTTCAGATACAATTCCAGGCAAGAGAGCCTCTTAAACACATGGTTGAAATGTTGTACTTGCATTGTGTGTGTGCGAGTGTTTTGTTTTTTATGAAGTCATTACACTTTACAAATTAATACATTTGTTTGAAAAGAAAACAGTAGTAGGACAGCATTCAAAATAGAATGCCAAGAATCGAGACTAGTTATTGATTTTTCAAGTAGATTCTCAACAATTTGATGAAAATGGTTTTACAAAGCAACCAAACATGTTTTCCGTATTTAGAAGCCTTCCAGAGAAATAAGTAATCATGGCTTTTGATGTAACAGTATTTGAATTGAGAGAAGTCCCTTTTGTATTTTGTATATATTTTGTATATTTCACTTAAAGTGACTAAATAATCTCAGAGTTCAACGTGTCACCATTTATTAATTTATTGAGCCTACCTACTCCCAAAAATGCCAATTCAAACATGGTATTACTGTCTGCTATGTATTTTTACACATGGTAAAAAGCAAGTGCTAGTAAGTCAATCCGGCTATTAAAGCTGAAGATGTCAAGAAGATATAATTGATGAGAGCTCTCAGTCTCACTGTGGTTTCTAAGATAGCATTATAGTTTCAAAGACTGCCTTGAATAGATAATAAGTATAATAGATTTTCTGACAACTAGCTTTGATATATTTCAGTCAATAATCAAGTCAACTTGTAACTAGAAAGTACAGGGTAGGAAAATTACTCTGTTGGTGTCTTTGAACAGTGAAATGATGAAATTGACTTTCATTAACTTTTAAAATATCAAAAGTATACAGATATCCGACCTCTCTAACAAATCATCTTTGGCCTTGCATAAAGACAGCAATCCATAGACTGCCCAATATAAGCAGTTTCATTTTGTACTTGGCTAATTCCCAATTGCCTACAGCTCAATAATTTTTAAAGCAGAATACTATCAACGGTATTGATCCTGCTCTGGATGTCTTGGGGACAGTTGGGAGCAGGGAGGTCACAGTCACAGGATATTTTATGTTTAAGAGGATTACTGACATAATGGCACAAATCTTGCTCAAGATCTTTGCACAATACCTTGCACATTGCATTTGTTTTGTACATTTTATAAAGCCTTGTGGCTGTATATACTATTTGTATGTATAAATCTAACTGTATATTCATTGTATTTATAATATATTTCAAAAAATGTTCTTCAGTACTTTTATATACTTTGTTATATGTTATTACTAAATTGATTGCTTTATTATAGTCTAATGTAAAATAGTTTGATTTCTAAATACATTGTGTGCAGTGTGGAGGGGGCTACAACTGAATTGTATTTTCTAATCTTGCATTCTATAATGACAAAGTTAACCTTGAACCTCAAAAGAAATATATTAGATTGGACTCCAAACATAATGTTCAACAACATGGCTTACATCCTTTGCTTGAAGCAAATGAGTGATGGTGGTTTAAGCGTCAGCCATGATGTAGGTTCAATGTCAAAGCAAAGCAGATCTTAGAATTTGTATCAATTAATTAGTTAATTATACCTCAGGATGAATGATGCCAGTCAAGACTTAAGCATTCACCGGGGAGAATCAAGTGCATGTTGTTTGTGCAACTGGGATTCAGCTGGTATCGTCTGATAGTTTTTAATCCAATGAACAGTTATGGATACCAATCATGTTGTCCTCCTTCCAGGGCCGGCTGCTGTGATGGGGTCATACAAAAGCTGGTAAATAGACCTTGATGAACATGATTGTTTGTGAATTGACTTTTAATGGTTGTAGATATAACCAATACAAACTTGTCTTATTTCTTTAATAAAAATACAAAGCCATAAAGGGCTTCCCTATTGTATCATTTTACTGTGTGATTTTCTCCACAAATGAAGTCTGAGATACTAAATATGTCTATTTCATTTAGATTGACTGGTATTGTCGCAGCTCAATGGGCTATAACATTTTGTCATTTTGTACCAGCTTCTCTGCCAACATTACAACTGCTTTAATGAAGGAATCTGTATTCTAAGGCAAATTTGTCATAGTGACTGTTTTCCCCACAAACAAAAGGAAATGTGACATGAAAGAAATGACTGTTAAGAGACTGAGGGGTTTCAAGATTTCACACTTGACAATATCCTGAAATTCAAAAAAAAAGAACCAAACTTGAAAAACTTGATTCATTGAAATGTTAAGACCTGGTGTTCATATTGATGATCAAATAAAGTATGTGATGCGTCAGTGATGCAGTCATCTGAATTTAAATAAATATAAGTAAGTGTATAAGTCAATGCTTGATTTATTTTCTCTGCAGTAGTTCTTTTCTTTTCCTGATTGAACTGAGCTCATATTTTGCATGAGTAACTGGTAATAATACCCCCTGACGGCTGCAAGATGTTCATGTAATTTGTGAAACCATTATGTTTAAACTTTATTAAAAACCTCCCTAAACATACGCCCATCCATTTAAAGCAGCGGTGTCCAAACTATTCCACAAAAGGCTATGCAGGTTTTCATTCCGACCAAGCAAAAGCACACCAGACTTGACTCATTTAATCAGCTGATCCGTGTTCAGGCAGTTGATTGGTCGAATCTTGTGCTCTTGATTGGTTGGAACAAAAACCTGCAGCCACATGGCCCTTTGTGGAATATTTTAGACATGTCTGATTTAAAGTATGTGTCTCATTTATATTTGATAACTGTCAAAAGTAGTACTAGGCAAGGCAAGGCAAGGCAAGTTTATTTGTATAGCACAATTCATACGCTGTGTAATTCAAAGTAATTTACAATAGCTGGAAGCCAATAATGCCAATAACAGTCAGGATTTATTCATGAACTCAGTGAGAAGATGTTAACTTCTTGAACAGAGAGCTTTATTAGCAGCAACAAGCAAACCATCACCTTGCCAAAATAACAGATTTCTCTTGTAGATAGAGGAAGGTAACCAACTGTGCATGTAGACACTTATGGTGTAACACTTAAATGTTGGAAAATGGATAAGGGAAAGGTGGTGGTAGTCGATAAAAGCCCCACAATTTTTAGAAGTTTTGTCTTTATTAAGGACATCCGACATCTGTCTCAGCAATGAGGCTAACTCTGACTTTGCCACTTTTAGGAGCCAATGTACCAGTTTAATTTTGGTGGTGTGTGACAAGTAAAGTGAGGGTGTCTGACATTAAAACTTGCACCAAGGTCTGTACTGAACAAGACTCCTCACCTGCCTCAATGACAACACGCAACACAACGCTACATTTAGATACACAAAGAAGACAGCAGTGTAAGATTTCTTATGCTGTTTTATGTGGTGTCCACATGGAAAAATGTAAGACATTGTATGAAAGACTATAGAACACAATACTACACAATATGCAATTATGTGTAGTATGAGGCTCTGCCTTATTTAACTGTGTCGCACTATAGCCCTGTGCAGACCTGTATTAACATCGGTCTTGAGTGATCTGATCACGAGTGGACAGCTATACCATTGTTATAATCCACACGGAGAAAGAAACTAAATAATGTATTGTATATTTGTTCATCCTGATAGCTAACATTACACAGTAGAATAGGTGTTCCATCAGTGTGGCCCACGAAACATACACATTCCATATGTGAAAAGAATTTGGCCATATGCAGCTCAGGCCACCTCCAAATGTGGTCTGAGTGATCAGATCTCAATGTGTCCTCAATGCATCTGGGTGCGTTCCCATCTGTACTTAGAATTGTCGACTTGTGATAAGACCCAAGATGGATGTTAATGCCAGGTCTGAACAGGAGCTATGTTCAGTCATCGGTTCTGCTTTTAGCCAATGGAGAGAGGTAAACTGCTTTGTTAGTGACTACCTTTTGTTAACATGTGTAAAGTGCACTAAATGTCACATTTCTATGATGTATTCCTCCCAAAAGCAAAAATCCCATTAAGCTTTTCCTATGAGGTTACATTTTCCATGGAAGAGGCCAAAGGGAGAAATCAAATTCCAGGTTACTAAATCCCAAAGGTTCTGTGAAGACTGTCACCTACTGATTAGTTCTTGTTTCTCTGTCCTCAGTGCCAGACAATAGCTTCCCTGCAGTGAATAATTAAGGTTTGCGGGCACTCTGCTCCCTTGTTCCCAGTGCAAGATCACTAGGCACCCCTCCAAAGATGTGCTTCTCTGCATGTTGTTAGAGATTTTACTTCAGACATGTTGAGAGACATCTACAAAAAAAAACTACTTTCTTAGCCACCCTGCTGACTACCCTTTAGTGGTACTAAATTTTCATTTAGCAGATTTGGAAAAGGTCTAAAGAATCCTACCTTTCCATTAGAGCCAAACCAGGAACTCAAGCTGCTCTGACAGGCAGGATGAACAGATTGAGCAAAGATAAGCAAAAATATACTTTCAGAAAATGCAAAAAAAAGCATATCCTTGCTATATTATATAAGGATCTTCAAAAACCTTGCATGTAATTAATGTATGAAAAAAGCTGAATGTGACCATATGAAAATGATTAATTATCCTTGAGGATTCTTATATTCTAAACACTTTTCTGTTATGTTCACCTTTACAATTGTCTGCCTGTATCAGCTTTTATGGTACCAACGCTGTATTTCATAACATTCATTATTAAGTAACACTAACCATGCTTTTCAGAAAACCGTCAGCTATGATACAGCAGGTTTTTAATGAGCTTAAGAAGGAGCATAGATTTGCCCAATGAAATTGAATATAATTGTGTTGGTGGAACAGGGAAATGGGGACACATTGGCTCAGTCTAAAGCATTTACTGGAAATGCACCCAGAGCATCTCAGTTTTTTATCTGCTCAGTGCACCTTGCTTTTTTAGAGAAAAGCCCATAGCACTCCATGTTTGAAATACATGTACACCACACAGTAGAGACATGCCTTCAGTCATTGCACCTTTTTTTGTGCTACACCATGAGATGAAGACAGAGGGAGGCCTTTTGTTGTAAAACGAGTAATATAGAGGACAAGTTGGTTGCTGGCATTCCTTCTAATCCCGTTTTGCCAATAGACAGTATCAGGATAGGTCTATGTACACTCAGATGGCAGGTTAAACAATTCCATTTTTCATGTGAATTTACAATCACCAATTGGAATTAAACCAAAACCAGAAAACATGCTTTTGTCATATCTATATGTCATATCTGCCCATTCTGCATCTCTACATTATCATTGCCCATGCTTGTGAAAGTCTGGATGGATTAATGGATGGAAAACATACCTGACTTAAGTTCGGGGTGTGAGGGTCTGTGACTAAACCCCCCTCGACCATCTACCCCCCATAAAATGTTTTTGAGTTTATAATACCTGCAGTGTTCCCTGGCAGGGAGACACTGCACGCATTCACGTACAAAGCACAGCGGCGTAACTTCATTGATTATTTAAATCTCAAGACAAGCCGACAGTATTGGTTAGGATCTAATGGTAATTAATGTTCTGTCTTCACCACATCCAAAAGGTCAGCTTTTACACAAACACATACACATTCCAGGGGTTCATTCAGTGAAATTATTTGGAGTAAAGCAGCTGTCATCCTGATAAATCCTGAGCTCTATCAGAGCTGTCTAAAACATGTTCTTTTCAAAGCTAAAAGTTTCATTCAGTTTCCCCTGGATACTTTCCTCTGTCCTGTCAAGCTTGTAACTATAGTTTTTAGTTTTGCTTCTTAAATGTCCCATGATATTTGCTGTAGTGACATTACTGCATGCATTGAAATGTTACAGGTATTGAAAGCAGCCTCTTTAATCTTTAAAGTAAATTGTTTAAGAAAAGACTCCAGCTAGAAAGTTTGGCCTGCTCGACATAATTTAAATATCGATATAGCTGAGGGATGGGTAGAGGTGGATTGAAATGTCCAGAGTAAGCAGCTCTGTCAGGCACACCTTTTTACATATACAAGGTCTGTTTTTGCTAGACTGGATCGCACATGACACACAAATAAAATAAAAAGGATTGCGCAACATAAATGGGCTGCCAGCTACCTGGAGGGTGGAGTTCATGCAGCAGGAATAAAAACTTTAAGCAGGCAACTAAAAGCTGTACTTACAAACTTGACAGAGGAAACTCTTCAGGGTAAACAGAATGAAACTTTTAGCTTGTGATCTACATTTTTTAGACAACTCAGGATCTATCAGGAGGACGGCTGTTCCTCTGTATGACCCTATGAATGTGTAGAACACACATAATTACCATTAAATCCTGACCATTGATGTCTGCTTGTCTGGATCTATCTATCTATCTATCTATCTATCTATCTATCTATCTATCTATCTATCTATCTATCTATCTATCTATCTATCTATCTATCTATCTATCTATCTATCTATCTATCTATCTATCTATCTATCTATCTATCTATCTATCTATCTATCTATCTATCTATCTGTCTATCTATGAAAGAGTTAGGGCAGATAATATAGATAAAAGCAAAAGAGCAAAACAGTTCTCTGACTTCGTTTTACTTTATATTGCAATTGCTTACTTCTTACTTTTTCAATTAACATGAAAACACAGAAAAACAACATAATGCATTATATATTTGTTTATCTGTTATCAAGTTGAATTCAGGACATAGGCTACACAGACCATGGTAAATATAACAGCTTTCAGTGTTGGACTCAAATGGATTAAGAGTTATGTATTCTTCATACATGGTTACTTACAAATATTAGAGAGTTAATTGGCTACACTGTGCTAGTTTGACAGCAGATGAACTTGTGGTTGCCTGGTGACTGCGGGGGGGTGGGAATAAATAAATAAATGAAATAATCCAGAACTTCTGCCTGTGCATCTTTCTTCAAATAAAGGCATAGCAGTGCAACTTAAGAACAGCAACCATATGAGACATAGAAACAAATCTAAGTTAATACATGTTGACCATGAAGTTAAAACAAGTACTATCTGCATCCTCTTTTGTGACTTCATGGGTGTACATTAGGTATGGTAATCAGTGAGCAACACTATTAACCGAAGTCGAAGCCTCTCACATTTCCACTGCCAGCTCGAGTCACTGCATCAGGCTGTAGAGAACTGTTAAGATTGACAGCCATGCACATAGACAGCTGCTGCACTGAGCCCAACCCACACACAGGGAGCAGACGCTTGGAGCCAAGATAACAAATAGGTTTTGAGTTTGGATGTGAAAGTTAGATAAATAGGATGGTGTAAGTGCGTGTAATGATTGCTCTATCAAGAAAAACTCTTTAAAATCAGATCTGCCCTAATTGTGAACCAGTGACAGGAGGGCAGAATGGGCGTCAGTGTAATCAGTCTTTATGGTTTTTGACGATTTGCTGGCAGCAGAATTTTAAAAAGAACTTAAAGTAAATTTAATTAAAAGCAGGTTGCTTACATATTCATTTTCTTACACAGTTAACTCAATATAAAATGTATAGGGTCCAGGTCACTGGCAATTTACGAGTGTGTTGTAAATCAAGTAAAATTATGAAGTTAGGAATTTCATGAATAAGAGGCCCTTAAAGAGAGAGAGCTGGTTTTAAATCATTCGGTGGAGAATGCCAGTCGAGTCTCCAATCATCTGTGATATGTTCAAATCTGGACTGAAGTCTGTCCAAAAGTGTCAAGTCCATGAGGAGAAGTGCCAGGTCATGTTTTTACAAGCAAATTTCAAATCAAGTCTCAAATCAACTGTCTGAATACTGAACATGTAACAAAAATTTAAATATTTAAATAAATGTGATGAAAATACTGTTTTTCACAACTGAAACCTGATACATTCAATGCTGTCTTGTCTCAAGTCAAGTAAAGCTGTCAAGTCTCAAATGCTCTCAAATGTTTTTCTCAAAGTCTCAAGTCTTCATTTCTGGATTTCTGGTAACACATTACATTAACCATTTTGGAGTATCTTACTGCAAACCCATTGGGCTAGTGGTAACAAGTTGATTATACTACACATTATTCTTCGTCTTAAAAATGCGTATCCCTAACAACATGTTTTTTACAGTGCACTACCCATATTTCAACAGCAATCTTGCTTGCACTGGTCATGGAGTAAAACATTTCCCCTCCACTCATAGAGTCTCATAAATCAGTGTGTGTCTGTGTATTTTCAATGGGGTGCAGCAGCCCTCTCTTCAAATCTTCAAAGGCATACTATATGCAACAGTATATTGTAAGACATGAGTCAGAAGAAGAGAATCAAAGTGTGTTGTCTGTAAAAGCCGCTCTGTGGTTTGCGATCTTGTTTCGATTGTCCTACAACACAACTGTTCCTCCGACATCAAAAGGCTGAAAGTGCTGGGGTGAATCATGCTAGAATTAGAATGGGTAGGGTTTTGTTTTTCACCCAAGACCCGAAGAGAGGGGAGGAGGATGGCAAAGTCACGGGAGATTTACGAGCCGGTGTTCACTGCTCTTTAAGAGGATGCATAAGGGAGTGTGCTTAATGATTTATTACCTCATGCCACTGTGAAAATCAAAATGGATTTTAGAATCTGCTCAACTCTTAAATCCAGACCTAGAGGAATGTGATTTATGAAAGTGACATCAGGAGTGTGTCCCACTGTGTGTCTTAGCAAGCATGTGTGAAACAGCATGTTGGCCTCATTAAGCACATTGAGGTTATGTACAGCGCAATATTTTTTTGTTTTTTTTAATATATTTGTATGGAGTAGTTTTATAAAAAGCAATTCTCACAGCTGTAACCTGCTTGTCTGATTATGCTATTTTAACAAGGATGAATCACACACACATCAAGTCAGAGAGTTTGCGTGTCATAGCTTGTTGTACTGATGGTGTTTGTTATGAGAATGCAAAACAGAAGCAATATTCTTTGGTGGCAAATATGGTGTCACATTTGGTGTTCTTGACAACTTGATTGGGAATAATAAGTTTAAACAGATGAGTGTGTAGGATTTAGTGGCATCTAGCGGTGAGGTTGCAACATCGCAACCAAATGAATACCCCCTCCCCTCACTCTCCCCCTCTCTAGCATGTAAGAGAACCTACTGTAGCTGTGAAAGTCTCTCTCCAGAGCCAGTGGAAGAAGACCTATGAAGATATTAAGGGGTCATTCTAAGGTAATGAAAACACAAGGTGATTATAAACAAATTAAAACATACTTGTGAATATTATATCCCATTTCTGCCAGTAGATCCTTAGACACTGGTCTGTTTAACAAGCAAATAATGGAAATGTTTTATTTTATATTTTATCAGGTCCAAAGAAAAACAATAAAGAAAAAAAAGCTTGGTTTCTTCCCACTTTCTGACACTTGTTTGTGTCAGAAAGTGGAAAGAAACCAAGCCTGAGTACATGACAGCTGTGAAGACAATGCAGTCTGGGGCAAATCTACCTCTCATGAAGAATTAAACATTTAGAAGGATTTTATCAAAAAGAAACCAAGTGTTGAAATGTGGAGAGCATTTTTCTTTTAGGCCTTTGAAGTAAACATCCTGTTATTCAGACACTTGTCTTGAAAACAAAATTCCGGCAGGTAATTTTTTCAAAGCTAGAACCTTAAGCATCCAGTTAGCGTTATAGTTGTTCACTCCCTGCTGATGTATTGCTCTCCATTAAAAGGGTTATTTTACCTCAAAGGCCATAAACCTGCAAGGGCCACCCACATGGGTGTTTCACTTATTTTGCCTGATTAGACCTTTTCTCAGGACTGTGTGAACATGTAAGCAACAGACTGCATTTGACTGACACTTCCCTCTCACTCCATTACCTTTGTTGCACCTGTTACAATAGAGGAACTTACTCCTTCATTATTCTTATTGACACATGTAGTTTGGTGACCTCAAATAATCCCCCTGTGTAGCTCAAATCGAGTTGATGTCTAATCAACCAGAATAAGTGGAAACATCTGTGCACATATGCAGGGTCCAGAATTAACACCATAATGCATGCTGTGTGGTTTAGTTCTACACACTATACTTAGCATTCTTACTTCTTTAAAGTTACTACAAATCATTTTCATTTTGTGCTGATTTTAGCAGTGCACAAAAGCAGTAGTGTTCCCTGGAATGAAGACTGCATTTCCCACGAGCACCACAGATTACAACAAAATTGATTAACAACATTCACACATGACAAACAGCAATTAAAATAGAAGAGAGTTCAAACTAAACTAATTTAATGTGCTAAATACACAATTTAAAAACATTTTATACAATAATACAATAACATACAATATGACTTAAAAAGAAAAATATTAGCAGCTGAGATATTGCACATTTGCTTACAGTAATTGCAGTGGCCCTATGTACAAGTAGTACAGATATGTTCATACAAATATGCAGTTAGAGTGTATACTGTATCTGTGCAGTGTTCTACAAATGTAACTAAGTATTGTAATGCTGATAATCACACAGCCACACACACTCATAGGGGTTCCTCTTTATTTTTCATTTGTTCATTTCAACCTTCCCAAATCAATTAGCTAACAATTATCTGCCATTATTTCATCGACCATCTAATTGCAGGACTTCAGCATTGAAAAATAGGGAATAACATCCTCCATCAGAAGTGGTTCTTCTGAACCTGGGGCTTCTGCAGTGCACAGATAATGTAGGAGGGCCAGAGGAAGGGGTAATGTTCAAGTTTGAGGGCTGGGGTAAACAGCTGAAAATATTGGTCTGCCACAATACTGGGGAAGAATGAACCAACTCTAGGACGCCAAAATGTCTGCAAAGATGTTTTTTGTATTGTTTGTTGTTTCCTTTTTCCTGTATTTTCCAAAAAGATAAAGTGCTTATTTCAAACCAGACAATTTATCAGTGACAATTCACTGATTGCTATTTGCAGGTATTTCGGACCAGAAAGATTGGCTCCTGACGATGGTCATGTTTTTGCTTCCAGCACTAATGTTTGATTTACTTGACTTCTTTAAGCTTGAACTAAACCCTGAGACTGCAAACTAAGGAAAACTG
This sequence comes from Scomber japonicus, assembly GCF_027409825.1. Classification (NCBI taxonomy): domain Eukaryota; kingdom Metazoa; phylum Chordata; class Actinopteri; order Scombriformes; family Scombridae; genus Scomber; species Scomber japonicus. The sequence continues at coordinate 9,278,283 of NC_070596.1, read as the reverse complement.
CAATGTTGCACTTGCACTAACCACAAGGAAATAGTTGACCAAACATTCTGCAGACATAGGCCAGAGAACTGCATGAGCAGATCAGCATACATGGACTTGTATGTCTTAGATGAGGGTATTCTGTGACTGGCCTGTGCTGCATGGAACCATATCTTTGCATTGATAAGGAGCCAGGCATGGATCATCGTCAGTACAGGCCCTCAGTTTACAGAAATGGCATTATGGTTTTCAGAGATGCATCAGAGTGATGATCCCCAGCTATATTGTATGGAGAACCAGGACCACTATACAGGCGTCATACCTTGTTAGCTAATGTAAATTGTCCAAAAAGAAAAGGACAAAATAAGTCTAGGTTGAGCCAATGCAAGCTTTCTGCACATCCCTATGCTCATCCACTACCTTGCACACTGATTTATTTATTTCCATTTGTTTACTTTTTATCTATTTATTCATTTATGTATTAGTATTAGCTGTTACTTGCACTTTTTCTGTTTATAAGGTTAACTTGTTTACATTTTGTTCAATTGAAAATGCAAAGTCTTGTATACTTCAACTTTTTTGACTTGTCAGAGCAGAGGCAGATCTGTCAGTGCATCCTCAGCACTCTTCATTTTCTAATGTGTCACAAAGGCAAGTTTTGTAAGAGTGCGAGAGAAGATAACGTTAGGTAAGCTCAGAAAAAAAAATTTTATTGTACGTGGAGCTCAGATTATTTATTATTTGTGATGGTTTAAGACTCATCACTGACTGAATGTGTTATCATGAAAAGTATCATTCAGAATTGGGGTATGACGAAGAACACACAAAAGCCACACTTATGCTTATTAGTCAATATCCAGCCTTTGCTGCTCAGTTATCATGAAATGTATTCCTCCATCTCAGTTGTCATGAATTCAGGCAGTGAGTTAATAATATAAGAAAAACATACACACATATATAAGAGTGTAAAATGGTTGTTTGTGCTATCTCTGCTGTTGGTGGTGGTGGTGGTGGTGGTATCACAGCAAGCAGAACAAGTCTCCTTTGGTCATCCAGCCTCAATGTTCCCATTTTTTGGTAGTCACTTTCCAGACATCAAGCGTCTTCAGAGGATAACTTCAGAGGATTTGGTCCATTTATTGAAGTATCCTTTTGTTCCTGTGACAATGCGAAATGTACAATTTCATATTTATGGAGATAAATTATTCATTTCTTAATCCCTTTGTCCTCTCATTTCACATGTATAAAGATGAGATCTGTTTGTAATATTGTTCAGATATGCATACATCTTATATCAGAGGCACAGAAATTACAATTCCAGATTAGCAACTTGCAGCATTCGTGGCATTACTCATATCTTGTTGCCCTCAGAGTCCCATGCTGCAGGCTGGTTGTTGTGGTGGTTGTAGTCATTGCTGTGAAGAGAGTGCTCGCCTCATACATCAGCAGTCCGGGGGTGGGCTTCTTGGGCTAAAGCCCTGAATGTCTCAAAGCCCCAAATCTTTTAGGTTTTTAAAATAACTTCAATTTTGTGTAATTTCCCCTTTGTCTCTCTGACTGGACCGGGAAAAAGTTCTATTACTGGGGAAATATCGCCATCTAGGTCAACCTTAACATTGTCATAGGGGGTTGTTTCTTTCAGTCTTATCACCTCAGTAAGCAAACTTAATAGCCATAGCTGTATATTAACTAAGGAGATAAAGTTGAAAAGGAGTGTAAAGAAAAAAACAGATGTAATAGTGCACATGAGGCAGGAAAGGAGTGGAGGGTAAAGAAAGAAGAAAAGGAGCATACATGGCTTTTATATGTATGTATGCCAGTTTCCAATGTTGGAGAAAAAGAAGAATGGAATTAAAGATAAAGTGAAGAAAATGAAGGAGAAGAGGGGGGGACATGTGCAAAGGAGAGACAAGGAAAGGAGAAAAGTGTGAAAATGAGCCAGGAGGGGAAATGTGTGAGAGAGGGAAGAGGGAAAGGAGAAAACCTGTGGAGCAGGAGAGGAAGCAGCACAAGAGAAGGGGACATAATGAGGAGAAAGGAGAGAAAAGCACAAGTTAAGAAAAAGAAAGAGGAGAGAAATACTGTGTGATGAGGAGCCAAGGAAGGAGATGAGTGGGGGGATTGGTGAGAAGGGGAGGCGGAAGTTTGGATTTAAAGGGGTGAGACAGAGAAGAAAAGGAGGAGTGAAAGACAAAGAATGAAGGAGAGAATAGAAAATGAGAAGTGAAAACTTGCAGAGAAAGCAGGTGAAGAGGAAGAGGGACAAGAGATGAAAACCTGCTGAGAAGAAAGACATGTAGAACAGAGGAGTAAAGGAGAGCAGAGGTGCCAGGAGTAGATGCAAGAGAATAAGATATGCATTTCATCTTTTTTTCATCTCAAGTTTATGATCAGAAATCTTAATGCCTTTTTTGTTTTATATTTTCCTCTTTCAGTGGAGGACATCTCCAGGGATAAATGAGTGCAGTTGAGAGTAACAGAAGTTCAGAAGAAAAGAGGAGTAAAGGGGAACAGAGTGATGGACAGACAAGATAATAATGTAATCCCATATTGTTTACCCTGCTATGCTTTTCCCTAAAGAAATCTAATGTGAGTGCATGTTCTTCTGTTGGCCTAACAATCAATCCAGAGTATTGAACCCCACACTTGGCATTGATGGAGGTCCTTGATTTGGAATGAAAGCAGCCCAGATTATTATGGCATGGATTCAAATGTAGCCGATTTGTCAGCTAAACATTGATTCTGTGATCTCTACTCCAGCATAGTTTATCAAAAATAGATGTCAGGATTAGTAATGCTGTTTACGCCAAATCCCCACCTTACCTATGTTATGTAACTTCAAAATAGTAAGCAATAGTTATATCAGACATTTTTTTAAGGCAGCAGAAGTGAAAATTAGTCATCTTCAGCATTTGTTGTGTTATAGTTTCAGAGTGTTGAAGACAGTTGGGGAACAATTGGATACAAAAATAAGATGTAGGCTGTAAAATATGCTTTTTATCCTGTGCAACAGTCATGTTTTTCCCAAATGATGCACATATTTTTAGGCTTTCTATTATCTGAAATGGCTTGAAAAGTATGCTGCCATACATGGGGCTAAGCTCTGCATGTTTAAAACTTCTGGCTCCACCCTGTACTCTTGGTTTTGAAGTGCTTCCAGGTCTGATGTTGTGCTGCAGATGATTTTAAATTTAAAATGATTTTGTCCTTAAATAATACTGTCTTACATGAAGTTGAATGAACTTCTTGACCTACTAACCCAGCATTTATTCAGGACCATTGCTGCCAGAGCAAAGTGTGATAGAGAGCCTGTGTGACACATACATGGTCACACTGTGGGATTAAGTCATCCACTCAATACTAGAGGACTAAAAACTATAGCATGATGTAACCGATCACCTTGCACCACTCATGGCTTATCTCTCCTGCCCTCATTAAATGTAGAATACCAGACAGACTATTTTTCAGGTCCAAAAACTATTTGAAAGAGGAGATATGTTGGATTTTTATAGAATTACTAATTGCATTAATATGATACATGCTAATGTAGTGGATTGTGTCACAAATGCATACTTTGAATATCTCTTCTGTCGCAGGCTGTTCACACCAACAGCAGAAACAGTTAATGATATGTCTCATCGACTGAAAGACTGCAGATTGTTGTTTGATCTAACTAATCTCAGTGAGACAGTAAATGCAAAAGGTCCATATGCAGACATTTTATAGAAAAGATTTGTAGTACCCAGATACATAATATATTATCTTATTATTATTTGTGATCTGTGAGATAAGAATTCAAAAAAGACATAGCACATGCAATTTCTTGGACAGGTTGTAAAATACTGTAATGTTTCAGATAGCATTCGTTCAGATGAGGATATGCTAACATGTAGTAATGCTGAGGTCTATCAGAGTGCAACTGTCATCACAACTCTAATGATGATATCCTGCAGCAGAGCATCCATAGTCCTGCCCAACCCGTCTTTCTCCATCACCATTGAGTTTCTATCTGTGTCTCTCTTGTTGATGTTTTCAGTGTGGATGATGTCTCCGGACTCTTGTTCTGTTGTGGTATTTATGCAGTGTTGTGCACAGTACCCTTAACAGAATAACAAAATACAGTTGTGGAGTTTTGCCAATGTTTGTTGGAGTTAAAAGGTTTGCATTGCTGAGTAAACATTGAAAGACCAAATAGGTACTTGGGGACTCCATCCTGCCATCACCTGAATGTTAAAAAATGTAAGAGTTGTGTATCATTCACATGAATTGCTAGAATAAGTGACACTGCATTAAGCAAATATGAATTGGTTAGTGTTGAGAGGATAAGGCCAAGCACTATGAATTATAAACATTGCATTCTGATACTGGAAACAAAACTAACTGAGCATGACGGCATGATCCTTTTCCCTAAGGACTTCTGCTTGCTTCTGCTGCCAGCAATCCTTTCCAGCATTAATACATTAGGTGTCCTATATGGCCTAGAATGTTGCATTCACCACAACATCCATCTTCATGTATTTGAAAAGCAGCGCATTCTTGGTGTAGTTATTGTCAGATAGGATAGTGTTGATTGACGACATAATGACTGCATACCAAACTGCAGCAGAGGCTGGGAGTTCTACTTCCACAGACAGTGGCCATTAGCACAAAACTGTTGGGTAGATAACAACAATAGATTCCTTCATCTTATCATATTCACACATGCACAGAAACACATGCTTTTGTTCACCAAAAATGGAAACATTGGTAATATTAGTCATAATATCAATACATAGGCATTTGACGCAACTGTACCTTGTGCCATAAACCAGGGTGAATGTACAAGCCAGAGTTTAACAGCATTACACTCTACCTTACCAGTGATCACTATAAAAAGACATGAGGCATATACCATCATAAATGCCCATCAGGAAGACAGTCACATTCATCAGCTACCTTCTCTAGTTTCTCTAAGGCTATAATAAAGAATAAATATATGAGTGACTAAAAATAGGCATGCTCATGCTGCACCTTATCAATCACAGCAATTAAATATGACTTCCACCTATACTGATCTTGCTTCAGCGTTGCTCACACTACTGCTAGCAAAGTTGTACAAGGTGTGAATGCTATACACTTCTACTGTGTCATTTTGCTGCTTACCGTCTCTGCACTCACCATGTCTCTGTCTGATCTCCCTGTCACTCCTTCCTATACTTCCTATACATCGGCTCGCTGCAAGGCAAACACCAGGATGCTTTGTATGTAGTAGCGGGAGACTTTAATCATGTACATCAGCACGTTACCATAGCCACTAGGGGTGGATCAATGCTGTGACCCATACTGCCCTCACACATCTGGAAACAAAGGACGCATATATGAGGCTGCTTTTCCTGGATTTCAGTTCCGACATCAACACCATAATCCCACAAACACTGATGACCAAACTGTGAGAACTCGGAATATCCTCATCTCTCTGTAACTGGATTTTGGACTTTTTGACTAACAGGTTACAGTCTGTCAGAATCAACAACACCACATCATCATCCATCATCCTCAACACCGGCTCCCCACAAGGCTACATCCTCAGCCCCCTGCTCTACACACTCCTGACGACTGCGGAGCTCACTATCAAAACAACCTCATAGTGAGGTTTGCAGACAACACGTGGTGGTGGGGCTCATCACCAAGGGCAACAAGGCACCTTAAAAGCAGGAAGTGGATGAACTGGGAAGGTGGTGCACAGAGAACAACCTCGTCCTCAACATCAACAAAACCAAAGAGATTAGTGGATTTCGTAAGACTGGCACTGCCCCCCTCCCTCTGCACATCGAAGGGTGCAGATGTGGAGATGGTCACCAGCTACAAATACCTCGGGGTACACCTCACCAACACCTTCACCTGGCGGAATGACATCATGAGCATCATCAAAAAGGCTCATCAACGCCTGTACTTTTGCAACTACTAATGGCTGCGGCCTGCGGAAAGGCGGGTCTGGACGTCCAGCCCCGCCCACAAATGTCCAACTACGCCCATGCCACGTATGTCACATGTGGAGTCCCGCCCATATCTATTACGTAATTGTGGTGCGTTAAGGGAATGTTGGGAATTCAGAAACTCAGTCGAAACAGCGCAAAATGATTCATGTTATTATTCCCTCTACTACATAAACACTTACTACACGAACACTTAAAGATAAATAGACATGTTGAATTACTTGAGATGATTACTGATGTGAGGACACATTATTTCACCATGGCAACAATGTAAAGTCTACTATTTGACTGAAGGCTGATTTCAAAAAATTCGATGAACATGGAAACTGTTTTCAATAGACATTGCAATGTCTTTTTCAGCGACATATTGTGTTTTTACTAATAATAAATAGGTTTGTTACTTTTTATAACACTAGTAACGGAAACCTGTTCAGAGAATGGTCTAGCAGAATGCTAAGGAGTGGAGAAGTGAGAGAGTCATTTTATTTATCAATTACAAATTATCATGTAGGCTACATCAATCAACATATTGTAAAACAATCAGTAAAAGATCACATTATATCATTTACTTACCTTCCAATGATGTACATCAGTCTAAAATCACCAGATTGATATAATCTTTTCTAATTCTAATAATATCAGCCATTTCTATTTAGCCAACCTCAATCTATTAACCTCTCTGTTTATATTAGTTGTATTTATATTGACTATTTTAATTACTCAAATTGTTACGAACAGAATTTACCTTTGCCAGCCTGTTGTAGGCCTACCTCCTGACCAGCCCTCTCTCTACAATTCTTTCCAGCACAATGAACATACACACACACACACACACACACACACACACACACACAAAAATGACCTCTAACACACATGCACCCACACACACACACACACACACACACACACACACACACACACACACACACACACACACACACACACACACACACAACTCCAAAGCTACAGATGTGTAAACCTGATTTCATCACAACTTCTGATCTACCAGATCCTACATGGGGCTACACACACTCAAACACACTTCAAAGCACTGGGCTTTTACATTGGGCCAAAACACAACTTGGGGAGAATTTAAAGAAGAATTTATAGATGTAGATTATGGGCGGGGCTGGACATTTTGCTGGCTAATCCAGGGAGCATTTTAGAGTGGAGCCTTAAGCGCCAAGTTAAACTGTATTCCATTTGTTGCAATAAATGGTTTAATCTATGACAAGAGTGTTCCTGACTGAAATTACTATTATTATCTTGGCATATCCATAAAAACACACTGTGGGGAGGAAGCTCATGTGTACTGGCCTGCCTTGCCTTTGTCTTGGTTTGGCACCCCAACTACCAAGGATTATATATGCTGAAAAGCAGTCATCAATGGTGAGACAAACGGGAACAAAAAAATTGGGGACCAAAATTTACAATCAATATTATCATCACATTATTTTTTTTCTGTTGTGAGTAGTGCTTTCTGTTTCTTGTCAGAAGTCTGATAAAAGTTTCTCAGATGCACAAGAACTCCATGGAGCTCAGTTGAGTGTTTTTTATTGTACCACTAGTCAAACAATTAGTGATAAAGTAAAATCAATATCACAAAACCTCATTGCCACTGCATGCTGATAGGACAAATGTAAAAAATGCATGGATAGAAAAATCCAGGATTCCAAAGACAGACGTGAAAAGTGACGGAAGCAGCTGTGTTATCACTTTATGCAGAAGTAGTACAATGTTCGAAGTGCTGCTGTGCAGAATGCCAGGTACCCAGTCATCCTGAAACTGTAAGAAAGGTTGTCTGACTTTATTAAGCATCATGTAACAGAATCAAATTTCATGCTGTGGTTTATTCAGCGCCATTAGTCCGTGAAAATGTGTTTCTTTTTTATTTGCTGATTGTACATGCAGCTCTCAACCGTGGAGAAAGTGCAGCTGCATGAGGACACACAACAGGACGGTGAGCAGATCTTGCTGCTATCTAACCAGACCCCATCCACTCTTTCATCACCTCCGTCTTCCCTGTCATCCATCTCCTTACAGTTCGTGTTCTCCCAGAGGGAAATAAAGAACATTTGATGCACCTGATGAGGCCATTGTTGAGAATTTCCCCTTCTGATCCCCTGGATCTTTGAGGAAACTGCTGCTAACAATAACAATAAGCCCATAACTACAATCACCTGTGCACTTTCTGTAAAATAAATGACACTTAATGATAGGAAGGTTCTCAACGAGGCATACCAAGTAGCTCATAAGCAAAATCACACATTCAGGGACCATCAGCATCTCATGTTTGTGATTTCATTATTTATTTCCCCATTTATTATTGGCAGGAGGAAGCAGAGTAAATGTCTTATGTAATACTCTGTTGTAATGTTTATACTGTGTTGCAGCTAAGTAATGCAGTCTATGTTTATTTTTATTTAGGGCAACATGAACATGTCTGTTTTGAAGCAGTGCAGCTTGGTGTATGTACAAGTGAATGAACAGATGATGTTTGGAACTGCAGCTACTGGTATGCTACAAACAAAGAAAAAAAAACATCATGAACATCAGAATTATTCAGACTTTGAAATGATAAAAATCTGTTTCATACATTGTTCATGAATCAAACATTAATACAACACTGATTATACAATATCAGCTGCTAGTATCAAAGCCATCATATGATATTCACAATTAACATATTTAGTCACTTCAGAGGAAAAACTAAGTATATGTGTCTTTGATGGAGACAAAATAACCTTTGAGACCTTTATGCTTTGGTTTGCTTTACATTGTAAGTGTCATGTCCATTTTGCACTTTCAAACAATACAAACACAAAACATAAGAGAGTCGTGAGACAGTAGCAGGAAGAAAATTAGCTGTATTAAACATTATCTGTAGTGTGCGTGACCAAAATTAAAATAAAAACATAAATGAACTCAAGGTCCACTTACAGCGCTAGCTTTCCTGGAGCTTTCAAATGCATATCACTCTCCTCATTAATGGATGGAGTTGCATAAGTATTTATGGAGATGGCTGAGTTGTAGTTACAAGACCGAAATATGGAACTTTAATCAAGTGGTAACTGGTGATTTGTATATACTTATTGTACAGTATATGACAACTGAACCATCTCAATGGCGGAATACTAACCTCCATCAACTGATAAAGACTGTGGGATGTGCTTGAAAGCTCTGGGTGAAAGTAGGTGAACCATGAAACATTCATGTTATTTTACTGTAATTTTTATATAATCAAACTACTTTTTCTGAAGTCACAAATCAACTTTCAAGTTCAATACAAACAAACAAAAAACATCAATCATAATAAAGAAAAATGAAATATCCTAAGACATAAAAATGACATAACATTATTAAGCTATTTGTCTCTTTCACAATAATTCTGCACTCCATCTACACACACAAAGGGCTCTATTTTAACGATCTATAGCGCATGGTGTGAAGCGCGTGGTGCAAGTGGCGGTGCTTTGGGGCGTATCCAAATCCACTTTTGCTGTTTTATTGGCAGAAGAATGGTCACTGCTCCAGGCACATGGTCTAAAAGGGTTGGACTTAAGTCCCCTCATTAATCATAGGCATTCCCTTTAATATCTAGGTGCACCTTCACCTTGGCGGATTTACCAGGATTGGTCACATGACTGCTTCTGATACATAATGGCAAAGTGTTGGCTCACTATGCACCAGCCTATCTAGGAGCATACTGGACTCTTGATGATGTGCCCTTTAATAACAGTGACATATGCGCTAGTGACTTCAGACCTGTTTTTTATTGGTCAGTAGCGCAATCGCTTTCCTCTGCCTCAAAATAGCAATGCGCCACCAATGCGCCAGGCAGGGAGAGAAAATGACAACTTCGCCGGCGGAAACTAACAAAGACACATGCGCCACACCCGCCAACCGCTGTGCACCGACCGCAAGATGAGGCCCAAAAAGTTTGCAGATAAGAAGCTTCACAATCCACTAACAGTAAAGGGCATTTTTCCTCAACACTTTAATTTTCTATTTCAGAGGAATAAGTGACGGAGGAGGAGGAAGGAGAAGAAGAGGGGGATGCTGTACCAGAATAAGATAGGAGAAGATATGCAGGTTAACTCTAAATTCAAATGATCCAAATGCACTGTGGCGTTGACTGTGAAATGATATGCATCTCTGGAGAAGACCTAACACCATTACTCTTACTCATCATGTAAACCTGTCCCTTGCTTCACTGGCAACCCATCAGTATAGCCAAAAAGTAGTTTAAAAAGTAGTAAAAAAAAAAGAAGTCATTCGCACCTTGACACAGTGGAAAGTTAGTGCCTGAAGAGCTTGGCTGATTGTCTTTGATGGTAAAATGACAAACTGTGTCTTCAGTGAGCTCCAGATTGATTGGCACACATATGAAGCTAGTGGAAGTTCAGTCAGGAAGACTCTAACTTACAGGCAAATTGGTAACTTTTCTGCCTTCTTCAAGCATGCTCATCTATTACCCAGTTTTCTATGTCCAGGGCATTATATGTCCAGGGTGTTATATCTATTGTTACCAGTCACCTGCCATCTCAGCAACCAATAGCAAAACGCCATACTTCAGCCTCAGCCTATTATCATGTAGCGGTCTGTTTAAATGTGCCTCTCTCTCTTTGCTCCAGTCTTGTCATACAGCTGTTCGCGTGCCCCACCACCTCCCCATCTCCGCCATTCTCTTCAGGATCTGCAGTCCATTCCCATCTGCATCTTCTCTTCAGACCATCAGCAATCACCACCACCAGTGTCCGGACTTCATGGGGGATCTACATATACATGCAGCCATCTAGAGAAAATTCCTCATGGAGTTCGAGCACCAAAGACTTCATCATTCACTAAATTGTTCGTCACATATTCACAATAAATATATCTTTCTATTAACTTGTCTCTCCTGATTGAAATATTACTATTGTGCGCACTATCATGGTGGCCAGATTGTAAAGAGCACCCAGTGTGCCCATTTCCAAGGAGCTTAGGGTGCAAATAAGACTAGGTGGATTAACATAGAGGAAACTTTCAAATACAGATCCTAATGAATGAATAAAAAGTTTAAATGCAAGTAAATAAAATAATAAAATCCTGCAGTGTTTGGTTGATGGCTTGTCAAAACTTTCTCAGGTTGGTGGTGTTGTGCAGGTCACAACCATAAATACAATATTGATGAGAGAGAAATATAATCAAGTTACTGGAATACTTAAAAAATATTAGTGAAGTTACTATATGTCAAGTTCACTTAAGTCACTCAAATATTTAGTGTGTAATGCACCTAAGTATACTTTGTGCTCACATTTTTTTATGAAGTTAATTATACTGGACATGTTGAGGAGTATATTTTCCACAAAGATATGGTTCAACTTGGCATTAATGGACTTGTCTCACTGTTTGTGTCCATAATTAAGAATGCAGCATGCAAGAATTTAGTAGTATGCAGGCTACATTAGGTCTGACAGCACCACAGACTCCATTTGTACCTACCTGAATCAATAATTTACTCATCTTTTTCCTACAGACTTGTTGTGTTGCTTTGGGCACTCACAGGTGAAAGTGTACATGTGCAGAATCAAACATCTGGCTCAGGTCCCATTCCTTGCGGTTTCTAATAAATATTGTTTCTCTCTTTTTGTCCTTTTTACTCTTTGGTTTCTGCTGCGTCTTGACCACTTATGCCTATGTAGCACGTTGTTCTGAATTGGTTAAATTTCCATATACTCCCTCTGCTGCCACCTCATTCTGAACTTTCTGAAAACTGTTCTACCAATATAATCTTGCCTCGGGGGACCTTATTACTTACTGTGCCACTTCATACACAGAAAAAAAAAATCATTGTAACATGAAATCTTATGAAATCTATTGAGAGCTTCATCATGTTTCAAGAAGAGAGAAACAGAGATGAAGGGGGGAGAGAGAGAATGAGGGTTTTGTTGGAGAATGGAAGTGTCCAGTTATTTGATCATGAAAGGCTGTGATGTAGGTGCAGAAAAAGGATGCAGAGAAAATTGTCTGAAATTACAGGTTTTCTGTAATGTAGGTATTATGGAGAACTCCTGTGTAAGGCTTGAAGGTTGTTTCACAAAACTGTGAATAAGGTTGAAATCAGGAATGGGCAGAAATGTAATGGATTCTACACAGGAAGAGAAGATACGGAGTATAACATTTTAAACTTGTTTTTCATTTTATTTTGTTTAGGCAAAGTTATTGTATGGTTGTATGTTTTGTTAATTTAAAACAAGGCTTATATTGCCTCTGCCCAAGTTTTTCAGAAAAGATATGGGCTTGGTATCTATACCAAAATTCTGATATTGTATTGATAGCAGTGTGGAAGCACTTAAATACACAGCTTTAATAGAACTGTAGTTTTGTCAATGTTGCATTGTCGTTTCGTTACAATGTTCTTGGGAGGAGCAATTATAATTCAATCTTCCTTTGTCATTTCATTAAAAGGCCACCCCCACCTGCACATTTGTGTTGGTTCTTTATGCAAACTCTGTCTTGTTTCAGCTCTTGACAACAAAGAGCAAAGTTTAATTTAATTCATGGTCTTGATTAGTAAACAAGTCAACCTAGATGCCATCTGGCTTCCTACTCACCACTAGGTGCACATTTCTATCAGTCAATTCCCAGGAAGGGAAATGAATCATTGGTTACATCAGTTGAGCAGATGCCAGTGAATTCCAAGCCTGCAGTGGCAAATCATCAAACACCAGCAGCAACAGAAAGCTATGTACATCGGACAACAGCAACAAACAATAGGATTTGTTACGTAGGGTAAATAATATTCAGATGGCAGTACAATTACGCATGGAATATACACAAAACACATACTATCATCAACCACAAACACAGGATGAAGCAGAAACTTTGTGAACAGCAGGTCCAGACAGCTGTCTTGATTACATTTGAACTGCAGTGTTGCTTGGATTAAATGAACATTGAAATGACTAGGCACTGAAGAAAAATAGTTTTAACCTTTTACTGTGCTTTTGAATAATAATAATAATGAGAGCAAAATGCTGGTGAAACCCAATGGAAGCAAAGTCTGTTACAATGTTTTGTTATTTCACAATTGAAAGACTCCCTTTTATTTCCCATTATAGGGAAAGATAGACACTTGAAGTTCTAAGTAATAGAAAGTAGGCTGAACCCCTGACTTTTTTGATGAACTCACTCTAGTTTCATAGGAGCAAGTCTGGGGTACAATGCAATGTGTGATGTTGAGTTATCTCAGGTTGTTTTCTCCAAATTTGGACAAAAAAGGCAGCGTAATGTTAATTACATTTGAGATATGAAAGCCTAGCCTGTTGTGATGTGATCTGACTTTGAAAAAAAACACACATTGTAGGAGGCCTACTCTCAAGTGACTCGCAGCAACAAAAGAGAAACTGGATGTCACCCTGACAATGTGACACATTTGTCACTTTGACATGTCAGAGCACGAAAAGCAGAGATGCAATTAATAACATTAATAATGGCTGAACCCCTAAATAGCCAGGTTTTTCCAAATTTTTGACATGGTACATGATAGTTCGCCAGTGTGGCTTCCATGGACACTTTACTGGAACTGAATCATCATTAATGTTATCAGTTCCACCTGACTTTTTTAATTATGACTTCATAATTAATCAGTTACCATGTCATTGTTAAATATTTTTCTATCAAAACCTACTGAATTGATATACTGTAGTAAGGATGTTCATGTGTTGTGATAGGCTATCTTTTAGAAAATGAAACCTTGTTCTGCCATTGCATCAGATTTATTTGTACATTTCAGTGTGCAGCTCCCCATGGTTTTGGCCACTTTCTTTAAGTAATATTCAAAGCTAGCGTTGGTTGTTTACTCCCTATGGATGTGAGTGTTAAATTACAACACAAAGGCCATTACAGGATATCATCTATGATCAGTGAATGAGGACATGGGACATTACTCACTACAGAATGGTAATGGTAGTATACTATGGTATTGGTATATAACACACATACAGAAGCAGAGATGCATGCAAAGTGAAAACAAAGGCCTGTGTATGCACACACAACTACACATATTCATACACTTCCATTCACACATCTGAAGAGAAGAACTAAAAAACTATAACTTTGTATTGCATCACAAAAATCATAGTTGAATGTTTTTCAGTGCACACACATTACAGAGTGATAAGAATCCCTGCTGTGTTTTGATGCTGTGAAAATGTTAAAATGCACAGTAGTCCTCTGCTGTGTCTGCATGAAAATGATAAATTGTTCTTGGTGGCAGTGTTTAAATCCATCTGAACATACCCTCAAAAGCCACTCTATCTGAACATGTATTTCATTTAAAATGACTTATAGTATTGACCTTCGTGCCTGTGCATTGTAACTGAAGATTAACTAATGACCACTTGTTAAATACCCCCCAATTTTTCTTGACAGGATAATTAATGAAGTAATTAAGCACACAGTATTAGTGCAGAATCATCCAAAAAAAGGGGAAAAAAATCCAGATATTTTTCGCTTGTCTCTTTCTTTGTCCTCTACCTTGTTGTCTTTTTCTCAGTTTTATGTCACAGATTATTTCCCATGTGTTAGCAATGAGCTTGCACTTACCAGTCATGCTATTGCTTTTGGGCCAATATATTAATTGTATTAAACTATTATAAAAAAAATAAAAATAAAACACAGACTATTATTTAACATACATAGGAATACATAAATGACAGAGTATAATATCAGCATGCTAACATGGTCACAGTAACATTGCATTACTTTACATTATGATGTTAAGCAGGTATAATGCTTTCCATGTCCATCTTAGTTTAGTCTTTTACCACTCTAGCATTTACTCCATACATCACATGCCATAATAAACCAGCACAGTTCAGTTCAGTACCTTCTGCCCCACATCCCAATCTCTATTTCTATCTCCCCCTCTTTTTGTGGTTGTCCCACTCAACAGTGTTCTGAGCAACATTTCTACCACTTGCATCATATGCCCAATACTGTTTGCCACTAAACCTTTCTTTCTGTAGCAAGACTGGACCAAGACTCACCAGTGACCCAACACTGCAGAGAGATACTCAGCACTGTCCTGCAGCTAACAGGCTAGTTAAAGCCCATAGTGCCCCTCCATCACCATAACATTACCATAACTACGTGAGCGATATATCTCACAACTTGTTCATTGATTTCTTATTATTCTCTTTATCATGTATCATTAAGGCATTCAGCTATTAATAAGTGTCTTCATTTATCTAAGGAGTTGTCTATTTTGTTTCTTTGAAGCAAAAGACAGAGATCAATGTTTTTAAAAAAGCTTGCAGTTTATTAGACTGACTGTGACTAATTTGAGACCAAATAACTGAGTAATTCAACATTTTCCATTCAATTAAGAAGGGTTGGATTCCAATCCTAATTCACTAAAGTTTAAATATAAAAGTAGAACATTACACACTTGTGGATATTATATCCCTAAATTCACTAAACTATTTATTTCCCCCATTGTTTCTATTGGCTACATGTTTTACCTCCCTTCTTAGTATACTTTGAACCTAGGGGTCCATTTTGGTACCAGTTCTATTTTCATTATATAATGTCCTACTTGGATATATCATTTATTTTAATCTTTATGCTGATGATACACAGCTCTACATCCCTATATGTCCCACCATAAAATACCTAATGAAACTGGATGCATGCTAAATTTCCTAAAATATACAATCACGAAAATGAAATCTGCATGAATGACCCTGATAATCTGCACACAGACTCAAATCATCACCTGGTTCCTATTCCAATAACCCCAAGCCCGCTATCAAAAACCTAGGTGTCTTACTTGATTCTTGACTCATTGTTACACTACTACTACTACTACTACTACTACTACTACTACTACTACTACTACTACTACTACTACTACTACTACTACTACTACTACTACTACTACAATGAGTATCACTAAAAAGGCCTTGGATAGCCAGAAATAGATGAGTTTCAGATTGTATTACTGTATACTACATAACTTTGAACTACATGGTTTGCCTTTGAAGCACACATACCTGTACAATGCATTTGCTTTAGCCACATTCACTAACGCCCTGTGTAATTATGAAGTTAAGACTGCTGACTTTATGTAAAGTGATGAGAAATGAGCTTATGATTAAGACCTTGCCTGGAGCAGCTCTGTGGATTTATGTCCTCTCCCATAAGCGAAACACCCCTCCACATACCGTTAGACAAGGTAGAAGAGGGAGCAGAGGGAAAAGAAAAGAGAGACAAAGGAGGGGAGGGAGAAAATGACTAACACACTAGATGTTAATAAGGAGTTGTCACAGCAGATAGTTGGGCCTTATATCAACTATGCAGAAGCTTTGGGAAATCTGCCAACATGTCTGAATAAAGCTCAAGTCCACTGGGGCTCCTTGAGGTTTAAACCTCTCTAATTCTCTGGCACTTTCCTCCTCTAGCACAACAAAAACTTTATTTTTACTATATTGTCACCCTGTCCACTGTCATAAAACTCTTTCCAATAGACACACTGCCAAATGAAACTAATTGGACAGGTGTTGCTCAAGTGGGAATGTGTTCACTCCCCTATTTTTCTCCTTTCTCAAAGTCTTTAAGCGCCCCTTGAGCATAATTCAGAAATGAATTGTTGAATTAGCTAACAAATATTAGACTTCATTGTCAGAGGCATAATTTTATGTATAAGCATCCCTACTGTTTGAATATGTATCAAACTAGTTTAATAATCCACTTAGTACCTACTGGAGAGTTTTAGCAGCGCACCACTTTACTGTACCACACTCATGGCTTTATGTTTGCTGTTTTAGCCAAGGTAGCTTGGTTACCTTGGTTACCCTATAGTGTTGCTGACATTAGACTGACTGACAAACTACAGACCCTTAATACTGAACAAGTGCAACACTATTAATAAAATATGCTCTATTATCACCAAATTTATACAATAATGCATCTCCTCATCCTCCTCTCCTCTCATTTGATTTCTGTCGTGTTCAGGCAGGCCATCTTTGGTCTTATTAAATGAAGGATGTTACACACAAACCTAGTGATAGATTTACGAAGAGCTGGTACAACTCAATCTTAAAGAGATACATGGGAACGTGGGAAATGGTTTAATCCACATGGTATTCCAGCTATATTTCTAAAATGTATTCAAAACGTGCAACATTTGGATGGAAACATTGCAAGTAATCCACATTTTATTGTCAATTCTGTAAACAGGCACAAATTCAATTATCTGATCCTTCCTCCCCAAACCATTGTCCTTTTTCTACACATCAGTAACTGAGGCTGAGGTGCAGCCTGTAATAAATCTTTCCATTATTTATGCATGTAGGGACATTTTAGTATGCCATTTGTGGACCCCTACCCTCATCTACACACCTCAGGGATTAGCTCATTGATCATTCTGAAGTTATCAGTGTTTGTATTAATATATTAAACACCATCTTCTGAACCCAGAAATATTCCCACTTGCCTTAGTGACATTTTGGAGGATATCAACCTGCAGCATGCTCCCTATGAAAAGTCAACTCTTAAAAAAGGGTTCTTTGATCTAGACTCATTAGTAACCAAGGACCTGCTCAAACTCCTAAACATTTGAGAAAGTGGCATCAAAAAGTTAGAGGGATATCATTTTGTAACATTAAACGATTTTAGCAAAGATAGGCCTAAACTACCCTTCAATAACAATTACGTGCTTAATTTAGATGCAGCTTCAACAAAGAGCAGCTTTCATAAAGAAATATAATGGTGTTTCAAGTGAAGGACCATGGGATTTGGTTGGTATTTTTGGAAAAGCACCAGACTTAACCTCAGGCATTTACCTCTTGCTAAGGATTAATACACATATTTATCTGTCCATCCATGCTTATATATCTCCATCCATTTGTGAATCACTACACTGATCCTGATTCAAGTCAGCATATTGTTGTGATTTCTGATCCGCTGAAACATATGTTTAGGGATTCATATCTGCCAGATCCTCACTGATCAAGAATGTCACACACTGGGAGTACCACCTGTTTTTTAAAGTCCTGACTGTTACTTTCTGTCAATGCATTATCTGAAATATCACATTTTCTATTCTGTCATTATTTTATTGCATATGTATGCTAAAACACTTAATAAGGCATAGTAACTTGTCCTGTCCTCGTCAGTCAGACCTGATGCAGCATGGTGACAGTATCAGAACAGACAGCTAAAGCATTGTATGTATGCTCGTAGTGACACTAGCTTAGTAGCACCTGGCAGCAGACATAACCAGCAGAAGGAATGAGAAGAGCATGAGATGGAGCTTGATTCATAGGTAGAGAATGGTGAGGAAGGTCATGAGGTTTAGAGTGTAGTAGGTGAAGAGTGTAATATCAAGAAATTAATGCTCAGCAATTTAGGAGTTGGGTTAAAATTGGGCTAAATTTGAGTGCAAATGAATTTTTAGTTATCTGCATCACACATAACAGTTGTTTCAATAGCATTCCAATAACTGTATACTGTGTGACCATGGAGCAGAGGCCAGGTTTTACTTAGATCCCTAGATGTCATTTATAAATCAACCAAACCATGGCTTACTGGGTGAGGAATCTGAAGCTCACATAGTGTATTTAGTGCATCATACTGTATGTTGGCAAGTGTTTGTTTGTTTGTTGTCTTGTCTAAATATTTGGCATATTATTACTGACGCCAAGACAGCAAAATAAGGGGGTGTTGAGCTGAGTGGTAACTCATGAGTATGACTCATGCAATCTTCTGAGTGGGCATATTATGGACATCTGGAGTTCAGGCTGAATTGTTTTAAATGTAAATTTATGCTTAAATAGATAACAGCTTTACCATTTGTTTAACTTTTTTTTTAGCTTTTTGTAGTATACACAGCAGGTGTTAGCCAGCATGGTTTAGATCATTTTAGTCCAGCCACACAAGAAAAATGATAGTATAGGTCTAAATTTTAGCCAGCAAATATGACCTGTAGTTACATATTTGCCAAATACCGCAAATAGCAGCAGTGGTAATTATGACCTGAGGAATGACACAGTTCAGATGACGTCAGAGAGAGCAGGTCACAGGGCTAGAGAGTTAGTTAGTTGGCAAAAAGTGGACTTTGCTGCAGGGACTTTTGTTTTTTTTTTAAACATAATGTTTCAGTTTTGTTTACTGTTACCATGAAGACAAAGGTTTCCTAATTTAATGTAGTACAGTTTTAAGTGATACTTTTAAACCAAACCATTCTCTTTCTCAAACTCTAACCAAGTGCATTTTCTGTCTGAACCTAAGTAAACCTTAACCACACTGTTGTCACATCATATGAGGATGTGTTAAATAATTTAGTTTTTTCTATACACTTCTTCTATCTATTCTTTTACTTTTGATCTAAACCTGACCCATCAGATTAATATCATGTGAGAGATTCTGTTTTATAAACTAAGCAAATTGAATATTCTAAATGCATGAGTAGCTGCATCTGTTCTATTAATTTTTAACCTGTTAACATACAGTAGTCTATTTTAATGTTCCCTCGGGGTGGAGAAGCTTTTTTTCTTTCTTTTTTTAAAAGAAAATATTATTTAGATAAATTATCTTTGCATCACTAGAAGTACAACCAGAAGTCTTATGCCTACAGAAAATGCATAAAAAAACATGGCTGAGGTTAATTTTAAGCAGGAAAATGTTGACAAACTGATTTATATCTGTTTACTCTTCATTGCACCTTTCCACTGTACACACACACACACACACACACACACACACACACACACACACACACTCACTTACTCACATCCAGTCCTTGCCTGGCAGACCTCCCCGGTTAACTGGGCTTGTAAATCATCTGCACAACATCAATGGAGAAACATTTGTCACCTCCAACGCCCGCCTGACTCAGCACCTCTTTAACTGTCCTCAAGGAAGAAGGCACGGCGAGGCACACGGCATGTCGAA